>NW_020954751.1:12361162-12392981 GCF_900497805.2 Vombatus ursinus | reverse complement strand
AGGAAACTGAGGCAAACAGGGTTAAGTGACTTATCCAGGGTCACATAGCTAGTAAGTGTCTAACGTCAGATTTTTGAACTCAGGAACATGAGTCTTCCTGACTCCAGGCCTGACATTATCCACCATACTACCTAGCTGCCCACTTGTAGTAGCTACTCCTCACAATTATTGAAAGGCTCAAATGGGAATGTATCGAAGTGCTCTGTGAACCTTAAAGCGCTATGTAAATGTCAGATGTTATTTTTATCAGAAAATTTCTTAAGTGTGCCATCCATCTAGCCCTTCATCCAACTTACTAATAACACTGGGTGGTACAGAGGGAAAAGTACTGGCTCTGGGGTCAGAGTAACTCCGTTCAAATCCTCTTCTAACACTTCCTGCCTGTAGGATTTCGTGTAAGTCACTTAGTCTCACTGGGCCATAGTTTTCTCATTTGTAAAATGAAAGGATTTGGCAGGATGTCTCCTGAAGTACCTTCCAGTTCTCAGTCTGTGATGCTACGATGTTGAACAGTGCAGAGCCAGGGCCAGCTCACTAGATGCTCCACTAGAGATCTCCCCAAAGCTCAGGTCGACCCATTAACACCCTCTGCTTCGGATCAATTCCAACCAGGAGTATAGACGAATGGGAAGATCATGTCCATAGCTCCACTGGAGCTGACATTTGGGCTAGATCTGGATATTATTTAGCATATGATTTAAGTAGATGGAGATCGTATAGGGAAGGTGTTTCAGGTCAAGGCAATGGAATGAGCAGACACAGAGGTGGGGAAAGATAAAACATGTTTGGGGAAAAGAACAACATGGCAAGAGCAAAGGATATTTGTAGAGGGAACTGAGGGAACAATGACTGCTCCCTCCAAGACAAAATGCCAGCCCAGCAGTCGGGAGATTTGGAGTCTAGACCTAGCTTTACCATTAAATAGGCAACATTGTGGTGCAATGGATAGAGTTGGCCTTACAACCAGAAAGTCCTGAGTTCATGTCTTGTGACACAGATGGCTGCATGACCTTTAGCCTCTCAGCACTCTAGTTCACTTTCTAAGACTACAAGTGACAAAGAAAGTGTTAACTTCCATTGCTACAGGAAGTTTCTTAAGCAGGGTGTTCCCTATATCAGTGAAATCCTAAGTCTAGTTAATATCCTTATTCTTTTCTCTCTGATATTCTCTCAATCTAGGAAGTCAGAGGTCAAAGAGTCTATCTCTCTTAAATCTAGAAAGATAAATTGGAGAATACCATGAGAAAGACAGGCTAAATAGTCTGGACTTAACTCAATAAGAAAAGACAAGCGAATTAAAGTTTTTGATCAAAGGGATAACCCATTTTTCTAGTTACTACCTCAATATTTAATGATTTCAACATCTCTTAATATGCCATACTTGATCCTTTTAAAATCATACAGGATTTCATAAAGATAGAACTGCAAAGGTAACTCTGTTGAATGATTCACTAAGTATTAGCATAAGGTATGAAACGGAGACATTTACCTATGCCAAAGGAGCCAGATGGTGCAGTGGGCACACCGATGGGCCTGGAGTCAGGAAGACCTGAGTTTAAATCCTGTTTCAGACACTTACTAGCTATGGAACCTTGAGCAAGTCACTTAACCTCAGTTTCCTCAACTGCAAAATGGGAATAATAATAGCACCTACCTCCCAGGGTTGTAGTGAGGTTATAAAGTGCTTAGTACAGTGCCTGATACATAGTAGGTTCTATATAAATGCTGGATGATGATGATGATGATGATGATGATGATGAAGTTTGCCAATGTCATGAAAGATGTCCTATATGGAGGTCAAACAAAAGAACAATTCCCTAATCACAACAAAGCGATCCAAATGTTTCTATTAGAAAATGGCATTTTATGCCCATTCCTTCAAGGCCCCAGAATATTACAAAGCCTTGTCAGTGAGAGCTACATCAATATGGAAAACCTTTGCCTAAACACTAGAAAAACAAACTGGAGGAAAAAGACTCTTATTGTTAAATGCAGCTGGATGGAATACATCAATCAATAAGCATTTATTAGGTGGCTACTTTGTGCCAGGCACTGTGCTAGACAAGAGACAATAATGAAACATCCCCTGCCCTCAGGGAGCTTAGATTCTATCAGTGGAAACAGTATGTACACATGCATCTGCATACAAAATAAATGCAAGAGACCTGGTGAGGGGAACAGCTCATCAAGTTGCTATATTCATCTGGCACAGGGACTGCACATGGGCAATGAACTAGGATAATAAACGCATAGAATCGGGATTGGATTGAATTTGGAAAATGATGCGGTGTTTTCAGCGCCTCCCAACTCCAAGCTGCCACCAAAGTTCATATGTTTAATGCCTATATTCTCCCAATGAGAGGCACTTTGGAGTATTGAATGGAGAATTGGCCTTACAGTCAAAAAGACCTGAATTCAATTTCTGCTTCTGATACATATCAGTTGTGTGATCTCAGGAAAGTTCCTTAAATTCTCAGTACTCCAGGTAACTCTAAGATTCAAAGTTGTGGAACTATTGCCTGTCTGAATTGATAGAGGAGATTTATTCCCTGGTGAGTTCTGTGTAATAGAGGACTCAAATACTCATTTAAGAAGCCCCTGCATCCAACACTGTAGCCAGGACAAGATTAAAATGTAATTGGTGACTTCCAGGGACAGAACCAAAATGGCAGAGTAGGGGAAGCAGTAAGTCAAGCTCTCCCAACAATCTGCTCCAAACAACTTTAATTTGAATTGAATTCTGGAAGGGGCAGAGCCAACAAAAGGTCAAGGTGAGACATTCTTCCCACCTAAGACAACTTAGGAGATAGGAAAGAGAGATCTGTGACCCTGAAGTAGAGGCTGGCCCAGAGCTCACGTGGATGAAACACATCCGGTGGGACAAGGTGGTGGTACCAGAAGCAGCTCCAGCTTTGGGAGCGGTAAAAGGATCTGGCAACTGGTCAGAAAGAGATTACAGGAGACCCCTGTGTTGGCACTGAACACAGGACTAGATGCTATTTGGCAACTCCATTACCAATACCCATTTTTGGATCTCAGTTCAAGGGTGGAGAGGGAACTTTGACTTTCGGCCAAGAGGGAACAGGGGCCCTGAGGAGCAGAATCACTTCCTGTCCCAAAGGAGCAGAGACCTTGACGAGCAGTGTTGATTGCAATCCCAAGGGATCAGGGACCCTTCCTGGTAAGAACCAGAGTGCAGCCAATGAGAATAGTGAGCACATTTCTCCCCAGATCACGCTACCTTGGAAATACGGAAGTCTCTCTGCTGTCACTGCATTGCTATTACTGTTCTTACCTGCTGCATTCAATCCCCCCTCCTGCATTTCTGTCATCTGGAGTGTTCAAGAAGCAAACAATCTCTTCAGGACTGGTTTTTTCTCATAGAATATTTCAAACACCTCTTTTATTATAGAGCATCTATCTTTTTTCATTTATGATTAAGATCAGATTTGCTGGCAGGTCACTGTGGGCTGCATCCTGAGCTCCATTGCTCTTCAGAACTCATTATTACATTCCCTCTTGAGTTTTCTGGTGGGTACAGAATAGTCTGAAGTTATTTGAATTTTCTTTCATTTGTATTTTAAGGCCTTTCTCCTAGTAGCTTGCAGAGCCTGTTGTTTCTGCATTTAATTGTTAAATTTAACCTCTACGCGTCTTGGAGTTTGCAGCCTTGGATTTTTTTCTGGAGGTAATTTATGAATTCTTTCAATTAGTATTTCATTGTCTATGTTCAGATGATATGAGAAGCAAGGGGCTCTAGGAGAGACTATCTAACTCTAAATAGTCATGGAGAGAGAAAGGGTGACCTATTCCCTCATCTTCCCTTGTCTTCAGCCCCCAGTCATAGCCCTCCACTTCAACTTTAGTGAAGGCTTGGGATTTTGCCTTAACGCAGGGAGAAGGATGACTCCCTACCCCTAGGACTATCCTGCCGGTGATCCTGCTCCCTCTTCTCCTCTAGGGCCTGTCTTCCTCCTCAAAGTCCATGGGGCTACTGGCCAGACAAGGAGGCAAAGAACTGGGAAGATAGTCTCCAGAGCACAGTGAAGACAAAATGGCCCCATATAAGGAAACAGCATCCCCCCCCCAACAAGATGTCAGCACCTGGAACCTCAATAGCCCCACCCTAATTATAGGTCTTCTCGACATCCACACAACTCTCGCTACATTCCATTTCTCCCATGTACAGTTCCACCAACTGAGAGATGCCTACGAAGACAGAGAAATGTGGAGGCCTTGAGCACAGCTGAAGATCATGTCAGAGAGCACAAGAAAAGGGTGAGCTGTGCTTTCTAGTGGTAATTAGCAGGTAGGCGGCCAGGAAAGGTGCTGTGTGGGAAGTGGTAGGAGAGTGTGCATTTGTTCCCATCAATAGGCCTGTTTTGTTCAGAAATCTCAATGTCTGTGTGCAGGAGTGGGAGCCTGTCTTCAAGCTTTGCATGAAGGCATTGTCATTCCAGCTTTGCTCTCTCCTGGTGACCACGGGCTTGATCACTGCCTCTGCAATGGTACTAAACCTGAGGTTTCTCATCACAGTGTTGATTGGTGGCACACTGTAATTAAACAAAGAACATTTCAAAGCCTTGGGTTCCAGTCCATGAACCACTATTGACGAGTCATAAGACTTAGACCAACCACCTCCATTCTTTACGCCTGGTTTAATCATCTATGAAAAAGAGGAATTAAACTCAATGATCTCTAAGGCTCCTCAAACACTAACATTACATAATTTCATTTGTTTTACTAGGTACCTGAAACATTTAATCAATGTTGAATAAATGTATTATGACCATGAGAACAGGCCAAGTGTGAATGACTCTGAGGCATTAGGAAAACAAATCTCTTAGAGGACACTTAAATAACCAAACAAGGCAGCTTTCATTTCTATAACTTTTTCTCTGGGCCTACCCTCCCCCTATCTTGATTGATGACAGCTCACCTCTATCTCAAGAAGACCCCAGTAATGGTCCACATTTTTCCACTCTACTCCCTGCTCTTTCTCCATCTTCTTGATAGCCTAAACAGCAACCTTTCTGCCAACCCTTATACCACCCACCCATCCAACCCCAGTTCTAGAACCATAATCAAATGAACTCTACCAATGTAGAGAAAGGTGGTGGTGATCTCCTACTCACCATCCCTACAAATTTCTGGACCCAAAAGCCCTTCTCTAGTCACCATTTCCCCAAGGATGTTGTGCCCCCTCCATTAGAATATAAACTCCGAGAACAGGTGCTGTTTTTGCTTTTGTAATTCTATGCCAGTGCTTAGCATAGAGTAGTGTTTAATACACTTTTTTTTCAAATTGATTCCTTCATTCAATATCCTTCCCAAGTCTATACCATCACGTGAATTCCATCAGGAAATGGACTAAATCTCTTATCTAGAATGATACAATTGAGAGCTTGAAGGGAGTGTAGAGTGTACTATTCTTTGTATCTTCCCCAATACCTAACATAGGCCTCCGTATATATTCAATTCAGTTCAAGTTAATAGTTTCATAAACCTTTGTGAAGCACCTACTATGTGCATAGCACTGAGCTCATCTATGTTTACATGAGCATTTAGCTTTTTAAGTTTATAAGCATTTTTCTCACAACACAACCATGAGGTTGATTGTGAAAGAGCTGTGCTGGGGCAACTAGGTGGTGCAGTGGATAAGAGCACCGGCCCTGAAGTCAGGAGGACCTGAGTTCAAATCCGGCCTCATACCAAACACTTGACGCTTACTAGCTGTGTGACCCTGGGCAAGTCACTTAACCCCAATTGCCTAAAAAAAAAAAAGAAAGAGCTGTGCCCATATTTCAGATGAGAAAATGACAGTTTCCTTAAACAGTTGTTATTGTTGTTGTTTGTCCTTCATTCTTGAAGAGGACCATGACATCAGGGAGGGGATACCATGACATGCAAGTGAATTGGATTTAAGTGAGGGAGGGCTGGGCAAAGTCACCAGCTTCACTTTCTCCTCTGGAGCCATCTGGGTCCAGTGGCAATACATAGATCAGGATGACTGAAATGGCCCTAGATGCAGTGGGAGACCTTGGCCTTTTTAAGTTAAGGTCCTTAACAGGTCTCAATTTGACCGAGGCAGTGCCCATTCAGTGATTAAAGCTAGGTTAGAAATGAGGCAGAGAATGGCTTCTTTACTGAGTCCAAAAAAAAAAAATTGCTATTTACATTCACTCTGAGCCAATCAGGGTCCAAGCAATGATCAAGTGGGGCTTGGCCTGGGACCTATTATTGGTCAATCAATGAAAGCCAAAGTGATTTGGTTTTAAGGCATGGTCCTTGAGAAAAAAAGGTTTCAGCTATCGAAATTCTCATTCTTTTGGGCAGGTAAGGGTATGATATCCTATGTGGACATAGGGAAGGGAAAGAAAAAAAAGAGAGGAAAGGAGAGGGATGGAGAGGGCAGAAGAGGAGACAGCTGTGCTGCCCAACTGACCAGTTCCAGTTGGGTCCCCTGTGGGGCAGCTGCTGCTTTTTTTGTTTTTGTTTTTTTAGGCAATTGGGGTTAAGTGACTTGCCTAGGGTCACACAGCTAGTGAGTATGTGTCCAAGGCAGGATTTGAACTCAGGTCCTCCTGACTTCAGGGCTGGTGCTCTTTCTACTGCGCCACCTACCTGCCCCCTAGCTGCTGTTTTAATCAGTTAAGAAACTTACCAAAGGTGACATATCCAAGGTAGTGATGTAGTAAATAGAGCTCTGGGCTTGGAGTCAGGAAGATTAGTTCAAATCCAGCTTCAGACACTTACTAGCTATATGACCTTGAGCAAAATTTCACTTACCCTCTGTTTGCTTCAGTTTCTTCATCTGTAAAATGAGAATGATAATAGCACTTACCTCCAAGGGTTGTTATGAGAATCAAATGAAATAATATTTGTAAAATGTTTAGCACAGTTCCTGACACATAGTAAATGTTTAATAAATGCTTGTTTCCTTCCTTGTTTCCTTAGAAGAGTCAGAAGACTCTGAGTCAGAAGACGCTGAGACACAAGACCCAGAAGTACCTTGTACAAAATTATCTAAGAAAGGCAAACAGTGTAATGAATTTGGTAGCCTGGATATTTGCTTTCTAATTCCAGCTTTGCCACTATGCAGCTGTGTGACCTTGGGTGATTCATTCTACCCCTCTGGGCATCATTTAATCATAAGTAAAATAAAAGTGGGTTAGACCAGATGTTTTCTAAGGTGGCTCTATGATTCAACACTACACCTCACAAGTTATGTTTAAGAACTGGTTTTGCATATCATCTCTGGTATTTTCTAGCTGTAGGGCCTTGGGAAAGCCAACCAAGGTCTCTGAGCCTAAGTTTCCTTCTTGGACATCTGATGGGGTTGGACACTTCCCAGTCTCTTGGAGCCCTTTAGCTCTAGCATCCTAAGTCTCCACACCTGTGCCTCTAAGCACATTTAACTTCAGCCGTCAAGACAGATGAGATGACTCATAGAACTCAAAGGGCTCAGGAAAATATTGACTCAGCCCCAGTGTAATTACACACCTGTGGGACTGGTGACAGCCAGTATACCACAACAAGAGCCTGGGCTACAATCTTAAAATGGAGGAGGGGAAAGTAGAAATGAACATTTATTAAATGCCTACTACGTGCCAGGTGGCCAGCTCCAGTTGGACAATACAGCTCTTCATTTGTTCATTCTTTCCTTCCTTCCTTTCTCCTTTTCTTCCCTCCTTCATCTCCCTTTGTCCACATAGGAAATCATACCCTTACCTGTGCGTGCTCTGCCCAAAGGAATGTAAACTTTGATTGATGAAATCTGGCAAGCTATCTTGGGATTTATAGGCTAGATTTCTTTCTTAAGAACCATACCTTAAACCCAAATTACTCTGGCTCTCATTGATTGGCCAACAATAGGTCCCAGCAAAGCCTCACTTGATCATTGTTTGTATTCTGATGGCTCAGAGTTAGTATAAATAGCAATTGCTTCTGTTTTGACCAGAAGCCCTGAGGGTCTCCCCCTCCCAGATTGGTTTGGTTTTTGTTTGTTTGTTTGTTTGCTTTTTTGGCTAGGTAAGAGGCCATTCTCTGCCTCATTTCTTACCAACCTTTATTACTGAATGGGTATTGCCTCACTCAAACTGAGACCTGGGAAGACTTTGGCTTTAAAAGACCAAGGTCTCCCACTGCATCCAGGGCCATCTTCAGTCATCCTGATCTATATCTTGCCACTGGACCCAGATGACTTCAGAAGAGAGAGTAAGGCTGGTGATTTTGCACAGACCTCCCTCACTTAAATCTAATTCACTTACAAGTCAGGGCATCACCTTCCTGATCTCATGGTCCTTTTTGACAACAAAGGACAAACAACAACAACAACTATGTGCCAGACACTGTACTAAGTGCTTTACAAATATTATCTCATTTGATCTCACAACAACCCTGTGAAGTAGATGCTACTATTGTACCCATTTCATGGCTGAGAAAATTGAGGCAGGAACCCACAACATCTTTCCTTTTAAGATCCTGCCTGAGTTTTACTGGTGCTATCTAGCCTCCAGATTATCCACTACTTATAAGGGAAGAAAAATCCAATGATTTATAGCTAGAATAAGTTCCTCTCCTACCATCCAAGTCACACAGCTGCCTTGGCTGATGGGAGCTGGAGAAGGGATGGAGGTATTGAAAAGGGATCAGGATAGAATGTCAGGGAAGCTATTATTGCTTCTAGGGAACAAGTAAGCAAAATTAGAAGTGATCAAATGTCATCAACTGTCAAAATGACACTCTTGTGCAGAATACAGCTTCTTAGGAGAATCAGTCTGAAACAGAACGAGTCATCCTGGCCTAGCCAGGCCAGAAAAAAAAACAAATAACAAAATCAACCCCTCTGAGGTAAGCAAGAGGAAGAGAGGCTGGGCTAGCAAGCTGCTCAGTTTCAGGACAGTATCAGCACACGCAGTCCCATAATGCAATGGGATCACTTGACCAACATAGGCTTCAGTTCCATCATCTATAAAATGAGTAGACTGGACTAGTACTCCATCCCCATCCAACCCAATTTGTGCACAGTTCACCCTTCCCACATCCTACCTCTTCTTCTGCCAATTCAAATATTTCTCTTGCACAAACCATTGGATCAACCAAAAACCACACTGGCATAAACATTCTTCTCAGACTAGCTGGCTTCAGAAAACATAGCCAAAAGCTATTAGATCATAAGACAAAAATATGTTGATGAAAGCAAGAGGAAAGTCCAATGTATGAGGAACTATCCAAAAGGGTAGCTTTCTGTCAATTATTGAAGGGGAATCAAAAGAAGTGCGTATATCTCAGCTGTGCATGGCACTTTTACAGAAGTTAATCATGTGATGGGGCATAAAAGCCTCACAAGTAAATAAAGAAAACCATTTTACTGACCACAACACAATAAAAATCATTATCAGTTGAAGACTGTTAAAGAAAGGATGCAAACTGAAATGGAGACGAATGTAATTCTAAAGGATATATGGTCAAATAATAACAGAAACAACAGATAATTTTGTCCAAAAAATGACAAAAATAAGATAACATATGGATACCTTTGTGATGCAGTCAAAAGAGTCGATAGGGGGAAATATGTATCTCTAAACACTTTCATAAAAGGGGGGAGATGATAAATAGATTAGGCAGACAATTAAAACAACTAGAAAAGAAACAGATCCAAAAAACTAATTAAACAAAAACAGGCATTTTTAAATGAAGATAAAATTGAAAACAAAAATATTCAGTTGATAAAAGAGCTTTAAAAAAAGAAAACCTAATAAAATAGATACGCTGTTCATTAATTTGATTTCTTAAAGAAATAGGAAAATCAAATTGTCAGAATCAAAAAAGCAAAAAAGGAAAATTCATGGCAAATGAAGAAATAAAGGAAATTATTAGAAACTATTTTGCCTAATTACATACCAACAAAACAGGCACCTTAAATAAAGTGGATGAGTAACTACAAAATATAAAACACTCAGACAAATATAAAAAAGAAAGAGCATTTAAATAATTGAAAAAAGATATTGAACAAACCATAAAGGAGCTTCCAAATAAAGCAACCCCAGAACCAGATGGGTTTGTAAGTGAATTTGAACATTTAAAGAACAAATAATTCTAGTATTACATAATTTATTTGCAAAAATGAGGAAAGGAGGTATGGTGGCCCCTTTGAGGCTACTTCCCTCAAATTTATACTCATACTTGATGTTTGGGGTCCCCAGAGAGTAGCTGCTTCCCCAGGTGCTGGGAGTAAGTCTATTGTCACCACTACTATCTGATTTAGCTCTATATATGTTTACCACAGGAATAAATTCAAGGAATATATATTGACAAAGAAGAAATAAGATTTTACTGTTCTATAAAAAAAATGATAAAGGGTATGACTCAGAGAAACTTGGGAAGACCTGTATCAACTAATGCAGATTGAAGTGAGTATAATCAAGAGAACATTATATAATTAATACAATAACAGAAAAGAAAACAACAAAAAAAGACTTAAAATTTTTATTAATACCATTAATATTAAGACCAAACATGATTCCAAAGACAAACAATGAAGCATGCTTCCCACCACTTGGCAGAAAAGTGATGGATTAGATGTGAAGAATAAGATATATATTTATAGACATGACCAATGTATGAATTCGTTTTGCCTGAAATGCTTTTTTTGTTACAAGGAATGACTTTTATTTTGGTGAAGGAGAGGGATTGTAGGAAGGGTAAAAAAATAAAAAGAAAAGGATGAAAATAATTCTGCAACACTTAAAAAATACATAGAAGAGAGAAGAAAGTTCAGAAAGGGACACAGATAAATGAAGCATTGTTCATACTATCATTTTAAACTAATTTGTACTTTAAAAAAACAAGCTGTGATGTTAGCCATTCTGTATCATTATACAGTCCCTTGTTCTTTTCTTTGAATACAGAAATGTTCATATTTGTAAGTTTATAATTAAAAAGAAAGAAAATTTTTATGTGTAATGGGAGGGGGAGATAGTCCGGTGAGGGACCATCTTTTGAACATGTCCAGTTTGCCCTTTGTGGTGGATTGCAAAAAGCATGTACAATGTTCACTGCCTGGCTCTAATCCAACACATGGTGGCTTGGTAAGCCTATTTCTGTCCATGAATGACTAGGCAACAAGTTCTATGTGGTGGCACAGAGTTTTCTCAATGGCTGAGGAGCTGTTGGACTCCAGAGGCACAGAGCCAGAATTGAGCTTTCATGCAGAAGGATCAATGACCCTGTCATGGCCCTTTTGTGCTCTTCCCTGGCAGTCTTCAAGTGAGGGAGTGCTATGAGCTGCTTTGTTAGAAAGAGCCAGTGGCTGCATTTCTCTCCACCTGGTTGCCATGTTTCCATGAATACATGGCACTCTAGTTTCTTTTAGTGTTTATTCTTTCTTGATCTTAGGTGAATAAGTATCTAGAGATGGAATTGACCAGGTCATGTACAACCTTATGAAATTTTAAAGCTTGGAAGAATCATCAGCATTCTCCTAAACAACCAGAACTGGTATCAGAGAGTACTGGAGTTGATACCAGCAATACTTTCAGGGCGGGGAGTCGGCACAAATGAGCAAGGGAATAATTCATTCATCCCCTATTCTGTGCTCAGAAGTGAAACCAGTAGAAACTGAAGAGAGGGGACTCCCAAAGCTAAGAGTTGTGATTTTCCCTTCAGCATCTCTCTGTCTCTCTGTCTCTGTCTGTCTCCCCCCCCTTCCCTACTTCTTCCCTTCTCTCTCTCTGTCTCTTTCTGTCTGTTTCTCTGTCTCTCTCTGTCTCTCTGTCTCTGTCTGTGTCTGTGTCTGTCTGTCTCTCTCTGTCCCTGTCTCTGTCTCTCTCTCTCTCCCTCTCTTTGTAAGGGGAAAGTATGTCTTCAGGTTTGTGGGGATGTTTTTCAAACTTTCCTTTCTAAATTTTCTCAGGAAATATCCTCTTATAAAATGTCATTGATGTTAACTGGTTGAACAATAAGAAGAAGAAAACTAAATGAAGGCTCATGAGCTATAGTATTAAAATCCCCAACCTCTCTGGGTTGCCTCTAGGATCTCAAAGGGAGGGGTAGTCAGCCACCTTCTTGGTACCCAAAATGTCAATGCAAGGAGGGGACTGGGAAAGTGGTCCCAAAGGAGATATATATGAAAGAAATGCCTGGAGTAGAGCCTGGGAATACAAACACTGGGTCCCCATCAATCCTCAAATACTTAGTTCTAAATTTCAAGGTCATAGAATGACTTAATGATGCAACTGTGGCTAAGATCACTGTTTCCAAAGGCCCAGTGGAGTTCTTCCTTCCCCTTCTCTTCCCTTATTTCATGACCTTTAAGCTGACTTTCAATGCAAATATCCAGGTTTTTTTCTGGTTAGATAATTTACTGGATGTTTTCCTATATCAGTCACCACAAAATTTTCCTAATGAAACTCTAGAGTATATAGTATAAGTTTTATTAACCCCTATTTTACAGATGATGAAGGCTCAGAAAGGTTAAGTATCTTGTGCAAGGTCATATAGACCTCTTGTCTCCAAGTAACCATAGGAAAAGAAAAAGAGAGGAGAGGAGAACAGAAGGGAGGGGAGGGGAAGGAAGGAGAGGGGGCTGAATTTGAAGCCAGAGGACTTGAATATGAATCCTAGCTCTACTATTTACTGCTTGTGGGAGCTTGGGAAAGCTCTGTCACCTCTGTGAAGCCTCATTTTCCTCATTTGTAGATTTAGGGGGGTTGGACTAAATGATCTCTAAGATTTCTTCTAACTCTGACATCCTGGTGTCCTATAAGTTAAATAAGTGGGTGGGGTGATGTGTGCAGAGGGAGTCATGGAAATTGTATGTTTAGGCAGGGAGGTGTAGAGGAGATATAGTGAACCCCAAGTGAGCAGGGAGAGCTTCATGGAGGAGACAGTCTCTCTAGAGCTGCTTTATTTTCTAAAATACAGTTTATTGATTTCTTTGGTTTTTACATTACTTGCATTTTCTAATGTATCCTTCCTCTGACTCCTTCCCAGACAGCCAACAAAGAATAAAAGGAGGGGATAGATTAAAAAAAAAGTTCACAAAAGCTAACCAACATATAAAAAAAGAAAGAAAAAGTCTGGCATTATCTATAATACTCCACACCCATAATCCTTAACCTTCTACAAAGAAGAGAGAAAAGTTCTTTCTCATATCTCGTCTTTAGGGCTGAACTTGGTTAGTATAAATTACACATTATTTAGTTTCAATTATTGCTCTTTCCGTTTATTTTGTTATAGTCATTGAGTATATTGGTTTCCTGGTTCTCTTTTGCATCAGTTGATATGTATGCCCATGATTCTCTTTATTTGTCATGTCTGGTATTTCTTATAGCACAATAATATTCCATTAGAGGCAGTTAAGTGGCTCAGGGGATAGAGAACTGGACCTGGAGTCAGGAAGACCTGAGCTCAAATTAGGCTTAGACACTTACTAGCTGTGTGACCCTGGGCAAGTCACTTTACCTCAGTCTGCCTCAGTTTCCTCAATTATAAAATTGAAATAGTGTTACTACCTGCCTCCTAGAGCTATTTTGAAGGTCAAATGAGATAATATTTGAAAAAAAATTTAGCACCATACTTAGTATATAGTAGACATTTAATAAATGCTTCCTTCCTTCCTTCCATTATATTCACATAGCACAACTTGTTTAGCCACTCCCCAAATGATGGGCATCTGTTTTGTTTCCAATTCTTTGCTATTACAAAACATGCTGTTATAAATCTTTTTTTTCTTTTGGTGAGGCAAGTGACTTGCCCAGGGTCACATAGTTAGTAAGTATCAAGCATCCAAGGCCAGATTTAAACTCAGGTCCTCCTGACTCCAAGGCTAGAGCTCTATTCACTGCACCACCTAGCTGCCCCTGCTGTAAATCTTTCGGTGTTTATGAGACCTTTCTTTTTAGCATTGACCGCTTTGGGCTATATGCCTAGCAGTGGAATCTCTGCATTAAAGGATGGGGAGATTGGGTCACTTTCTCCACCAAATTCCAAATTGCTTTCCAGAATGATTTGTACCAATTCACAGTTCTACCAGCAGTGCATTAACATACCCATTTTCCATAACCCCTCCAACAGTGACTAGTCTTATCTTCTATCATCTTTGCCAATTTCTCCACAGTTTTTCAAAGATTACTAAAATTGCTTAGCTAACAGAACCACAAAAACTTTAAATCTTAGGATGTAGTTTGTCTGGGCCTGACGACTTGAATTCCTTTGATACTCGACTCAAACACCAACTTCTTCAGGAGACTTTTTGAGTCCTACCAGCTGCTGGAGTATACCTCTCCAAGGGCATCATCTATCTTCTTTCTATTGATCTTTTATGTGCCTATATGTATAGGCACATAGAAGATATGACAACAGATACACATAAATAATCCATGTTTCTTTCTATATGTGTGTATATAGAGATATCGAGACATAGAGATAGATGATAGATAGATGGATAGATAGATAGATAGATAGATAGATAGATAGATAAAAAGAATATGCTCTCTCCCCCATTAGAATGCAAGATCCTCGAGGATAAAGACTGTTTTGCCCTTCTTTGTGCAAAGGATAACTCCCACACCAAAAAATGGCCTATCATTGAATGGGTGTTGCCTCAGACAAACTGAGACCTTGGATAGACCTTAGCTTAAAAAGACCAAGGTCTCCCACTGCATCTGGAGCCATCTCCAGTCATTGTGACCTATGTCTTATCACTGGACTTAGATGATTTTGGAAGAGAGAGTGAGGCTGGTGACTTTGCATAGCTCTGCCTCACTTAAATCCAATTCACTAGCAAGTCAAGACGTCATCCTCCTCATGTCTTTGGTCCTCTTCAAAAATGAAGGATGAATAAACACCAATAACACCCCCCACACCAATTAATGTAATCTCAACCAAATCAATTGATCAGAAGTGTAAACAAGGTTCTAACAACTCCTTAAATCAGTTTGAGAGGAATAAATCATTTTAATCATTGTATAAAGCCAGATAATGTCACACAAGAAATATCTAATGATTGGATAAAAGAATCAGATACACATCTAGACCTATGTGTAATACAGCAAGCCAGTTTAAAATGGTACTGTCCAATGGCCGACCAGTCAAATTGTGGAGAAGCTAGAGCCAAGACCCTGAGAAGAAATTGCTTCAGAGTGAAAGGAGGAGTGGGAGGAGAGAGTTTCTCTCTCCTATCTTGCTCTCTCCCCTACTCTCCACCACCATCACCTTGGTGACTAGTGTATTTGGAAGATCCACAGTTCCCATCAGAGCTCCCAGAGGCAAGAGCAGGCATTAGAAATGGTTAAAGGAGCAGTAAAGGGTGACAGAGACAGTACCTGCAAATGGAAGGGAAAAGATAGCCATCACCTGTGCATGGTGACAGCTGGAAGAAACGAGGCCCCTAGGAGAAGAATGGACTGCTACCTAAGAATTCAATAAAAACATGCATCCTCAGAGCTGAGGAGAAAGTTAGCCTAAAGAGAATTCTGCAAAGGTTGGAAATGACTTCCAGTACCTAGGAGCTGTATGTTTACCCTTTGTAATAGGTTTTCCCTATATGTGTCCTTTACTACCCTTGTACTGTAAGTGTGAGCTCACTGTCACCTACACCCACCCCCAGGACCTTCTATGTGGCCAAGCCAGCGAGTGTGTGTCCCTGATTTGAGAGGAACCATTTGTACCAACTAAGAAGCTAATAAGTCTGGCCAATTATCAAAGGGAAGTACACCAGTGGGGGAAAGGGGCATTGTAAGCGACAATATTAGAAACTCAGCTCCTCAGAACTCCCTCTAGAACCATGAGCAGTAATCGTCAGCCAGCCTCTCAGGCCCTAACCTGCCAATACAAGTAGGAAGTAGGGAAGTATCCCCAGAAGGGGTGAAACATTTGTATTCTCAGCTGCTATAGCATAGTAAGTACTTAATAAGTATTTATTGATTGAATAATTGATTGATTATGGAACAACTCAGTCCACATAAAGGTCCTCAAATCTGACCCATAATGCCCAAATTGAGGGGGAAAGATGGGCAGCACTCCTATGTCAAAAGTCATTGAGAATAAACCAAGGCTAAGTACCCAAGGCCATTGTTGTTTGGGGAGTTTGAATTTTGTGGCTTTTTTTTAACCTCAGTTCTATAAATTGACCACATAAACTGGTAAACAAATACCTCTCTCTCTAAGCCTACAAAGAAATCAGGCTCTAACCCAAATAAAAGCTGGCTTTACCTAGGCTTCCAGCTTCCTCCACTGGTCTTGGGGAGAATTACCAATTTGCTAAGCCTTGAAGGAGGATTAAACCAATGTGAAACAGACATGAACATCTTTGCCTGTTTAGATTTTGAAATCAGCCTGGTTTAGGTTGTTTTTCTCTAACAGTCACCTTCCCTTTTTATGTAGCTGTTCCTGGAAATAGAAACTTCTTTGCCAAGGTCTCTTGGTTAACAATATAATTAATCCCCTTTAGTGATCCTTTCATTCATTTCTAGAGATTTGAGGGAGAAAAAAAATCCTCAAAAAGGCATCCTAAGATCAGAGCTGCAATATATCCTTATAAAGCAGAAAAGGGAGACCGGAAAGAAATTCCAGAATGAAGCAGACATCTGGGCTGGTCAAGCCAACCTTCCAACATAGGCCTGTTCTATAGCTCATTCCGTGCTATGGCATCACTGAATCCTTCTCTCTGAAGCAAGAATTAAGAGTTTGCTTCTAATGTTACTATGCCAGTGCCTGGCTAGGCATTGCTGTATAACCTCATATTAATTCTAGTATGTTTGCTAAAAGCTCAGTTTCCCACTCACGGGGGCTAGTAGACAACATACCATGCTGGTCATCAGGAGATCCAAGTTCTAATCCTAGCTCTGACCTAAGTAGCTGTGTGACCTCAGGTGAGTCATTCACCTCTCTTATTACCTTATTCATAAAATGAGAGTTGGACTAGATGACCCCTGGGTTCCTTTACACTTTTAAGCCTTATAATTCCATTTTAGGATACTAGGTCTTCTGACCTCTATGGCATGCTATCTTTTCAATAACTTTAAAAGGAAAAAAAGAGAAAGAAAAGGAGTGAAGAAGATTTTCTGGGCCAGCGGTCAAAAGCAAAGCCACATACAGGATGTGGCAACTAGGGTTTTTTCCAGCACCTAAATAAGTGAAGAGATAAAACTTTGTCCTGAGAAGGCATATTACCTTCCTATAGTGATCCAGAAACTACTATCATCCCCATACCTACTATACAGGGACCTCTAGAGAAATTTTGCTGTGCCCAATATGAAAAGAAATACCAAAAGATTTTGTCTTGACTCTCACTTTGTTGGCCCTATGCACTGAGGGAATCATGGAAGAATTTTTGTCAGGGACAGACTTGTTTCTCACCTGAGAGTAAAGGGATGACTTCCGGTTGAGTTCAGGTCCTTAATCCCTGTGGAGAAAGCCTTTCATGTTTTGGGATCCTGGTAGGTACCAAGCTTTGCTTCTGATATAAAAAGCTTGGTTTTCTTTTTCTTTTCTTTATTGACTCTGGGATAAGGAAGGCCTTGGTATATTCCACAGCAGGCCTCTTGAGAATACTAGGCAAGCATTAATCATTGATAAGCTTTATAAATGTTTTTTTTTTGTTAAATCTGCCTGACTCTGTATTTAAGGCCAATTTTGATTTCCTCCTATAAATTTAGGATAATAGAAGATCTGTGCCATATGGAATTTTCTGAAACTTTTAAGTATAAGATACTAGAGAAGGCATTTAAAAATGACAATGAATAAGCCTCCTTAGGACCTCACAGAACTGCTACAGATTCAGGATAGGGACAATGAGTTCAAAATGCAGTCCAGTGATTTGCTAAGGAGAGCATAGATTTTAATGGGGGAGGAGTATGATGGGGGGGACTAGCCAAAGAGCACCAAGTCCTTAGAAGATGCTTAGGCTTTTCTTTTCTGGTGGATTATACAGTACCAATATTCCTTGCCTGATTCCAATCCAAAATAAGGGACTCTGGGGAGCTGGCCATCAGTGACTGAAGGGTAGGTGCAGTGGGATGACAAAATGTCCTCTCATTGGCTATGGAGCCAAAAGAACCAATGACTCAAGGAGTACTGAGCCAACACTGAGTTCATGTACAAAAGGGATGACACTGATTTCTGACTCTCTTTTCCTTCCTGGCAAATGAGGCAAAAGCTATTGTGAGCTGCTGGATAAAGGAATAGTGGCAAGCTGCTTTCGCCCAGCCAGTCACTATGTGTTCTTGAGCATGTGGTATCTCTATTTCTTTTCTGTTTCTTCATCCCTGATCTTAGGTGAACAAGAATCTGGAGAGGAAATTGACATGGTTATGAATCTGTAGCCTTTCTAAGGTTAGAAAAACCTTAAGAAGTCACCCCCCTCTCTACTAGAGATGGTAGCAATGGCCAATGACAAAGAAAGTGTCTGCAGGCAAATATAGAAAGCCAGACACTCAAGGATGATAGTAGCTTTAGGGTTTGTGACTCCTGGAGGCAGAGGGAAGTACTGAAAATGGACTCTGGGAAGGCACTCATCATGCAAACCCAGCAGAGAGCTGCACCTGAAGGGAACTTTGTATGTGGCGAAAAAAGTCTTCTGAGGGAAATAGTCAGGAGATACTCCTTGGCTACCTGTGCTCTCTACATGTGGGCCTCATTACAAGAGCAATTTAAGTCTGAGTCCACTCTTTCTAGGCATCTTGTATATATAAGGGAAGAGTGTGCTTCTGCTTTAAGAAGACTGTTTTAAATTATTCCTCTTGCTATACTTTCTCGGTAACTCCTTTTTAAAAAAAACTAATAGAATTCAACTGATCCTGTTTAATAATGGGGAGCATATTGGGTGGGGGTTCATGATCTACTGTACTAGAAACCTTTGCTCCCTCAGGGTTATTCCTTGAACTCTAAGGAAGATAGTGTTTACAACTTTTCTTGCATATCAACTAAGCAAAGCTTCTAGATACCAACAATTTGCAAGTAACCTCTTAGAAATCACAGCTCTATAATCATGTCTTCAAATCCTATTAGTTATTTTGTATTTTGTTTTTCTTTCATTTTTTTAAATTTTTCATTCAAATTTACTCCAAGATTAAAAATGAGACAAATCAGCAGGGAGTTGGAGAAGGAAGGAGGAAAGGCAAATCTCCCCTGTAATAAATATGTTCATGTAAATAAAAAGCTATCTCTCTCAATAGAATGCTATTAAAATTTCATCTTTTTGAGCGGTGACCTACCACACCAACTCATTTCTCATTATTTCACCAAGATTACCATGGAAAAGGAAAAGCATTAGAAGTGGAGAGGCATACATATGTCTTGACCATGAAGTGCAACATAGCTGCTGAGCACCCACTAGTGGTGAAAACTCAAGGGGAGCACCTGAATGATGAAACAATTTTATTTCTTTTTATATTTATATTTAGTAAATTGTATAATGCTTTCAATAATTTCAAACTGTTCACTTCAGTTGATAGATCAATAGGCCTGGAATCAGAAAGACCTGAGTTCAAATCAATTGTTATATATATATTTTATATGATTATATAACAGTAATACAATTACAATCACTAGCATTGATATAGGATCTACAATGTACCAGGAACTATGCTAAGCACTCTACAGATGTTATCTTATTTGATCTTCACAACACACCTGGGAAGTAGATGCTATTATTACCCCCATTTTATAATTGAAGAAACCATGGCAGAGATTAAGTTACTTAACCAAGGTCACACAGCTATAAGTGTCTAAGGCTGAATTTGAACTCAGTATTCTTCTAGAGATGCTATATGGGTACAAATCATAGAACCCCAAATCTTGAAAGAATCTAATTGGCCCTTGGAACACCAGTAGGAGTTTTGTGAAGAAAGATGGGTTCTAGTCAACTGTCAAGACTGGAGCAGGCACTATCAATCAGGGGCTCAGCAGCCATTTGTCAAGCACACCACCCAACACAAGAGGGCACTGGGCAGTAACTGCTAAGTTCCCATGGCCTCTTTCTGACTCTTAGAAGCAATTGGCTATATCCTTTACCTCTTATCACCACTTTTCTTTTTTTTTTTTTTTGGTAAAGCAATTGGGGTTAAGTGACTTGCCCAGGGTCACACAGCTAGTAAGTGTCAAGTGTTTGGTCTGACACCAGATTTGAACTCAGGTCCTCCTGACTTCAGGGCTGATACTCTATCCACTGTGCCACCTAGCTGTCCCCTATCACCACCTTTCTTGTGAGTGGTATTGATGTTCTTTGCTATCTAAAGTTTGGGTTGGAGGATTCTGGCTTTTAGACCCCATTTGCTTGATATAACTTCTCCTAGATCCTCTAGTCCTTGCTACATGACCCTGAACTAGTTCATTCTAAGGACCTTTTGGGCTCTGACTCCAAGGGTACTTAAAAACAAAACAAAGCAAAAAATGAACAAACAAACAAACCCCTAGTTCTGGGCTAGAAGTTGTGGCAGATTAGGAGAAAAATACAATACAAAGCCCCTGCCTTGAAAGTGTTTACAATCCAATGAATGAGACAAGATTTACAGATTAACAATACAAGAGTAGTCAAGACAAGATCATAAAGGATCTAGAGTGAGTTTGCATGGTACTAACCATATGCATGGTAACAGTGCCTGTAGTAAGCACTTAATAAATACCCTACTTCTCCAGTCATCTATCTACCCGGCTATCTGTCCATCTACCTCCCCATCTATCCACCCATTATCAATCTAGCTACCTATTCATCTCTCTATTCCTCCATCTAGAGGGCCATAAATGCAAAGCAATTTGCATGAAGTAATTATATTGCATAAAGCATTATGCAATAAGAAATGGGGAGCCACTGTACATTTCTAAATAAAGAGTGACATAATCAATGGTGTCTTAGCTCCACCAAGAAATAAATGTACAGAAAAATTAAGACACAAAAAATTACTACCTTCCATTGTGATAATTCATTCTTCTATCATTTCTCCTGTTTAGAAATTCCTGCTTCATTATCAATATAAGAACTATATTTTCTACAGTCCTAAGATCCCCTGGATGTTGAAAAATCAACTTTCTAACAATCAGAGCCACCCAAAAGTGAAATTTTTTTTGAGGTAATGAGCTTTCTATTACTAGATATATTCAGTGAGAAGCTGAATGGCCACCTGTCTAGGTTAGCAGAGGAGGAATTCACTCATAAGACAGGGGCAGAACTAAATGACCTCTATGCTATCTTCTGACTATGATCCTATGATTATATGATTTGGAGCTCATTGCTTTGAGTTCTTCCATCAATAGAAATGGAAAATGGTGGAGGAATCACTATTTTCTGTTCAGTTGCAGCCTGGAGAATCTGTGCTTTCATTTTTATGAATCTACTCACTCCAAAGCAGATTTCAAGTTCTCGACACCTTTGTAGATAGATTCATGAACTGCTATAGCCAAAAAAATTCATGATTTAATCTCTACCACTCCACCACTCCCCTGAACCTTTGTAAACAATTGATCCTCAGATAACATACAGTATGTTGTTAATTCTATATTCGTAGGACCAGCTAGAGAATGCTTTCTGCTGACATAGACCTTGGAAAACCCAGGGACACTTCCACATCACCAGAGGCACCAGGAGAAGACCTTATTTTTCTCTCTAGAATATAACCTTTAAATAGTCATTTTTGACCATTTGTCAAATTGGAAGACTAGTTCTTCCCTAGCCTTCTCTTCTTTTGCTTTAGCAATCCCAATCCTTTTTAGTTTTCCTCATGGATCTTATTCTCCAACAGTTTAATTGTTTTGCAATAATACGCTAATGACATTTGGTAATGAACTAGAAAATATGATAGGAATTCACAGTCAGGTTTTTTTTTTTAATGTCTGAGATATGTTTTAGAATTCCAGGCAGGAACAAGGCTTTTGGACTAGCTGTCAGTGTCAAATTCAGATCTGACATTTATCCTCAAAGAATTTAAAAAGAAAAAAAAAGAATATTGCATTTCCCAAGGATAGTTCACACAAAACTGTACATGCCTTCCTTTTGCTGCATTTGCTATATCTCGACCCCAGCAGTCTACATTTACCAGATTACTGCATTCTAGCTATTAATATGGTTGGATGTTTGAGTCATGATTCTTATGATGCCCCTGGAAGCAAGAACTCACATGCAAGAAAGCACTTTACTAAATAATACAACCCCCTTATGCTAGCATTTTCAGGAAAAAAAAATATTCAGCAGTGCTAGATTCCTCAATCACTTTTGGATGGAAAATTGTTTACCTAGAGTGAGAATTCAATATAATAATTGATGTGGCTGAAGGCCACTAGCATATAATACTTGGCTCTTAAGAGCAAACACACTGGGGATAGGGACAACATATTATACTTCTTTGCATTCTCCACAGAGTAAAGCACACAACATTAGGGTTTTTGCCTTTCTATTAAATTGTTGATGCATGATTGAGTTTGTGGTCCTCTAAAACCCCCAGATTGTGTTCAGGCAAACTGCTGTTTAGCAATGTTTGTACCGTCTTATACTTGTAAAGATGATTTTTGACTGTACATTTATCTCTATGAAAGTTTCTATTAGATTCAAGCTAATGTTCTGGCCCATCATGATCTTTTAAAATCCTGATTCATCCCTCCCAGTTTTGTATCATTTGCCAATTTCATAAGCATACCGTTAATAGTAGTAACAAAAATATCAAAAAGTACAGGACCAAGTTCAGACCCCTGAGGCACTCTATTAGAGACCTTCTGAGTTGACACTGAACATTTAATATTACTCTTTAGGACCAATCATTCAACCAGTTTGTAATCCAACTAATTATACTACAGTCTGTACCATATCCCTCCATCTTCTTCGCGGGAATAATATGAGAGATTTTTCTCAAACACTTTTCTAAAATTAAGTAAGCTTTTTACAGCATTTCCTTACTCTACCAATCGAAGAGCCCCGAAAAAAAGGGAAATAAGTTTAACTTGTCATAGTTTTTGGTGAAGAAGTGACATGTCATTCCTTTGGAATCCCTGCTTCTTTTTTTCAGATGTTCATTAAATCCTCTTAATAGTATTTTTATTATTTTGTAAGGAATTTTGAAGCCAAGTTTCATAACTTGCAATTTTCAGACTCTTTCCTCTTTTTTTAAAGTGAAGACATTTACCATTCTCTAATTCTGTGACATATCTCCCCTTGTACAAGATTTTCTAAAGATCATTGACAACAATCACTAACATCTGTCAGGTCTTTCAGTGAGATGCAGTGAGATGACTTGAACTCATTGACAAGAAAGCTAAGTGCTTTCTTATAATCTGCCTACTTATCTTGGATTTCATTGGCTATTAGCCATTTCTGTTCAATCCATACCAACTTAAAGCTCATTCTCCTTGGCAAAGAAAACAGAAGGAACACAAGAATTAAGTCTTTTTACTATCTCTCCATCTCCTTATTGGATAAATATAAAACTCAGAAAGACCTAGACTTGAATTCCTTCTCTTCCCCCTGGACAATTCACTTGATGTCTCTGAGCAAGTCTAGACGTCACCCTCCTGATATCATTGGTCCTCTTCAAGAATGAAGAATGAATAAGAAACAGCCTCAAGTTCAGGAGTGTGCTGGAGCCAGCCCTAATCAGATTATGAGAGTTGATTGTTAAATTTTCAATGTGAGCATTTACATTTTGGAAATCAGAAAACACTACAAATCAAAGCTTGGTATATTGTTTTGCTGATTGTCTAGATTTAAAAGAGTGATAGAGAAAATGTTATGTGTGATAGGTATTGTTTTTTGGAGAACCAGTTGTTAAACATTTACCAGCATATCAGATTACAACATCAGATTTCTCATCTGTAAAATGAAGATAATCATCAACATAGTACCTACCTGGCAGAGTAATTATGAGATTCAAAAGAGAGATGTAAGTCACTTGATAAACTTTTGAAGTGCAATAAATGTTCATTGTTGTTGTTGTTATCATTGCTTAATTCACTTTGTACAGGGGTTCTAACCCTACTTTTAGCCTTCCCTTTTTGCTAAGTTTAAAAATCCTTTTGGTTGTCCTTAGTTCTCCTAATCAACTTCAGTACATTCTAAGGTTTAGCACTACTAATGCTCTGTGTCTTACTTTTGTATTCATCTCCTTTAACGCCTTTACTTTCATCTTCTATGAGTCTCCTTTTAAAATCCAGGTTGCTTGCATTCACTTTCATCTCTTTAGACAATTACCTTTTTCCCTCCTTGTTGAAATTGTTTTTCTTTGTGTCCTCTGAATTTTATTCTAGAGATTTTCCCATTTTTCATGAGCTTCCTATCTCTTTAATATTTTCCACAGGATCCTAGCTATTCTTTCTCTGAACCCTTTGAAATCTGTTCTTCCCAAATCTAGAAGGACTATCAGACTACATCCATCTTTCTTCTCCTTTTCTATCACAAACTCTGAGAGAACAGTTGTCCCCACCTAAGTGTCCTATCAGCTTCACCCCAGCAATCAATTCTTTCTTCTAATCTCGTCAGAATAAAAACTTTCCATGTTTCTTCTTCCATGCTGTACAGATTGAAATTATTATTAAAGCAAGGCAAAAAAGCATTAGTTAGCTGCTCTACTTCTGTCAGAGAGAGCTGCAACAAATGTCCCAACAATCAAACTCTCCTTCACTACTAGTATACATTGACCCTTTATTCCAGGCTTATTATCTTTTTCTCAGACTCTTCATTGATTTCTTTCTGTCTGGGTGGTTTGTGACATACTCTGATGAAACTTAACTTTTGATACTATCTCTGTTGGTGTCCTTTTAAAATGATGCTCTTGTTTTCAAAACAATTTCCTCTATTGATCATTGCCCAAATTTTCTGCCATACTTGGATCCGCATCTGGTTCCTGGTTATTCTGATAAGAATAACCTGTTACTAGGCAATGCTTCTCCACACCCCACCCATACCCATTTCACTTATTTGGTTTCTCTTGAATAAGATACAACTTTTCAGAGTTAAATTTCAGGCATGGGTATCATATGTTCAAAATTGCCTCTTTTTGTATTATTTTGCATTTGTTTAGGATCTTCAGTTCATCTTTCTTGTTGTCCATGCTTTGTTTTAATATTGCCACCTTTCTTAGATTGCATCTCTTGTGAATTCTTTGTTTTCTCTACAATTATTATTCCTACATTGTAGCTAATCTCTATGGCAGCAGTTTTCAAACTTTTTTTTCCTCAGGACTCCTCTATGCTCTTGAAAATGGAAGATCTCTCCACCCAGAGAGCTTTTGTTTATGTGAATGACTACTGATATTTACTATTTGAAATTGAAACATCTTAGTATTATTATGAAAATAGTTTTGACCTTGCAGACCCTTGAAAGAGTCTCAGGACCCACGGGATTCTGGACCACATTTTGAAAAGTGCTGCTTTGTGACAGCACTCAGCATAGTACTTGGCACATAGTAGATACTTAATAAAATGCTAATTGACTGACTGACTGGCACCTAGTTTAGTGGCTATACTGAAGTTTTCTCTGTCCTACTTTGTTGTCTGTTTAGAAAAAAAAAGTTCGAAAGAAACAGAAAGATGGAGCCAGAAAAGAATACAGAAATCTTCCAATTGAGCTGGCTCAACGGGAATAGAACACTGCAGGGGAAATGTCATAGATCACCCCAGAGAATTAGCAGTTACTAAAGTCACTTGAACTAGCAAGACTATTCACATCTGTGCAGAAGATGAAAATGCCATTTCTGATGGTTTGGTAAATAAATTCAGTGGCAATAAACTTTTACTATTGGGGAAAGTATCCAGTTTATGAAGAAGAATCTTTTATTTCCTTTCTTTCTGTAGTGATCAAATTGTAACCCAAGTTCCAGAAATGAGGAAATCCTGCTGGACTCATAAGTCAGTAATGGTGCACAGAGAAGGTTTGGTGGCCTCTTGGGTTCCCATCATGAGTTCATCTTAAACACAAACAGAAAAGGCCACGGTATTTCCAGAAGATTCAAGTTTAGGATTTAAGAATATGAAATCAAAAAGTGCTACAAATCCTTCTTTCTCTAACAAACTGACCTTTTTCCTTTCCCAATCTCTTTCTCCCACTTCCAATCTTCATGGAGTCATAGAATTAAGAGGATTGAATAATACAATTTTGTTCATTACAAATGACAACCCCATTCAATTCCACCTAGAAAGTTGCTAGTAAGTAATTAATCTGAAGGATTATTTGAACTCTGTGTTACATTAAAATTAATTAAGTAATTACTTTTTCTCTTTCTTTAAGTAGTAAAAATATGACATTGACAGAAATAGATCACAGAAAGATCTCACAAGACTAGGTGAGTAGGAGGAAAGTGGCAAATGAATTTTAAGGTATAAGGTAATTAAAGCATTTAGAATAATACAAATGATTTGTCATTAATATAAAGATAAAAATACATATGTACATGTGCATAGAGCAGAAGTCACAAGGAAGCCATCTTCGGCTCATTCTAGCAATCAGAGCTATGGAAAAATGGAACGGGTTGCCTCACAGGGCAAGTGACCTGACACTGGAGATCTTCATGTAGAGGCTGGATAACTACTTATCAGACAGAATGCGTGATTTAGATAGGGGTAGGACTAGATGATCTCACTGGTCCCCTTCAGTTATAAGAGTCTGTGCATCTCTGGATACCGAGATATTCCTTTGAAACTAGATATAGAATCATAGATCTAGAATGACTAAAATAACTAAACCTAAGTCACTAAGATCATTCATAGATCTAAGATGACTGAGAAGTCATCTAGCCCAACCCCCTTATTTTTCAGATAGGGAAAACAGGACTCATGGAGGTTAAGTGACCTGCCCAAGGTTACAGTTATTATGGGTCAAGAGGCAGATTTTGAACTCAAGTCTTTTCACTGTGAAAAAAGAGTTGAACATAGAAGGTCATGAATCCATAGGGGATCCTCTCTTTGTATTTTGGAATGTTTGTATTTGTTGAAGACTTCATATTAAAAGTTAACTTAAAATAATAAGCTCAAAGGATTATAATGTAGCAAGGTATAGGTAACTGACACTCACTCATAACCTTTCAACTTGCTACTAAAACTATCACCACGTTAAATCTTAACATCTCAGTTTCCAGAGTAATAAATGATTATATTTGTACATTTTCTTTCTATTAAAAAAAATTAATCTTTTTTCTTAGTCATCTGGCTCAAACCCCTGCCCTAGTTCATTAAAATTATTTATTCAATAAACTACAGATACTTCTTTTCCTAATAGTAGTTGCCCATATTATTGTGTTATAGCCCCTAATGTTATACAATAAATCCTCTAAAATTAAAAAAGTATTATGATCAATGAAATATAATTTAACAATGTCCACTTTCTGAAACACCATTTCACCATTCAGTTCTCTGCAGATACTTATTAATGTTATCTCCCTTTCTCTTTTTTCCCCTTCTCTTCCTTTGTTCCTTCCTCCTCTTCCTTCTTCCCCTCCCATCTCCTCTTCTCTTTCCACATACAGAGGAGGTGAGTGGCACAGCAGATAGAGCACTGAGCATAGAGTCAAGAAGACTTAAGTTCAAATCCAGCCTCAGATATTTGCTAGCTGTGCAACCCTAGGCAAGTCACTTAACCTATGTTTGCCTCAGTTTCTCTAATTGTACAATGGGAATAATAATAGCACCTACCTCCCAGGGTTGTTGTGAAGATCAAATGAGGTAAAAAGTGCTTAGTACAGCACCTGGCACATAGCAGGACCACTTAATGCTTATTTCCCAGCTCATTCCTGCTTTTCTTCTCTTTCAATATTTCGTATGCTGAGAATTCCCTATTAGCAAAATTGCTGGGTTAGTCAGTAGGGCTCGATCAGCTGAGAATCTTACTATATGCTGCTTGGAGAGTCTGTGAATTGCTGGCTGAGAAGGGGATATTGGTTGGATCCCCCTCCCCCCACCTATCCCTTTCCAGAGCAGTACTCTTAACAAAGCTGGTCGGGAACACGGGCAGAGATCGCCTTGCCCTTTACAAAAGCAAGGCCCAGTCAGACAGGTTGAGCACCTTCCTAAGGCCACACCAGCAACGACCAGCGGAGCTGGGAACCAAATCCAGGCTCTCCACATCTGGAACTTGAGCTACTACCCCACAGCTGCCCCTCCTGAGAGAGGTCAGCAAGTCTGTTCATTTCCAGAGGCTCATTCCCTCCTCCATAAAAGGAGACAGTTGGACTAGCTTCTTTCTAAAGACTCTTAGAGCACTAACATCCTGTGAATTTCCATCTTAAGGGAGCAAATGTTCTCTTCTACATGTAAAAAAATAAAGCAGAGATTTCATATAGTCAGGTTCTATAACATGATGCAATTTGTAGGTGAAGTGAATAAAAACTTGCCAATTCCATCGGCTCCTTTGAAGCTTGTAAGGGAGCATTTTTGGACAAATAAAATAAAGTCAAACTCTACCTAGCAGGTAATAAACTTAAAATAGTCTGCATTTCTGTAATAGCTGGCATTTATGTATCACCTTAACATTTGCAAAGCACTTTATAATTATCTCCTTTCATCCTCATGACAACTCTGAGAGGTGTTGTTGTTGTTCAGTTGTGTCCAACTCTTTCTTGGCAGAGATGTTGGAGTAATTTGCCATTTCCTTTTCCAGCTTATTTTACAGATAAGGAAACTGAGGCAAACAAGGTTAAATGACTTGCCCAGGGTCACACAGCTACTAAGTGTCTGAGGCCAGATTTGAAGTCAGCTAATTTAACCCTCTTATTTTACAGATGAAAGAACTAAGGCCCAGAGATGTTAAGTAACTTGCTCAAGGTAATAAGTGATACAACCAAGATTTGAAATCAGGGATGGTGATTCCAGGTTCAGCATGTCTAGGTCCTTTCTGCCTCCACTGTACCCCCACAAATGCAGCATCCTTATCTTTAGGGAGAACTATTCTAACAGGAAAACCCAGAACAACTTGAGCTACGTGGAATTTCACAAGCATCATTTCTCTTTGTAAAGAGGGTTAGAAAATAGATAATAATAATAATGAAGCTAACATCTATATGTAGCACTTTAAGATTTGCAGAATACTTTATAAATATTATCTCATTTGGTCCTCACAACAATCCTGGGAGGTAAATGCTATGATTATTCCCATTGTACAGATGAGTAATTTATTTGCTTTCTGGTCACAAAATGCTAAGTCAACATGATTGCTATTTGGAGATGGTGACTTCCTGGTTTAGGGACTGCAGGAGAAAACAAAGTTGGGAGGCATCAGTTCAAGTAGTGAATGCAGACACAGCTGTTTAGTTCACAGTACAATGATTTATCTACATAATACTTCTCAATAGAGATATTAGCTTTCCACTCAGATGTCAACCCAGCGATCTCATGAAAATGCTAATGTAAAACCATGGAGACTTAGTATTAGAAGGAGGCTAAGCAGCTGGAGAAAGTCATTTGGCAGCCCGAGGTGAGACAACAGACTATCTAGCTTATGAATGAATAAATAACATCAGCAAAAGCCAAAAGAAAGTCCCTTAGGTTACCGGCATGGTCAAAAGCTTAATAAGTGATATACTAACAACTATAGGAGATAGGAACTGAAGCTGAGACCAGGTAGTGCAATGGATAAAGCATGAAGTCAGGAAGGCCTGAGTTCAAATCCAACTTCAGACACTAGGTAGCTATATGACCCTGGGCAAGTCACTTTAACCTCTGCTGCCTCACTTTGAAGGGTTCTTGTGAGGATCAAATGAGATAATATTTATAAAGTGCTTTTGGAGTGTGCCTGACACATAGTGGGTGCTATATAAAAGTTTATTCCCTTCCCTGAATTCCTAATTCACTGATACTATAGTCAAAAGACTTGGGTTCAGATCCTACCTCTGATACTCTGAGGTATATGTGCAGAATACTCACAGCTACTGCTGCTTTATGGCCTGAAAGTACTTTCTTGAGTATATAGAGTACATTCTTCTCTGGTGCAAAGGGTCATGTTCCTTGAAACCACTTCCTCCCTCAGAGGAGGGAACCATATGTAGTTTTGTATCTGTGTCTGTCTTCCATGTACCTACCTTGTCTACATGACCAAATACAAATCTCCTTCATTAGGAGGTGGCAGGGCATTATCTTTCTTTCTTTCTTTTATTCATTCATTCATTCATTCATTCATTCATTTATTTATTTAGAGAGGCATTATTTTTGCCTTTCTTTGTATCCCCAGCTCTTACAGAGAGACAAGCACATAGTAAATGTTTAATAAATGCTTCTCAATTGATTGTTTTATTGATTAATATCCCCTACCTTGGAGTTGCAAGCATAGTATTACCAAAAACATCTTTCACTCAGCTTCAACCAACACTAACTTTTGCTGGGTAAAGGTGAAACGGAGAAAAGAGAGTGCTGAGTCTCATTTAGTCATCTGAGAGATCTAGTTTCATGAGGCATATCCTTAATTTTTGTATTTTTCCAAGATATTGCCACCAATAATTATTTTCACTTTGTTGCAAGTTTGCAATCATAGACATAAACAGTTAACCTCTAGTTAAGCAGAATCTCCATGCTTTGTCAGAATTATGGTTAACTAGTATTCTACTCTTATTTTGATTAATTGACTTCATAATTGCTATCATTATAGACAGTAGTCAATCACACGTTAAATATCAGTTATGATTTATCTTCTCTGTGCTAACTTTAGAGGCGGGGAGGGAAGGTAAAGGATGTAGTATAACGAAGGTTTGGCCCAGGAGGCAAGAAAAAGAAATCAATGTCTTTTTTTCCCTATTGTAGATCTATATCTACACCTTTCAGTGAGTTTTCCTGCATTGTGTAATTCCAGTAGAACATCTATTTTCTGCCAACTGTTCTCTCCTAAATCACAAGAAACATTTCTAGCTAACCTAGGGGCCACAATGGGCTTCAGCCACCACATTTCATCCACATTCTTGTGATTCATGAGATTGGTGGGTCCCACACAATTCCTTTAGTCTCCAAGTCTGAACTGCTGTGCTAAATTATTTATGGATTTTTTTTCTGTCAGTTTGTGTTATTTATTTTCCTTCTATGTCGTTTCTTCTCTTCAAATGTCCTTACTGATGTGTTGCTATTTCCTTGAGTGAATTATTTCACTGCCTGATTGAACACTCAGCCCAGAATCATGTTCGAGTGATTAAGGGGAGAACGATTTTGCCCCTGTATTCTGCAATTATGTGACAGATGGTTCCTTATAGAGGGGGAAAAAAGAAGAAAAATAAAAAAACAAAAATTGTTCCCAATGCAAATATACCACCTAATCTACAAGGAGGTGTTCTTGGGAAAGTAATGGTGAGGTAAATTTGGGGGCAGTTCACAAATAATTTATATTCATTCACTGGCCTCAAAAACATTTTCCAAGAATGGAAATAAGTTTAAAGTTTAGAATGAAGTTTTATTATAGCAAAAGAGGTTTAGATTAGAACAAGTGTTAGGGAATGAGATGGAGCTTTGTTGAAGTGGAATCTACAAACCATCTGTTTAAGTTGATACCCTAGCAAACACGTTATTGGATCTTTTGCTTATGACTAAACAAAGTTTTATAATTGCTCTCCTTTTCAGTCTCTTCATTTTTTTAAAAAAATTATCAAACATTTATTTTGCTTTTCACTCACCCTCACTCATGTAGGGAGTGAGAAAGATCATGGTTGGTCATTTAGTTGATAAGAGTCATTAAGTCCTTCAGAATTGTTCATTTTTGCTATATTAATATTATAGCATAAATTGTTCTGAATCTGTCTACTTCTTTTTAGTCTTTTCCAGTTTTAAAGTATATGTATATATATATATACACACACATATATTTAAAGTGCCTAGGTTTATCTGTATGTCTGTGTGTTTGTGTGTATATATATTTCACTCTGCATCT
>NW_020954751.1:12357548-12361113 GCF_900497805.2 Vombatus ursinus | reverse complement strand
GTTTATACAAATCTTCCCAATTTTTTTCTAAAAGCATCCCCTTCGTCTTTCTTACTGCACTATAGCATTCCATCACATATACATACCATAACTTGTTCAGCCATTTGCCAATCGATGGGTACCCCTTCAGTTTTCAATTCTTTGCAACCACAAAAATGAGCTGTTATAGATGTTTGTACATATGCGTCTTATTCTTCTTTCTTTGATCTCTTTGGTGTATAGCCCTAGTAGTGGTATCACTGGGTCAAAGGATATGCACAATTTAGTCATTTGGGGGTGGGGCATGGTTCCAAATTACTTTGTGGGATGGCTGAACCCATTCACAGCTCCACAGATGCTGACATAAATGTTTACCCATGACCCCCTCCAACATTTCTCCTTTTCTAGCTTTTTGACATCTTTGCCAATCTGATGGCTGTGAGGTAGAATTTCAGAGTTGTTTTAGTTTGCAGTTCTCTAATTATTAGTGATTTGGAGCATCTTGTTTTACTATGGCTATTGATAGGTTGGGTTTCTTCCTCAGAAAATTGCTTATTCATTTCCTTTCACTCTTTTTCAATTGAGAACTGTTTTTATTCTTTTTATAAATTTGAATCCATTTCCCAAGTATCTTGAATGAGACCTTTATCAGAGACCCTTGCTGCAAAGAACTTTCCCAACAATTCATGTCCCTTATAATTTTAACTCCATTGGTTTGGTTTGGTTTGGTTTGGTTTGTGCAAAAATGTTTTAATTTTATATTATTAAAGTGTCTGTTTTATGTGCTATGATTCCCCTCTGTCCTTTTTTTGGTCATGAACTCTTTTCCAATCCATTTATCTGAAAGGTAATTTCTTCCTTATTCCTTTAATTTGTTTGTAATGATACCCTTTATGTATAGGTCATATGCCCACTTAGAGCATATCTTGGTATATGGTGAGAGATATTGACCTCTATTTAGTTTCTGCCAGACTGCTTTTCAGTTTTCCCACTAGTTTTTGTAGAATAGTGAGTTCTTGCTGGGATTTGGGGGTTTATTCAACATTAAACTACTGTGTTAATTCGCTTGTGTATATCATATAACTAATCTGTCCCACTGATCAGTGTCTTTATTTCTTAACCAGCACCAAATCCCACCAAAAAGAGCTATTACGATGACAAGGATGCCCAAGACACAAGTCCACCTGCTTACATGATAGGTTGGAGTCTTTCCCTGGTGGTCCCTTTTCTTCTCCTGAAGTATTCATAATCTAGTGCCAATCACTTGAGGATCTCCATTCTCTCTCACTCACTATCAATCACAGCATTAGAGCTAGAAAACACCTCAAAAATGTTAAAGTTCCTTATTTTACTGATGAGGAAACCAAGGGAAAGAGGGGAAGTAACTTGTACAAGGTCATCAAGCAGCAAATTGCAAAGCTGGGATTCAAGGGCAGGTCCTCAGAAACCAAAGTCAGCACTCTTCATATTCCTTCATGTTGTCTTGTTCTGTCCCTTGAAAGGAATCCATTTTCCAAATGATAGTATTTTCAAGAGTGAAGGTATTAATTAGGGTGGTAAGAGCATTGCTCTATGAGCCAGAAAAGCAAAGTTCCAGAGCCAGCTCCATCAAGGGTTAACAACCTTGGACTTCTTCAGTTCTTTCAATGCAACATAAGATTAAGTGTAGGTGCTTTACCTTCCTTACAGGATTGTTGGGAAGACCCAATGAGATACCTTGGACTATCTAGACTAGCAGGTCTTCCCTCATGGCTCTGGCTACTGGCAGACTCTGCTGGCTCATCTGACCTTTCAAAGCCTACAAGTTCATCACCTAAAACACTTGAACTCTAACACTCATTCACCTAAAAGCAGGAAAGAATGAAATAAGAGACAGAAAAACAGCTTTGCCATGCACTCATGAGATTTCATATTGGCCTGGGTGGGGAGAGGAGGCCAAAGATTCTCATTCTCTCTCTCTCTCTCTCTCCCCCCTCTCTATCTCTCTGTGTGTCTCATTCTCTGTCTCTCTGTTTCTCTCTCTGTGTTTCTGTCTACCTCTGTATGTCTCTGTCTCTGTCTTTCTATGTCTCTGTGTCTCTCTTTCTGTCTCTCTCTCTCTTTCTTTCTCTCTCCCTTCCCTCTTTCTCCCTTCCCCCTCCTCTCTGCTTCTACTGGGAGGCTTATAGCAATCTTTGCTTTAATCACCACCAAGAGAAAAAGAGGGCTCATTTATGGCCTTTTGTGTACCCTTTCAGTTCTGCCTTGGCAGTCAATCAGAAAGGCTTGTCTAGCACAAAGTAAACAGACAGCCAATAGTCTCAGATTCCCCATGCATGCTCTGTATTAAGACAGGGCCTCTCCATTCCATATCACCCATACTTTCAGAAATAGGTTCATCATCTTGTACATATTCCTAGGACTGGTTTTCAGACCCCCCCCCCAGTTTATTTGATGTTTCTCATTAAATGTGGCTAGCTGTGAACAGACTGCTGAAGGTGTTGTCTACCCAATCTATAATACTTCCTGTAATCTGAATATTTTATTTCTATCAGGGAAGCAAGTCTAAAGCACTCTGACCATTTTGAACAGGCCCATCGCTCTCATTTCCTGTTGAACTTGCAGTCAATGAAAATTTCAGGTCCTCAGATTAGTGTCATAGATTTAGGGACAGACAAGAACTTGGAGGTCATCTCATTCAACCACTTCACTTTATGGAGGATGAAACCATTCACAGAGAGGGACATGTCCAAAAACTTTTTGATCATTTTTATATGGATTGCTATGGTTTTAGGAACTTATGCAATTTTTAAAAATTAATCACAGGTCTTTCGTTTATCTCTACCACATTTCTTCTCGTTGGTTTTGTCCTGGTATTTTTGGAGGAGTAGGTGCATTAGGAAAGAAGGGCAGGCTAGTGCTCAAGAAGCAGGTGTTCCCTGAAAATTACTCTAATTACTATTTTATTAACTCTGCCAGAGAATTTCAGGGAGATTCACTCTATTCACTGTAAACTAGTTAGGACATTCTAGATTGTGGTTTAAACTGAACCTGTCTTTTCTCTTCTCTCTCCTGTCAAGGCAGCCAGCCTGCCAGGAAACGCTGCAGCAACAAATCAGAGGCAGAATGTTTCTTGTACTTTGTGCCTTCACTTGACAGCTAATATTGTGTGGCACAGCACAGGAGTGGCTGGGCCATTTGCTCCTATTGACAGGTTAGCTTTTCCAGAGTAACAATAAACTAACAGTAATGGGTTTTAATTTTAGATTAAAATCTGTGGCCAGCATCTATTTGTGAAAGCAATAATTAAAACACGCCACATTTCATCAGAGGAGATAAAGGCAGAAATGGCACCACAGATGTGCTTGTGGTAGGCAGACTGACTATTGCAATAGGTGAGAGAACACCTGAGAACTTTCCTTACAAATCTTTCCTTATCAAGGAGCAATTCAATAGGAAGCTCTTCCCTTTCCATTATGGGCCATCATTACCAAAGTGATAGGTTGTCAAAGTGGGGGGAGGGGTACTAAATAAAATTGAAATGTTAAAAAGACAAAAGCAATTTTTGGAGAAAATTATCCTGTATAATATGGGAATTTTTACCCCT
>NW_020954751.1:12342711-12357481 GCF_900497805.2 Vombatus ursinus | reverse complement strand
GGGCAGCCCTCATCCAATATCCAAGCCTGCTAGTAAGTATTACAGAATCACATAATGTTGGTGTAAAATGAGACTATAAAAATTACTTAGTCCGAGCACACCATTTTCCACAAGATAACAGCAGCCTAGGGAGATGAAATAACCTGTTCAATTAAATAAACATTTATTAAGAGCCTACTATGTGCTAGGCATTGTGCTAAGCACTTTTGTTTTTGTTGTCATCCTGTCATTTTCAGTCACGTCCAACTCTTCATGACCCCATTTGGGGTTTTCTTGGAGGAGAAAATGGAGTGACTTGTCATTTCCCTCTCCAGCTCATTTTACAGATCAGGAAATTGAGACAAACAGGGTTAAGTGATTTGTCCAGCATCTAAGCATTGGGGATATATAAAGAGACAAAAGATAGTCTCTGCCCTCAATGAGCTTACAATCTAATCTACCCAAGGTCATGTAGCTAATTAGTGGCAGAGCTGAAATTAAAACCGAGATTCCTTGATTTATAACTCAATGATCTTTCTACTATATTAGACTGACTCCCTTGGGAGAACAGTTATCTTCCATGGCAGCAACCTCAAGATATAAAGGCTCTGTGTGTGTGTGTGCTTTTCAACTAGAATATAAACTTCCTGAAGGCAGAGATTATATCTTGTTGATTTCTATCTCCTCCCATCTCATAGCATGATGCTTTGCACATATCACATGCCTAATAAATATTCACTAATCCCAAACATTTCTAGCTTTTTAAAATTATAACCCCTTGTAGTTTAATTCTGAACCAACTATTGGGCTGTTAAGTTGGGGAAAGCTAGAAATTTCTGGGATCAAATAATCAGCATGTGTTGTTGCAGAAAAATGAGATGTATAAGCGAAAAGAGAGAGTGGGTCGTGTAGCAAAAAGGACAGATTACAGATAGCCTGAGTGTTTACTATGTGGTTATTTAAAAAGCAGAGGCAATAAGTCCCCTGGTTTATTGGTCAAAGCACTTACAACATATTTATAGGATAAGTATTTCATAGAATAAGAAAGGATGCAAGAAGAAATAAGGAGTTTCCATACCAATGAAAATTATGGCTGAATGCTGAAGTAATCTTCAGTTCAATAACCCATGGATATACCTATGCCTTTCTTAGACTTTTGAAGGACTCTTTCATCTATAGCATCTCCTACTATGTAAAGCAGTTCTTCCTTTTGTGTGTCCTACAGTTTCTTACAAGCTTCAAGGTGGTCCTTTAGTATAAGTGTAATGGAATTTAGTAATTCCCAGTTCACCTAATTCATATCCTTAATGATTTCATAAAACTAAATTATATTCTACTTCAGCTTGCCTTTTCAGGTAGAAGTAAGGGTTTTTCAATAGAATTGTAGAAAGGTTGAGCTATCTGAGACATTCATTTAACAGAGAAAGAAGCTGACCTTTAAAGAATAACAGATCACATTTGGAAGGTTGCCCTCAAGAGGAGCAACATGGTACAGAGGAATGAGTACTGGATTTGGAGTCAGAGAACCTGAGTTTTATCATTTATGCCTGTGTGATCTTGAGCTTAACCTCCCTGGGGTCTCAGTTTCCTCATCTTTAATAAAAAACGGGGTTGTACTAGATGACCTCTAAGTTCCTTCCATGGTCTAAATTTTTTGATCCTATAATCTCCCTTAAGAGAAATAATTGTAGTAGGAGGGTTAGCACATGGGATTTGGTATTAGGGAGCCTGGGTTTGAATATAAACTTTGCTGTGGACTCTTTGTGACCTTAGAAAGATACTGAAGCTCTTGAGGGCCTCCTTTTTGTTAAGGACACCAATCTTTTTTCCCTGTTTTTATTGATTTTTTTTGTTTTTATATAACCATTTATAAATGTATACTTACTTTATCCCTTGCCCATCAATCCATTCCTTGTAACAAAGACTAGAAAAGAAATGGTGGGGATGGGGTGCAGAGGAGTAGGGGTAGGAAACAGTTCAGCAAAACTAAGTCATACATCAAATGAGGGCAACTTTCCACACTCATAGTACTCCACCTATGCAAAGAAGGTAGGGAGGTTTCATTTTCCCATCTCTCCCTAGGGCTAAGCTTGGTCATTATATTTATAGAGAGTTTAGTTTTGACTTATTTTGTTCTTTCTATTTACATTGTGACAGTCATTATGTATTTTTCCTAATTTCTCCATTTCCACCAGTTACATCCTTTGTGTGTTATCTTCCCCCATTAGATGGTAAGCTCATTGAGAGCAGGGACCATTTTTTTAAATTTGTATTTACATCTCCAACAATTAGCACAGTGCCTGACACATATAGGCACTTAATAAATGTTTACTGATTGACTAACTGGCCAGTTCTGTTTACTGTGCTTCAGTTCATATGACTCTTCTAATTCTTCTCCGAATTCTTCATGGTCATCTATCTTATAGTCCAGTAATGTTCCACTGTATTCACATACTACAAGGTTATGACATCAGAGAGATTGATTTGATTAAAGGGGCCACACCTTGACTCACTTCTTAAAAAGGTGGGGACCTGAAAAGATCTTAGCTTAAAAGGGTTAAGGTCTCCCACTGCATCCTGGGCCATCTCCAGTCATCCTGATCTATCTGGCCATTAGAACCACATGGCTCTGGAGGAGAAAGTGAGTCTGGTGACTTTGTACAGCCTTCCCTCATTCGAATCAAAGTCAATGGCAAGTCATGTCATCATCTCCCTGATGCCATGGTCCTCTTCGAGAATGAAGGATAAACCACACAACTACAAGGTGTTTAACGATTCCCTTATTCATGAGCATCTAGTTCTTGGCTGGCACAAAAAGTATTGCCATGAAAATTTCAGTCTATATGGGGCCTTTCATACTATCCTTAACCTCTTTGGAGTATAGGCCTAACAGCTGGATCTCTGAGTTCAAAAAGTGTAGACGTGTTAATGATTCTTTTAACCATCACTCTAAATTGCCTTCTAGAATGATTCGGTCAATTTATAGCTCCAACAAAAGTGCATTAGTGTGTCCATCTTCCTGTAGTCTTTCATATAGTGATTACTCCCATATTTTGTCACCTTGGGCCATTGCAAACCTTCTACAACTCTGTTCACATCCTCAATCAGATTTGCTAAGGGCACTGCTCTGGGAAGAGATTTGTGAAGTATTTCTGACAAAGCATCTTTCCCAACTAGAAAATCTCAGATTCTTTAAGAAATATATAAGAGGATGCTAGGCTGGTGGTGTCCCATTGAATAAGTAGACACATTTGCTTCACAGTTAGAAAGAGGGATCCAAGGTCTTTTAAGCATGTGGACTTCCTATCAAGTGATTTGCCCAACGTCATCAGGTAGTAAGAGGCCAACCTGCAATACAAACTCATGTCTAATCACTTCAAATTCAGTACTATTTTTCTTCATCATAATGCTGCCTCCAGAGCTGAAAATCATCACCTTCTTGTGATGAAACCCTTCCTATTTAATTCAATGAAAATCTGCAAATTGGGAGCAGAATTCTTTTTAAAATGAATTCTCATTGGTAACTTTTGGCTTTCTGTAGCCTAAAGTTCCCTCCATTCCTCCCAAAGAGTCATCTCCTATACAAGACTTTTTTAAAAGGGAAAGAAAATGAGCAAAACTGATCAATATATTGAATATAGAAAAATTGAATAGATGGAATATTTTCAATTATTGACATTAATATTTTAAAATATCAATATATTGAACATATATTGGATATTGAACTATCAAATATCAATATATTATTAAAATATATTGAATATTAAAAACTGAATATATCCAACATATTCAATGTGTTTGATATATTGAATATGTTTTCAATTTTTGAATATTTTCAACTATCTAAATTGGTATTAGAAAATATCAATATATTAAATACATCAAGTGCTGAAATATTCAAAATTCAATATGTTGTTGAAAACATATCAAATATATTGAAAAATATTTGAAATATATTGAAAAAATATGTATTGAACATATTGAAAAAAATCTGATGATATTTCAGTGTCCTACACTTTGGAGCCAAACCCTAGCCTCTGCAAAAAGGAATTGTCTTCTCATATCTCTTCCTTGGGGAGAAGCTTGTTCTTTGTAATTTTGCATATTTATCTTCAATTATTTTGTGTTTACTTTCATTTATACTTGTCATTGTGTATATTTCTTTCTTAGCTCTTTTTACTCGATGTTGCATCAGTTCATGTTTCCATGCTTCCCTATATTCATCACAGTTTTCATTTTTGATAGCACATTAACATTCCATCAATTCATGTACCACAATTAGTTTAAATTAACCATTCCCCAACTGATGGGCATCTGCTTTTGTTGCTAGTTTTTTGCTACCATAATAAATGTTGCTATAAATATTTCAGTACATAGGGGGCCTTTCTTTTTGTCAATGATGTTGTTGGGGTATATATCTAGCATGATTCCAAATGGAGAAGGGGTAAAACTTTTTAACAGAAACCCTAAAGCAGGGGTATGCTGGTAAATGGATAAGTGAATAAGTGGTGGTGGGGGAGGGAGGAATGTATTCATGACACATTTTTAAATTTAAATGACATTGGGGCAGCTAGGTGACACAGTGAATAGAGCACTGGTCCTGGATTCAGGAGGACCTGAGTTCAAATCTGGCCTCAGACACATAACACTCACTAGCTGTGTGACATTAACCCCATTGCCTAGCCAAAACAAAAAAATTTAAATTACATTATTAACATTTTCTTCTTTACTTTCTTAAGTTACAAAACAGTAACTAAAGCCCTGATTTGTAGCATTTGCTAATTTCTGGAGTATAAATGCTCACACTGAAGATTCAACAGTGAACAGCTCCTGAGCTACTCTGAGCTGGCTCCAGCACACCCCTGCTGAAAGGCTACCCTACTTCCAATAGGATGGAATTTGCCTCTCTCTCTTCTGCCCCCTGGTAGTCCTATCTTAATATCAGTCCCTATGGCTCTCCAGCTCCAAACCAGGCAGGAAAGAGATCAAGGTAGAAATATGGGGCAGAAGTTAGGGGGAAGGGAGAGGCAGGAATGGAGGATCTTGGGCCGCTGTTTGGCTCTCTGCCTATCAGAGAGAAGGACAGAATTGCTCTGCTGCTTTCAATCAACCTCTACCAGAAAAGAGGAAGAACACAACTGCTCCCTGCCTCTCTACCCACAAGGAAGGCAGAATGGGAGAGAAGACGGAAAGAGTGCATAAAAGGCTCATACATTTTAAGTCCTTCCCACTACTTACAATCCAATCAGTTCACATCATGATATAATAGAAGTCACCCTAGAGTCAAAAGACCTAGGTTCAAATCTTGCCTCTGACACTTGCTATCTTCTGTCCTTAGCCAAGTCACTTAACTTTCCTGGGCCTCAGTTACTTCATATGTAAAATTAAGGGGGTTGGACTAGATGACCTCAGGGGTCCCTTCTAGTTCTAGATTGATGATCTGTATGGACGGGTAATTATTTCTGTTCTTACCAGGAGCCTCTAGTCTATTCCTCAGCACATCCCAAAAGCTGAGACATTGCACCTTTCCCATTCTGATTTCCTTGACAGATCCAAAGGCCATTTGGGAAGTCTTATTCCTTTATAAGGCAAAAGTTAAGTTCAAATCAAGGAACATTAACAATAGAAAGCTGCTTTCTCTTTTTTGTCACTTGACTCATCTCTCTCTCCCCTTTTCCAAGACCTATTGGTTCTGTCTGGAGCTACATGGGAGAAGAGTGAGTTATTAATAGTTCTTACAAGTTTTATGCCAATTTATGCCATCTGCATTACAAATACCTAGAAAATAAGGTGGTATCAAGAAAAAATATATAATATTGCCAAGGATAAACAAGAAGAAAGTTTCATGCTCTTCCTCCTCCTCTCTTCCCTCTCCCCCATGCCAGGGTTACCTTCTTCCCGGCCCAGCACCCCCATCGTCCCATCTCCCCCTTTTGTGCCCTCCAATGTCGCTGTGTCTCCCCGGTCTAATTCTGAATGTGTTTTCTTTGGGACCAGACTGCAAGAGTGACCCTGGGCAGGTCCCTGAATGGAAAGGCCGGGATCCCCGAAGTGGGTAGCCACCGAACCCTGTTGTCACCGCCTCCTTCCTTTCAGGCGAAGGAAGAAGTGAATGGCCCCTCAGGATGGGCACCTCTAACTGCTCTTTGGTATCAGAGTTGTTGGTCTGTTTGTTTTTTTTTTAGTTTTCCCCCAAGATTTCCTTGCTAAAAATGCAGGAGCAGCACCTCAAGGCAAGAAAACGTGGAGGACGGTAGATTGCCAGTGGGACCTCTCTCAGAAACCAGGTGGAAGTGGTAAAAGGGGCTTCTGCCAGGAAATCTACCCCTCCCCCCGCAAGGGAACTGCGGCAATTATGTACCTGGGAGCAGGGGTTGTGATGTGGCAGCGGTGAAAATAGACCACTCCGTTCTGCTATGCCTGAAAAGCAAAGCAAGAAATGCAACTGAATGGGAACCGAGCATTTCTGACAGGAGCTGCTTGGCTTCCATAAAATGCAATAGCTCCTAAGGTGACTTTGAAGGCTTCAGCGAGGCTTCCAACAAGACCCACGTTTTCAGCACCCTGGAAATTCTGAAGCAGGTAAGCAGCACAGTGAATGAACGCGAAAGCGATCTATACTTCCATGGATATGCCCCAACCTTTCCCGGTTGCCTGCAGCCTGATAGTTTACCCAGCGTGAGGAAAACTGCTGCTCCTTCCCCTACTAAAGCTAATTTCAGCTATGAGAATGTTTTTAAACTTGTCTTTCAAGAAGTACAAATACGACAAATAACTGAGAATTTTTGCACCTTACACCATTTTCTAGAAAAACATAATGAAGAAAATAATAGCTGCAAAGCTGTAAAGAAGCAATTTTACTCTGCAACCCCAAAACTCTGGAGGATCCTCCAAAACGAAGATAGCACATCTACTTCAAGATGCCTCTGCAGTAATTCTCATTGCCAAAAACAACTTCTTCCTTGTTCTTGTAATAGATGCTGTTCAGAAAGATCTTTCAAGAGGTCAGAATCACATTCTGGAAGATTCAGACCTGAAAGACACTGAGGAGTTAACATAATAATTGCAAGGCACTAATTCAAACCAAGCTCTCTGGATCCTCAGCTCCCACGCACAGCAGCCTGTTTATGTACAACTTGTTTTTGAAGACTTGTCCAGTAGAAATATGCAATACTTAACAATTCCAAGAAAGAAAAAAACTTTTTACTACCCAGAACCTAAAAATGAATTTTTAAAAATAGTGGTTTGCTAAAGAAAAAATACTTTTTTATCTTTTTTACATTTTGCTACTAATTTAGTACTAAAAAGTGGAAAGCATAGACATCTCTGAGGTGATAAACCAGAAATTCTCAGCTGTATTTTGCTGTGATTGCTAGTACATGTTAGAATTAGTCATAGGTAAAAAATTAAGACTTTCCTTTGAATATCTTATTCCATTTTTAAATGTCCTGTCTTCTTTGTTGTCATTCAGTTGTTTCAGTCATATCCAGCTCTTCATGACTCCATTTGGGGTTTTCTTGCCAAGGATATTAGAGAGGTTTGCCATTTCCTTCTCCAGCTCATTTTACAGATAAGAAAACTGAGACAAATAGGGCTAAGTGACTTGCCCGGGGTCACACAGTTAGCAAATGTCTGAGGTCAGATTTGAACTCATCTTCCTGACTCTAGACCTGGCCCTCTGTCCACTTTGCCACCTTGCTGCCATGTACTATCTTCTGGCCACCTCTTCTAGAAACTTTGCTTTAATTTTCTAGTCAACAAATGTCCAGACAAAGCCTTGAAAAGGGATGCATTGCCAATTTGAAGCTTAGGGATGCCATGTATTTCTTTGACAAAGTTGCTGGACCCCTGCTCCCAGGTAGCTATTGGAGATGTAGGCTTTGGTAGCCTGCCTCTGGAGCTCATTCTGTGAGAAATGATTATTTCTCTCTTGTATTTGGTAATAATTTAATTGTCATATTAGAACCAAAGTTTTTTCCCTTTTCTACTTCCTCATCCAGAAGAACCAACCAGTGTGGGAAATCTCAGGCAGAGATTTACCCAGACCAAGATGTAATCAGACAGTAAAAACAATTCTAAGTTTGGGCTGAGTGCATTCCTGCTCATTGTGTTTGCTCAGACAGGTATGGGGAAGTGTTTATTCTCTGTTTTGTCAGGTATGACAATTGGAGATATGGAAATTGGTAAGTCTCTCTGATGAAGATTTGGGTGATCCAAGCCAGGTATACCAAGACCCTCACTGTAATATAGCCCACTCTGTCATTGTAATATTCATTTTCTCATTAATTGTTAACCATTCAGAGTTATTACCACCCCTGAGGAGCACCTACTCTTTGAAAGCCATATAATCTGTGAATCCACTGCCATGAGAGGTCTTCAGTCTAAGAGAGATGGCCAAATAACCACCCTTCTATTAATAAACATCCTGGCCTTATTAATAAAATTATTAAATTACCCAGAAACTATGTCTCTCAGAACTTTTTTAATCATCACAATTCCATGATAGCAGTACAACCCAAGAAATTGCAAATGACTGAAGGAAAAAAAAAACCAGCTCTTTTTCAACTGTCTACCCAATGTCTTAACTCATTTATTTACCTTTTGTTGACAACTAATAGAAGCTAACATTCTTAGGAAAGGTTCCAGCTCTGACTAGATGTCCCAAAATGTGAATGTTTTCAGTGCCAGCCTGTTCTGCATAGTTATTTTCTTTATTTTCAGGTGACACAGTATGGTTAAGCCAGAATAATTGTCCCTGTAGAGATGACTCCTTAAATGCTATGAATCAAAGAGGATTCTGAGAAGCCAGTGGAGTAGGTCAGAAAATTTGAAACTTTCCAGATTTCCTCCAGAAGTAAGAGAAAATAGTGCCTCAAGGAAAACATAGAGTGATAAAAATAAACAAGAGTTGGGGCAGAACAGTGATCCTCCTGGGTCAACCAGAGAATATCTGAAGAAAAATCCCAGGACTGAGGTTTGGTCCTTGTGAAGTGTAAACACTCTCAGGTTAGTTCTATTGAAACAGAAAATGGCAAGCCCTAAGGCTAGCTGGGTTGGGAGGTAGCCTTGGCCCCAGCTGCAGGAACTTTCACCTCCCTGATAATGTGGAAAGTCAGGCATCTGAATGGGCTAAGATTGAGGAAACTTTTGCTAATAAGGGACAAGGGATACCAGACCTAGCTGTGATGCCAAGACTCAGCCCTGGATGAGAATGAGCCAGCACATGCCCAGTGAGTGCAGAAGCAGTAGAACAGTTAGCCACTAGTTGGTGGCACTTATAGGCACTTCGAGGAGAGTGGAGTTCCTGGTTTCAGTTCCAAGCCAGAGGGGAGAACTGAAGAAGGATCTGAGGCCAGAGAAACCATCCCCCATACTCCAGGACTAGAGATAATTACAATAATAAACTGTTATAATTTTTTTTTAATGAGCAGGCAAAGGAGAAAGATCCCAACCATAGAAAGTTACTGAGGGAATAGAGAAGACCAGGGTTCATCTTCAGAGGAGGATACTGAAACAAAAAAAGCCTCTCCCACCCCAAAGAGTAATGTCAAATGGTCACCTGCTCAAAAAGAATTCACAGAAGAACATTAAAAAGATGTTAAAAATCAAATGAGAGAGATTAAGGAAAATTTTTAAATGAGAATAATCCAAGAAAAACAAGAAGATTGTGAAAAGAAAGTCAACCAACTAGAAAAGAAGATCCAGAATATAAAGGAAGAAAATGACTCCTTGAAAATTAGAATTGGGCAAGGAGAAACCAGCAAAGTTATAAGAGACCAAGAAATAACAAAACAAAACAAAACATAAAGAATGAAAAAATAGAAGAGAAATTGAAACATCTCATAAGAAAAACAACTGATCTGTAGAATAGATCAAGAAGAGAAAACATAAGAATAATCTGCCTACCTGACAGCTATGATAAAAAAGAATCTTACAATATCAATATGCTCTACAAAACAATGCAATATATAATAATACAAGAAATAATTAAAGAAAATTGTCCTGAAGTGTTAGAACAAGAGAGGAAAGTAGAAATAGAAAAAAAAAATGAACCAATCACCACCTGAAAGAGATCCTATGAGAAAAACCTGCAGGAATATCATAGATAGATTCTGAAACCCCTTAAGGATAAAATATTACAAACAACAAAGAAAAAACAATTCAAATATGGCAAAGCCACAATTAGAATCACACAAGACCTAACAGTGGTAACACTAAAAGACTGAAGGTGTTGGGACACTATATATCAAAGAGCAAAAGAACAGGGGTTGTGGCCAAAAATATCACACCCAGCAAAGTTAAGCATAATCTCAAACAACAACAACAGCAACAAAATGGACATTCGATGAATTGCCAGACTTTCAGGATTTTGTTGCAAAAAGACCTGAAATTAATAGAAATTTTTAGATGTAAGATCTAAGAGAAATATAAGGTAAACATCAAAGATTAATTGTAAGAGACTCAATGAAGACAGTTTACTTTTTTATATGAGGAAATGTAAATTGTATGTCTAAGATTGTTAATAGTAATTGGGTAGTTTGAAAGAAAGATTGGGGTAGAGCTGAGTATGATGTGATACTAAAAAGTAAATTGTCCGGGCAAAGCTAAAAAGATTAATTATATTATACAAATGAGGTGCGAGAAGAACTGAAACAGAAGAATTAGATGGGAAAGGAGAGCTGGTAGTTCTGGAACCCTACTCTTATCAGGAATGAGTTAAAGTGGGAATGAGTTAAAGCAGGAACAATACATATATATGTAGAAAACCATGAAAGTCTTCTAAATTCAGAAAGAAATTAAAGGATAAGGGGGTAAGTAGGGAAAAGAGGATAAAGGAGAGATCTTCAGAGATGGGACAGGTTAAGTAATAAGAGGGCAAGGTAGCAGGTAGAAGTAAAGTAGAGAAGTCAGGAAGGATAGGAAATAAGAGATACACACAAACATAAAATAAAGATCAGGAGTAGAATTTATTAGGAAAAAAAGCAGGGATAGTAATCATGTTTCAGACAAAGTTAAAGCTAAACTTAATCAAAAGAGAAAAATAGGGAAACTATATTATATGTCAGTCATATTAATCAATATTGTTTTAGAAAATTTAACTTAGAAAACTTAACTAGACAGTATAAGGTTGGAATATTGCTGTAGTATAGGAAATGATGAGTTTGATGGACTTAGAAAAATGTGGAAAGACTTAGACTTATAAAGGAAGATGTTATCCCCTCTCAGAGAAACAGAGGACAGACAAGTCTAATATGGTCTTACATAGATGCATATGAATGTATAAGTCTATATATGAGTATAATTATAGATATCTAAGTATATGCATGTATATGTATGTGTATGTACTTATGTTTGTGTATATGTGTGTGTACATATATGTGTATGTATGTATACATGTATGTGTGTGTGTNATAGATGCATATGAATGTATAAGTCTATATATGAGTATAATTATAGATATCTAAGTATATGTATGTATATGTATGTGTATGTACTTATGTTTGTGTATATGTGTGTACATATATGTGTATATATGTATACATGTATGTGTGTGTGTGTACACACACAGACACACACATATGTCCACGCTTAATTGTAACCTTCTTGGGGGAGGGAGGGAGGAAAAGGAAAAAAGAAAAAAATAAAAAGTGCACAGCAGAGAACAAAAGAAAACTTACAAGGAAGCAAAGAAAAGATGGACAGCTCTGAACACTGTGTAGTATTTATTATATAGGCTTTCTTGAAATGGAAATTTTATTGCTGTATATTTTGAATCCTCTTTTACATTCTGTTGTGGACATGACAATGCTTTTTTCTTTTCTTTTCTTATTTTGTATTTGTTTTAGGATATAAGTTTATGATGTTTCTTTTTCTTTTCTTATTGTATATTTAAGTATTAGTGTTTAAGTTGAAAATAAATTAATTTTTAAAATGCTATGAATATTGTTTGGAATATGTTAAATTATTATACATAGTAGGTCTAAAATATGTTCTAACTAAAAGATGAGGGAAAACCTGAAGGTATCTCCTCAAAGTGTCTTAATCACAATTCATGCTGTCTTTCCCTAAAATATTTTGTTTTTAGGGAGCTTTCTGGAGACACTGGATATAAAACACAGCGCTGTGTGTGATGCATTAAATCTGGGATAACATGACATTTTCCTCAGTAACTGCTGACCTTGACAAAGCTTCATTCATGGACAGTTTTATTCCATTTTAAACTTTGTTTTATGGAACATCCAAAGGAAAACTTTCTTCGTGTCTCCTGTGAAGAATCATCCCTGTTAAAAATAGCAGAAGTCAGCAAATCCACACTGACTTTTGTAGTGTTTTATCAAATAAAGTTCCCTGAATACAAACTTTAAAAAGAAAGACAGAACAAAGGCCTCCATTATTAAAGAAAATGGTTGATTTAAGTGATTCCTAAAGGTCTTTGCCAGCTCTGAATGTTATTCAATCCCTGATTTCCCACATTTTAGACATACTAATACTAATGAAACTATTACTTTCTGCCCACTCAAGAAGGGTTTTATGCCACATAGGCATGTCTCACTTAATGCCATTAATTCCTTCCATGAAAAATGCAGTATGAGATGAAATATCATTACCCACATTATTTAGTGCCATTGGAATAATTATACTTCTAGATTCATAGGCTCTTAGAACATAAAGTGACCTCAGAGATCATCTGATCCAAACCCTACTCTAATCACAAATTCTTCTGAGATCCCTGACAAGTATTCCTATACCATTGAAAATCTCCAGTGTCAGGTAATTTACTTGTGCCCTGGGGGGAGGAGGGGTGGGCAGGGGAAAGGTAGGCAGCGCACAGCCCATTCCATTTAGAGATAGCTCTAGTTATCAGGAAGTTCTTACATTGTACCAAAATCTGTAGCTTCTACTCTAAATATGCTCATGTGTTTTATCTCTTATATAGATTATATATAATTCAGATTATTCAAAATGCATCAAGAACCTTATACTTGCTTACCTCTGAGCTCATATACCCCCTTCTGTCCACTTACACTGATGTATGTTGTCCTCCTACCATTTATCTCTGCCAATTTAGCATTTTATAGTTTAAGAAAATAGACAATGTAATTATTCCATTTTAATTCAGCAAATAGTTCACATTATCTTTTGTATCATGTACTCGCTGACTAGGCTTATTACTTGCAATTAACAAAGATATATTATTCAATTCTGTGTATTAATTAATGTGTATTAATTAATTAATTTTGTGTATACATGAATGTTGGGGGCAGGGGAAAGATGGCAGAGAAGAAGTAGTTTGTTAAATAAGAAAAGATTATTGTATTCTCTAATTCCAGACACTTGAATTCCAAATTGGAACTTTCTGAAAGCACCTTGAATTTTCCCATTTGTCTTCAAGATGAGTTCCCAATGGGATTTCAAGAGGCTATCAAGTCTATTACTTGCACCATTACTGATACAAGTCCAGAAGACCTTACCAGTTCTGGAACTTTGATTACTATTCAGTCACTCAAGACAAGCAATTCATGGGAAGGAACTAAAACACTGAAAATTCTTCATGAATCTATATGTAGTGATTATTCTCTAGCCCATTATCCTAGAGCCGGTTGACTACATCCCTCCTTAGGGTACTAGGGGTACCTGAGAGATCTGTGAGTATCTCTTCTCTAATGCCAACAGCTTGAGCCTGTACCAGTTCCTAGCCATGAATGATGAGCATATCAGTTCATTTAACCACTTAACATTGATTATCTTTTACAAAAATGACCTTTGCTTCAGGGATGTAGCAAGAACAAAGGAGCAAAAATTGTCCCCCAACACCTCAGGAAAGCATTCTCCTCTATCCCTTCTCAGTCTCTGGGGAGAGTAGTCTCAGACTTAGCACTCCAGAAAGTAAGTGTTTGATGAGTACTTGTTGAGTGTTGTTGATTCGTTGCTATGCAAAATTTCTTTTGGATCCAAATGAAGTAAATCCCAGAGAGCCTGGGTGTATTTAGCATGAGTGCAGAAGAAAGACCATCAGTCTGGAAGTCCCGCCCCAGGTTCTAGTCCTTCTGTGCCACCTGTTAGCCATGTTGCTGTTGTTCAGTTGCTCAGGCATATCCAACTCACCTTCTGCCTCCTTGAAGGTAATGGATTAGATGACTTCTAAGGACCTTCCAGTTGTAGATATCTATGATTCTTAGAGGAACTGGGTGGAGAGTGTGGGTGGTTGAATAAGCCCTTTCACTTTTGGAAGAACTTACCATAGACTCTAATGAGAGAGATTAGCATTATATGTTGCAAAGGAAAGAATCACATTACATTGATAATACTGCCCACCATGAATGAAAGACTCTACCTGATAGAATCCATTATTTTTAAAAAATTTTATCTTGACAGAGATTTCAAGGCATTATATTCATTCCTTTCTCTACTTGTATGGCAACTGCCCTAGTTTCAGGTCCTTGGCACCTCTGATGTGAATCATGACAATAGCCTCCTAATTGGTCTTTTGGCTTCCAGTCTCTTCCTTCTCCATTTCATCCTCTTTGTAGCTACTGCATTTATATTCCTAAAATAGATCTGACCATCATTCTGCTCAATAAACTCCAGTAGCTCCCTATTGCCTTTAGGATAAAATACAAACTCTTTTATTTAGCATTTAAAATCCTTTACAATCTGCCTCTAAACTACCTTTCCAGGCTTATTGCATATTATTCTCCTTCATATAATCTGCATTCTACTTGCAGTTCCCCAAAGTTGACATTCCACCTCCCCTCTCTGTGTGCCTCTGCACAGGTTGACCATTTTTTGT
>NW_020954751.1:12342102-12342606 GCF_900497805.2 Vombatus ursinus | reverse complement strand
CATCTATGAAAAGCCTTTCTTGATAATCCTAATTGTTACTTCTTTAAATTATCACACATAGTATATCTGTTGACATGTTGTACCCCAACCCCACTCCCAGCAGAATCTACTTTCTCTGAGGTGAAGACTGCTTTTTTTTTTTTTTTTGGTCTTTTTATTCTCAGCACCTAGAACAGTTCCTTACAGTGAGGAAGGGTCAGAATTGTTGCAAACCTATTAAGTCCTTCTTCTTTGTGAGAGGTTTGTTTCTTTGTTTGTTTGTTTTCTGTCAGAAGAAACTTTTTCAACCTGGATCATTATCCTCCTTTGTTTTAGGAAATCTGCCTGTCTTTGATGAGTAACCAGTGAGAACTGATTGAAACCTTGAAAGACTCACGATTTCTTCAGGGTGGGCAACTCCCTCCTTCTGCCTTCTCAAGTTTCTGAAAGCAGACATCTAGGCTGATAGTAATTAATATCTGAATAAGTCTTAGACACAACCCTGGTCAAATTCTACTGTAAGTG
>NW_020954751.1:12336755-12342050 GCF_900497805.2 Vombatus ursinus | reverse complement strand
TAAAATATCTGGAAATCCCAATGAGCATGGGTATAGTGGAAAGAGCATGCATCTGGAAGTCAAGAGACCTGCCTTGATTGTGATCTGAATCATACCATGATGATTTAAAATTGGTGCATCATAGATTTGGAGTTGGAAGGGGCTTTAGAGGACTTTTAGCCCAAATCCTTTCATTTTATAGATGAGGTGCTTAATAAATGCTTTTTTGAATTAGCTTGTTGGATTGGATCAAAAAGAATGTTATATGATAATGTTTATTATTATTGTCATTATTGGGCCACATCAATATTAATTATTGAAAGGCACATAACATTTATATGCAACTCTATGTTTATAAAACATTTTCACATAGATTATCTCATTTGATGCTGACAACAACCCTGTGAGAAGACAGCACAAGTATCATCTCTATTTTAGAAATGGAGAAACTGAAGCTAGGAGAGACTAAATGACTTGTCTAAAGTCATTAAGCTAGTAAGTGGCAGAACTGGGACTTGAGCCCAAGACTCCTGATTTCAAGTTCAAGGTTGTCTCTACTGTGAAATATGTAACTTGGCAGAAATATCTATATAAAAGTTAAAATTTTCCAGTTATATTTTGCTGTCTAAGTATCATAAACTCTTCTATCTGCTCATATGTGTTTGTCAACAGAGAGAGTTAAAAACTTTATAATCCAGAAACGCAATATTATTTCTTCCTTTTGCCAAAAAAAAATCCAATTTCTGTCTAGAGAAAAGATAAATGATATAAAGAAAGTACATTCTGAGACAGTGCCTGGCATGGAAAAAGAATAAATATCAAGTGATTCTGAGGGCTTGGTATGACTTTGAATTCTGCTAATTAACCCTTAGTCAGAAGTAAAAGTGAATTATCTGTTCTGCAGTCTTGCAAAGTGGTATATAGACTCACATCTTTTGAGAGAGGATAACAGGAAATGATTGGGCTACTGCTTCATATTTTAAGTATCTGTTAATTCACATTTATGAGTCTTTTGTGTCTTAAGATTTTCTTTTGTGGTAAAAGAAATAAATATCTGTCTTTTGACCTGAAAACTACTTCATATATTGAGTACCTTTACTACAAGGGATCCTGCGAACCCCCTTTTGGATACACCCTAGACATAAGCCTAAAGATCATTTAAGAGATTTTCCGTGGAACTCCAGGGTGGGGACAATGAGACACAAAAAGATCATAAAAATCTGATTCAATTCTCTTTGGTGTCAAGCTCCCCTAAGATTGAACCAAGTCTATGTGAGTCTAGAGCCAAGGTCCCTTTTCTGGGAAAGAGGGGCCCTCTGGGCCATGGATAACACAAGTGTTACATGGAGGCTGAGAAGTTGTTGTTGTTCAGTCATTGAGTCATGTTCAACTCTTTGTGACCCTGTGGACCACCTGTCTATGGGAGCTTCTTGGCAAAGATACTGGAGTGGTTTGCCATTTCCGTCTCCAGTTTTATGCAGGCAGGGGTTAAGTGACTTGCCCAGGCTCACACAGATAGTAAGTGTCTGAGGTCAGATTTGAACTCTGGTCTTTCTGACTCCAGTTCTGTGTTCTATCCACTGTGCTGCCGAGCTGCCCCAAGGTTGAGAAGACTTAGATGGATTTTGACAAGCAGAAGGTGCTTGACCTATTAAAATCTGGTATATCAGCAAAATAAAGTCCTTGTTAACACCCAGCTTTGACAATGCTCCCTTCTTATAGGATAAATGGTTATGACTGGGTTTTGACTTGCCTTGAACTGATTCTCATTCTTGAGCTTTCTCATCCAGGTTAGTAGGAGTCTGATGGGTACTTATCAGAAATAACTCAACCAAAGGAATGTTGCTGCCTCCCTTGGCCTTCACAAACTTAGCTAAGGGAAGGACATTGCAACAAGCAGACCAAACCGCTGACTGCTCCAAATCTCATTATTACAGAAGGTACCTTCCATTATTAAACTCGCATCAGGGACTGCCAGAGGCATGGAGTGAAAGTGCCTACATTAAAAGTGCAACAAGCACAGACCATCCCTCAGGCCACCACCTCAAACTGCCCTGGCAGTGCCTGACTCTAGCCCACAGACTTTCAGACTAGTTATGGCCCAAACTTCTGAACAATAAGTATATAGTTGAAATACTAACTGTTCCAGGCCAAGGATTAACATACTGGGTTTTCTCCCACGCCCAGAACATAACTTTCATGACCCTTCTCATATGACAGGATTCATAGGATCATAAATTTAGAACTGGAAGGGAAAATAAAGGAATACCACAACTGAAGTAAAACAAAATCCCTATAACAAAAACACATAAGCAAAATAAATTTCTGCATTGACCATGTTAAATAAATACATACTTACATGCACACATATATACATAAATGTGTGTGTACATGTACATATGTATGTGTGTATGTGTCTCAATCTACACCCAGAGACTATGACCTCTTTTCAAAAAGAAGGGAACATATTTCATCATGGATCCTCTGAAATGTGATTGGTCATTGTAGTGATCAGAGTTCTTAAGTCTTTGAAAGTTGTTTTCTTTATAGCATTATTGTATAAATCATTCTCCTGGTTCTGCTTGCTTCATTTATCCTGTATCAGTTCATATAATTCTTTCCAGGTCTCTCCAAAATCATCCTCTTCATCATTTCTCACAGCACAATAGTATTTCATCATATTCATAGAATGTCACTTCTCCAGCCATTCCCCAATTAATGGGGAACTCCCCAATTAATGAATACCCATTTAGTTTTTGCTGCTATAAATATTTTTGTACATATGGATCCTGTTCCTCTTTCTTTTTTTTTATTATAGACCTAGTAGTGGTATTACTGGCCAAAGGGTGTGCAAAATTTAAGATCTTTTGGGGAATAGTTTCAAATTGCTTTTCAGAATGACTAAACCAGTTCATATCTCCATTAACAGTACATTAATGTACCTATTTTATCACAGTCCTTGTAGCATTTATCATTTTTCTCTTTTGTTAACTTTGCCCAGATGATTCTTCAATGTAAATATAGCAGCCCCTCCAAGCTAACCCCCCCCACTTGTAACCATGGGCTGAATTCCCAGGTTGATGAATAATGTAAGATTAAGTATTTTAAGGGCACATATTCCTAAAACTATAGGTCTCAAGCCCCACCAATGTGCAATAGAATTCATTCAAAACAAAGCCAAAATATCTCTCTCCCTCAAATAATCCTGTGGTGCACTCCCCCACACACATACACAGTGTCAGTGAAAAAAGTGAAGTATATTTGTTTTGCATGACATCATATTTGTAAAGAGTTTTATATTTCTTGCCTTCTCAATGGGTGGGAGAGGGTATCTAGGGAAGGGAGAGAATTTGAAGCTGAAAATAAAAGAAAATAGAAATTTCAAAAAAGAATTTTAAAATCCAAACTCATTTTTTCATATGTTAAATCCATTCCTGAAATTCTATGGATAAAATGAAAACGTGTATTCAAGTAATTTTTTCTCATTGACTTTCATTAGTTTTGAAGGTGAATTTTTATGATCAAAGTTTTGGCTCTAATCCATAATTATAAAAAAATTACATTGAAGAAAAAGCAAGTAGGGTATACTAAAATATAGGCACACATATAGAGAACATATGTGGTCAAGGAAACTCATGAGTCTGACACTGCAGGACCCTATTGTCCTTTCTCTTATCATAGAATCTTCATGCTGCTCCCTAAGGGCACAGTGTTTCTGCTGGGCATGTGGCTCCAATGGGATCCCTAAGCCTTCACTCCTCCACAGTTCCACTCAACTCTGTAGCTAGACTCCCAGAGCCTTTACCTTCTAGACAAAATGTCTCCTACTGGGCAAGTTGCTCTTTTGTAAGATGCTATTATCACTGAAGAGGTAGGGAGGTTAAAAAAAATCTCCTACTTCCTGCCAAATTCTGGAAAAGGCATAATTTTCTCTCAAAATTGGGATTTTTTCTTCCTGTTTCTCTTAAAAACTTCCAGAGATGACTCCTTGACTGACAGATTCCTCCTGTCTTGACTGCAGTCAAAACTGTCTGACTTGCTTTTTAAAGACCAGCAGGACTGTGACTGATTCTTCAGTCAGACAATGACTAGGGACCATACTATGAGTCCATCATTTTTCATTGAGGGTCTTCATTGTGCATCCTAAATTAACAAAGATTAAATTTTCTTTCATATCCTTTCTACCACATTTACATTCCCCTCACCAAGTTAAATATTTGTTGTCCCCAGCAAATCATCTGGGGTGCTTTGGCAAATTTGTACATATTCCCAATTACAGCTCTCTGGTGATTTGGGAAGGCTCAATCATTTTCCTTCTGAGTTCCTTCCCAGTACCTTGTACTTAAGAATCACAGCAAAGTCCTTGAGACATAGTTCTTGGAAAATCCTAGCATTAACCGTATTCCATCAGAGTCCAGACCTGCCATAGCTGGTGGGCCTGGAGATTAGTCACTCCCAAATATGTGGTTATGCAATTCAACAAACACCATTTGGCAAACATTTTGTAGAATGAGCAGGCTAGTTTAAAAGGCATAAAACAAAATCAGAAAAGTCTCAATGAATTGTGAGACTCCTAAAAAAAGGATTATGCAGTTAGTATTCTTTACTTGGGGCTTCTAGGATATCAAAAAACCTTGTCCTGTGGACCTGAAGTTGGACTAGATGTTGAGGCCTTTCTAGCTCTGCATCTATGATTCTATGCTAAGTGAGAAGAAGATCCATTCCTCCGGCCCTCCAGCTCTCCTCTCTCATTCAGTGTGGCAGATTGGGGGGTCATGATAGCTGTGAAAATATTTATTGAATTTAGGAAAATCTGTTTTAAAATCTTTACCTCTCTTGAAAAGTCATCCGCTAATTTGTATTCCTACTGTGGCAAAGAAGACAACACACAATGGTTTGGGAAATAATTTACATACCAAAAAAAAAGGGGGGGGAAATAATAGGAGCACAAAAGAAACACAGAAAATAGGGACATTTCCCGGTCTCATTGGAAATCCCAGCTCTGATATCCAGTCACTTCTTATCCATCAAAAGGAAGACATAAGGCTTGAAAGTGTCAGTTTGTAGTTAGTTCTAAGAGGACTGAATATAAGATTCTTGAGGACAGAGACTGGGTCTATTTTGTCACAGCTACATGGCACAGTGGATAGAGAATGATGGATAGAGCTGGAGGGCTAGAGGGCTGGAGGAATGGATCTTCTCACTTAGCGTAGAATCATAGACCTGGAGTCAGGAAGACCTGAGCTCAAACCTAGCATCAAATATTTACTGGCAGCTGAGGCAGCAGCTGAGCTAGTGCCTATTCCCCAGTGACTA
>NW_020954751.1:12218237-12336601 GCF_900497805.2 Vombatus ursinus | reverse complement strand
AAGTCAGGAGGACCTGAGTTCAAATCTGCCCTCAGACCAAACACTTGACAAGTACTAGCTGTGTGACCTTGAGCAAGTCACTTAACCACAATCGCCTTACCAAAAAAGAAAAAAAAGAACTCTTCAAATCTTAAAATGCTAACTATATTATCATCATCATCATTAACTATATATATATATATATATATATATTTATGTCTATCTGAATCTGTGTTTGTTCCTTTATGTGTTTTTCAGTGGGTTTCTGTATATATTTTTGTAGTTGTGTTTCTGTGGGTATGTTCCTGTATATATGTTGTGAGTACGTACATTTGTGTTTGTGAGTGTGTGTGTGTGTGTGTGTGTGTGAAGAACATTCTTGGAAGGCACAGAGTCCTGATTCAACAGAAATTTGCATGTATGTAGAAGATTGATTTATACTCATTTTATTAACTGAATCAAATGAGTATCTCAGAATTACTTTGGGTAATTGAGCATCCAGAGAAGCAAATGTATTTGCAGTAATTGAAATAGAAACAAGCCTGCCATTTTCTTCAGATCTTTGAGATCTGACAGCAGGTCTGGTTGACTCAGTGAATTAAATTGGAGGCAGTGCCCCTGCCACGTGCTGTTCTTTGGTCCCATGGGCCAGCCACCATTTGGGGGTGGGGCTCTGAATCACAGATTTTTTTTGGGCTGTATCATCACCTGACCTGCCAATTCAAGGTGCCTATATACATTAAGGTAACACTTGGTTGGTCATTCCCTTAGAATACCAAAGAGTGTGGCAAACATCCCTTAGGGTTTCTTCTCATCAGGAACACTAATAAAAGCTAAATGACCAGAAATATTCATCATGTTCTTAAAAATGGGTTAGCTGGAAAATAGGTTTGTGTGTTCTATTGCAAGTGAACAGAATGGAGAGTATGCAGAGCACAAAGGCCCTAAGTGAAAGCAGATGGAACAGATCACCCGCCATTAATAGAGGAAGGAGGGGAAGGAGGGCAAAACCTATCAACCTCTTCCTCTGGTTTTCTTTAGAGGATTATAGGATTTAGAGTTGGTAGAGCCCTTAAAAACCATCTAGTTCAACCCCCATGTTTTATAGATGAGAAAAGTGAGGCCCAGAAAAGGATAGATACTTGCCCAAATTCACAAAAGTCATTAAGTGGCAAAGCCAGAATTCAAACTCAAGTCCTCTGCGTCCAAATCCAGTGGTCTTTCCATTGCACCACATTGTGTACCACCATTACCACCAGCACCACCAAACATTTGTTGAGTTCTTCATGTAGAACCCTGTGCAGAAGCACTGAGGCAGCAAAAAGCTATAAAGAGAGGCATTGTGCTATCACAGAAAGCACACGGAACTTAAATTGGGAAAATTTGGTTAGAGTCCTGGATCTTCTATTAATTTACCATGTGAATTTGGGCCTTCCAAAGTTCTGTTTCCTGATCTGTAAAATAGGGGCCTTAATTCCTGTCTTGCCTATATCCTAATGTGGTTTTGAGGTTCAAATGAGATGATAGGTGTAAAAGTGTCTTGGAAGAGTGAAAAGGACCCTATACATATGTTTCAGTTGTCATAGTGTTTTGGAATTTAGATACTCTAAGGGAGAGAGTGTAAATGCTGCACTCACCGGTGCAGAATGTAACCCCTTCACCATCTTCTCATCCTGTGTGTGATGCTTGTAAATGTTTTCCTATAAAACTTTTATAGTAGTTCGGTCCTGGTTTGGGCACCAATATGCCACTCTGGCTATCTATGTATTATCTCTTATTTACGCTATTTCACTTCCCCCTCAAACTCTGTTTCTAGTCATATATGTCCTCAATAATGTCATTTTCCATAACAGTATCATTGTCACTTCTAAAGCTAATCTCTGGGATTCAGGAGATTTAAAATCTAATTGGGGGACAAGGGGAGAAAGGGCCCATAAATTTTTAAAAATGAAAAATGACAATAAAATACAAGATTAGTTAATAGCAATATCAGGCAGTGTATTTTCAGTGCAATGTAAGAGATACGTATAGACTTTCAGAGGCAAGAAAGAGATTACTCTTGTCTGGGGCAGTAATACCCTCATATTTTGTAATGATAGTGATATTAATAATAACCACAATCATTATCTTTCCACTTCTACTCTTGTCACCCCTTTAATCATTCTACACTCAAAGTTTATTTTCTTTATACATAAATATATTATTTTCAAATTCCTTCAGTGACTCTCCATTACTTACCAAGTAAAGTTCAAATTTCTTTGCCTGATATCCAAGGCCCTCCAGAACCTGTTGCCACTCTGCCTTTCCACCTTTATCTCATACCCTTCACATCTACCCACTCTGTTCTCCAGCCAAACTGGACAGTTGGTCATCTCCCATATGAGTTCTGTAGTTTCCCATCTCCATGCTTTGGTCCATATTGCTCCCTCTGCCTGGAATCAGCCTTTTCTCCCTTCCCTCATGCGTCATCTCCATTTATTGAATTCTTATCTACCCTTTTAAAAGCTCAATTCAAATGTTACTTCCTTCATGAAGTCTTTCCTGATATTCTGGTAGTTAAATAACACTCCCCTTCCCTTCCTACCACACCCAAAACCTCACCTACCACTGCTTTTCCCCTCATGTATTATTTTGTATTATAATTGTCTGCGTGTTTTATCCCTCTAATATACTATAAGCTCCATGAGGACACAGAAAGGTCCTATCTAAATTTTATATCTCTCTTAAACAAGCGTTAATTATTATTACTATATATCAAGCACTCTACTAGTGTTAGTAATACAAAGACCAACCCCCAAAGAGCCCCTACCCTGAGCTAGCTCCCTGAGAAGCTTAGAGTTTGCTGAGATAATCTGAGAAAATCTGAGAAATGTTGCAAAGAGTCCTCCTGTTTCTGGAGGAAGGGAAAGACTTGGAAGGAGATTCTCAGTTTCTTCCTTGCTCAGTGTCTAGGAATATTCCATTTCTCTAGATCAAAAGGGAAATTGAGGTTTATTCTCCTCCTCTTCTTTAATGACATCTAGACTTTCATAGAGTTCACCGATTGTTTGAGCTGAAAGGACCTGCTTCCTCATATTATAGGTAAGAGAAGTGACTTGCCCGATGTCTCACAAAGTGAACCCTTTACAGAACTAGGCCTAGACACCAGACTGGCCCCTGTCTTTGCTGGGCGTGGGGAGAAGTGGGGGTGGGGGACGGAGAAGGAAAGCAGCCTTGTTTTCACAATCACACGCCTCTCTAGGACGTGTCACATTCCTGAGAGCACACATCCCCATCTCCATCCCCCTGCTCTTCAGATTCAGCAACACTTTGGGCAGCTTCCTCTTGTGTTGATATAAAAAAGAAATTTCCATGGATTTCTGAAGTCTCAGGGCCAGATCTTTTAGAAACCCTAAGCAAGAATGTCTCTGCTCGCATGCATTCACTTTGGTGCTCAGGCTCAATTACTATAAATTACTGCTTTGGAGTGTTGTTCCTCCCCCCACCCCCCTTCCCTGTCCTTCCTTATCCTTCCCTTTTCCCATCTTTCACCTCCCCTTCTTATCCTCATTTTTCATCATCTGTAATCTTGACTGAACGTTCTTTAGGCCAGCAACAAGTGTCAGGGGGCCTCACCAGTGGGGAGTAGTCAGAATTTAAAAGTGTGCCCCCCAAAAAAGATCATTCTTATTTTATTTGTGGGGGCTATGCTTTAGCAGTCATTCCCACACTTCCCTCACCTCCCAAATACTTCTGTGGCTGCTTCTAGATCTTGTGTAAGAACTGATTAAAACCAGCCCAGAACCAAACATTTGGGCAGGGCTAAGTGGGTCAAGCACTCAGGCGGATCATTGACTTATTGACCAAAATGCACAGGATTGGAAATGAAGGGATTACATCCAGACTGTCATCGACTGTTCCCGTTTGTCCGCCTAAAGGACCAGAGCATGACCTTCCAGAGGATATCCTATGCACTCCCACCCCTCCCCCCTTCCTGTGGCTATGACATATTCTGTTGCCAGTCTTTTCATTTCATAGAAGGTTCAGGCTGGAAGAGGCTGTAGAGATCATTTAGTTCAGTCCCATGCTATCCACGAAGGGTAAACATTCCCACTTATCATTTATGGAGACTATTGTATGCTGATTCATTTCCAACCCTTACTCTCTCATTTTAAGATGGCCTGAACATTTACTTAACAAACACTTATTAAGGGTGTACTTAATTGTGAGGCAATGTGGTATAGCTGGACCTGGAGAGAGAAGAAACCCTGATCCTACACTAAACAGCTTTGTGACCACGGACAAATCCCATCGCCTCCCTGAGCCTTGCCTTCCCGATCTATAAAATGGGTTTGGAGGGTGGGATAGAAATACTTTAAAATGTTAAAATGCCGTATAAATGTGATATTATTATTAGTCTAGGTGTTAGAGTGAGAAACAGAGGCCCTCAAGGAACTTATAGGTGGTGTTAAGGGAATTACACAGGTGCACAAATAGGTATAATGAAAACTTGAGTAAGAGTTTGCAGAACGGTATCAAGTGTCATGAGTTCAGAAGGAAGGGGAAAAACCACATCCTGACAAACATTAGATAGCAGGTGACAGAGGGTTTGAGTTCTGTTGTCACTGAGATGCCGGAGGCTGATACGGAAGCTCTCAGTTGAGGAAGTGGTCTACGTGTCTCCAGATCTGAGTCAGGCAAGTAGAGACGGGGAGGAGCAGGAGAGCACGATGGGACAGGACCCTTCTCAGCATAAAAGCAGAGGACCAGAGCAGCGCCTTAAAGTCAACATTTTAGGAAAACCAGTGCGATGCTGCCGGGACCAGGCCCTGCCACATGCGAGTTGCTTCCGGTGGGGTGAGGCCCCAGCTGTCCCAGCACTTTGAACATTTTCTCCTCTCCCCTCCTCCCACTCTCCATTGCAAGGAGGAAGGTTTGCAGCACCAGATGTAGAGGATGACGGGACTTCGAGGTCTCAAATCACCAGCACTGGGGTTGAATCCAAGTCCTGCTGAGATTAACCAGAATGACTTGGGATGGAGAGGGGCGAACGGAAGCGGAATTAACGGACATTTGCAAGGGTTAGCTGAGAAGCAATGGCTTTAGCCTTTGTTCGTGAAGCTGCTTCTCTTTTCAGTCCCTTTCTCCCGCTTTGATAAGGATAGCAAGTCCCTTCTTGCCCCAAACCTATGATTCTATGATTAAATGCTACAAGAGAAGATCAAAATACATTCTATGGGAGCTTCTGAGGGGAGAGGTCACAGCTGGTGGATAAGTGAGGACCTTAATGGGGCCACAAGTGTGAGTATTAGTTCTCCTTTTCTGGGCCTAGAGATGTGAATGAAGAAGATGTATGTGAATGGGTCCTTTGGTTGGATTGTTCCTTCTCTGGGCATTTCTTTTTTGATAACCTCTTATTTCCTTGAGCTGTGCCTCTGTCTTCCAAAAAAAATACAAAGAAATGACAACAACCTCAAATTTTAATTATGTTCTGATTAATCAAGGAGTCACTATGCCTTGTAGTATACTGCTTTTGGATGCTGTTTAGTAAAAGGTGGAGAGTTTGTCTAGCAGACAGTGAATCATAATTGGTCCATGTCAGGTTGGGGAAGGAACCAACTTTAAATTGTTCCTGAAATGGGGGTACATTCTGCCCAAACAAGTGTGGAACTCCCTTCCCAGAGTCTCTGTATGCTGTCCTAACTTCTTTCCCACTCACCATCATTTAGATCAAGGAGAGAGGGGAATGAGAGCCTTTATGGGTCAGGGAGAAGGGCTCTTTATCTAAAAGACCGCCATTGTGGCCACCATCTTATGAAGAGGCCAGGGTGTCTTTAAACATGGGGTCAGTTTGGGTGTCCTGGAAAGATCCATGTGTTCAGTGCTAGAAGATCTGAGTTCTAGTACTGCCTCTGGCCTTACCTCTAAAATGGAATAATAATAATGTACTCCTCAGGATTGCTGTAAGGAGAACCCTTTGTATTAAAGCATGACTGGGTATAAAAACTACTTGTGATGTCCTTAGTGTCTTTGGTGTAAGAGTCACAAAACTGAAGGTGAAAAACTAATCTGAGTTGAATGAAGCCTAACCTTCTTGAAAGAGCACAAGATGTAGATTCAGTATTACCTGGGTTTGAATCCTATCTCTGATAATTAACTGTGTGACCCTGGACAAGTAATTTTTAAAATTATTTTTATTAGTATCATTATCTTCATTATCAATAATGATGAGTATGGTGATCATAACAGGGCACTATAAGGTTTGCAAAGCACTTTAATATGTTATCTCATCAAATCTTCTCAACAGCCCTGGTAGTTAAGTGCCATTATTATCCCCATTTTACAGATGAGGAAACTCAAGACTGGTCAGTGTTAAGTAACTTGCCCAGGATCACACAGCTAATAAGTATCGGAATCAGGATTCCAATTTAGGTCTAACTGATTCCAACTGTAATAGAGCTCTTTGTCCTCTGCCACCTAGCTGCTGTTTCCTCACATGTAAAATGGGACTGATAATAAGCCTCTACCTCACAGAGTTCTTATGACGATTAAATAAGATGTACCTTAAAGTCCTATATAAAAATGAGCTGTTATCACTATTAAGATCAGTTGGGGGTTTGGAGCAACCCCATCCAAGAGTGTCTTCTCTAATAAAAACAGTTAATTACTTGGTAACAATTCGGACAACTTGGGCAACTGCCCCTTTTGCCATTATTTGGAAGGGGGAGGAGCAGGGGAAAGAGCATTGGCCCTGAAGCATAGGAACCTAAGTTCTAATCCTGGCTTCATATGCACTTAGCCAGATGACTCTATATTTAGCTGTAGGCAGTGTAGTTTGATGTAAAAACCATGGCATTGGGGGACAAAAAATCATAGATCTGGAACTGAAGGAACCTCAGATGCTGTTCTAGCACAACCTTTCACAAATGAGGGAACTGAGGCCCACAAGTGGCATTTGATTCCCAGCCTTGCCACTTACTATGTGACTTTAGACACTTCTTTTAGTTTTATTCTACTTTAGTTTCCTCATCTGCAAATGAGTGGGTTGGGCTAGATGGTCTTGGAGGTCCCTTCCAGTTCCGGATTTATGCCTACCAGGGCCTTTCCAGCCCTGTGTCTATGATCTAATCTGCAAATCATTTTCTTCCTCTGCATCTCAGTTTCATTATTTATAAAAAAATGTAGATAACAACATGGTCCTCCCTTTATAGAGACCCTGAAGCTTGGGGCCGTTGTTGACCCTGCTTTTGCTTGGAAGCCTCTACCTAGCAGTTTTAAACTGTTTTTTTTTTTTTAATCAGAAGTTGGGGAGGAGGAGAGAGGAAGAGAAACAGAGAGAGGAAAGCTAGGGATGTGAAAGCAAATGGGTGATTTTTTTTCAAGTACTCAACAGAGTTTCATTCTGTTTTCTTCTTTCGTGCAGATGACAGCCAGGTCTCTGTGATCCAAGCGTCCTGGCCCTTTCGCCTGCTCCTTTGATTGGCATTCAGGATTCAATCCCAGGGAGGACAAACTTTTCTCGGAGGTGTGAGGGAAAGAATCTTTCATCTTGCAGCGGGTTCCTTCATTGATATTCTCCGCCTGAAGGCTAGCCAGACTCTGACACAGATATTAATTGCCTCTCAATCTGTTTGAACAGGGAAAGGAAATTACTGTTATTTGTTTTGATTAAAGCCTCAAAGAGAGAAATCGGTCGCTGTTTAGGAGGACTGAAGAAACAGAACCAGGATTATTTTATTTTAAACACTAAACGATAAGATAAATAGAACAGAGACTCCCCACATGATACAGTTTCTGTTTCCAGAAGATTACAGAAATTTCAGGAGACAATGGAAGACTTCTTCTCAAAGAGATGAATTTGGGGTTGGCCTTACACCTGCAGTAGGGATAGCCTCTCTCTTCCTCTGACCAGATAAGGCCTTGTCCCAATTTTTCAGTCCCTGGGAACCTCTTAATTTATTCCTGCCTACTAAGACTCCCCCCAGGGGAAAAAGATGGCAATGATCAGGAAGAAAGGCCTGAAAGTGTTTACCTTTGTCCTTCTTCTGATTTTTCTCACATCCTTCTTCCTGAACTATGCTCACACCACAACTGCCTACACCTGGTTCCCCAAGCAGATGGTGATGCATTTCTCAGAGCATTTCAAAAGATTCTTGAAGCAGCCCGAAAGACCCTGTAGTTGCTCCCAGTGCATCTCAGAGACTGGGTTTGCACCCTGGTTCGATGAGAGATTTAATCAGACGATGCAGCCATTGCTGAATGCCCAGAATGCTTTCTTGGAGAATGACACCTATAGATGGTGGATGGTAAGTAGTTGGGGGCAGAACTTGGGTGCCTGAACCTACAGGGTCCACCAGTGACTGTTAGCTGTGTGCTGATTGTGTGCCCAGTGGTGCTGGTTGTACAGTGTGGGAGGGGATGTGGGAGAGAAGGCCAGGGATGTGGTGGTCCTTCTGACTGATTGTTAAATTTTCAATGTGAGCATTTACACTTCAGCAATTGGCAGGCTACAGATTAGGGACTGGTGTATTGTTTTGTTGATTGACTAAGACTTAAGAAAGAAAGTGTTAATAGTTTATATTAAACTTAAAAGTCTGTCCTGGGCAAATTTCTTTTTCAAAGAGTCAGTTGCTAAAAGTTTACCAGCCAACCCCTGGAAAAGTCATATAGGGCACAGTCCCTGCCTTTAAGAAGCTTATGTTCCAGGAGACATAGAACAGCTGCAGACAATATAAAGTATGCAATGATATGGTTGAGAGGAGATAGTGAAGGGGCTGTTGTGAAAAGATGAACTAGGTCGGGACATGAGATCAGGGTGATAGTCCTGGTCCTACCTCTCCTACTTGTGAATTCTACAAATTTTGCACATCACTTGATCTCTCAGTGCTCATTTTTCTCCTTGATAAGATAGATATAACAATAGCAGCAGTAATAATAATAATAATAGTTAACATTTATATAGCACTTAGTATGTGCCAGGCACTGTGCTAGTGCTTTACAAGTATTGATCTCAATTGATCCCCGCAGCAATCCTAGGAGGTAGGTACTGTTATCCCTATTTTATAGATGGGGAAACAGAGACAAACAGAGTTAAGTGACTTGTCCAGCCTCACACAACTAATAGGTGGATGAGGCTACATTTGAACTCAGGTCATAGCCTAAATATAGATGTCATTTGAAAACCAGCCTGGCTAAATTTGGAGAGTCTCATCACAAAATTGGCTGGAGAGAGATACATTTCTTTTTAGGTACAGCTACTTTTGAAAGTCATGAAGGCATAAAGGGAGTAGGGAGTGTGTGATCATATTGGTATCATCATGGATACTCTGAATTAGTAACCTTCATTACAGGTGCCTTATCCAGGGTCACACAGCCAGTAAATAGTGAGACTGGGTATGGAGAGAGAGAGAGACAGAGACAGAGACAGAGAGACACAGAGAGAGAGACAGAGAGAAGACAGGTAGGTAGGTAGACAGATGGAGAGATGGAGAAATGGATGGATAGATAGAAGGGATAGATAAGATGAAAAAATGAATAGATAGGTGATAGCTGGAAAGACGGATAGAAACATGGATAAGTAGATGAATAAAAAAGTTGATAAGTAGATGGATAGACAGATAAATGGAAAATGGATAGATAGGTGATAAAATGGATAGATGATAGATAGATGTAAAGAATTTATTAAGTACTTTTTATGTACGAGGCATTGTGCTAAGTGCCGGGAATACAGATACAAGCACTTGGCTTCGTTCTCTCCTAGCATACTTTCCTACTGCAGTGGCCTGACACCGCTTCACTTTTCTCCCTCCTCTTGGCTTTGCCTCCCTCTCCATTATCTCTCTCCCATTTGATCCCAATCCAACCACAAACCTCTGCCCCAGAGCCCCCATGGGAATCTCCTCTTTCTCGAGCTCCCCTCACATTCCAAGATAAGCACCTGACATTGCCAATCCCCACTCCCTTCCCACACACATGCCCTTTACAGAAAGAGGCCAAGTCTATAGATATGCTGTCCGTGAGTCCCGTGTGGGTATTGTGAAAGGGGTAGGGAAGGCTCATGACCCATAGCGTTGAGCTCATTATTCATTCTCAGAATCACCGAGTACAATGACAATTCAAAAGATGGAGACCTTGCTCAGCCTTTTCTTACACTTTATGCTTTCCAAAATCTGCTTTCACATGTATTGCCTCATTTGGTCCTCTAGATAATCCAGAAGGTTAATCAGGAAAGTAGTTGTTTATTATCCTTAGTTACAGCTGAAGAAACTGAGGTGGAGAGGGTTTGAGCCAGGACTGAGGTCACCATGGTAGCAAAGGTGCGATTAGAACTTCTGTGTCCTCACCCCTACCTTTGTATTTGTTTTTGTGAATTATAGCAGTTTGTGTTTGTACCCTGGTCCCCCTGCCTCAAGTCTCCCTTTCTTCAATGCATCTTCCATTTAGCTGCCAAAGTGCTGCAAAACTTGGGTCTGAAGGTGTTATCACCCCTGCTCACTGAGTTCTAGCGGCTACCTGTTCTAGTACTTCAGGATGAGATAAAAGCTCTTGTTTGACATTGAAATATCTGGATAAGCAGGCCCCTTTCAGCCATTCCAGTCTTCTCCCACTCTGTGACCCAACTACACTGCCCTGCTGGCTCTTCCTTGTTCACATCGCTCCATTACTCATGTCCATACCTTTGTCCAGGTTCTTCTCGTTTCCTGGAATGCTCTCCCTCACCTACGCCTCCTGCTTTCTTTGACTTCACATAGCTCAAATCACATTCTATACTGGGGGCTTTTCCCAGGCGTGCCCCCCCCCACCTGCTAGCTCCTTCCCTCCTATAGCTACCTTTCATCTTTTCTGAGTATATCCTTTTAAAAAATAATTTATTTTTAACATTCATTTTTTTGAAATTTTTAATTAAAAATTCTCTTCCTCCTTGCTGTCCCTCCCCCAACCCACTGAGAGGGCAAACAATATGATACCAATTAAAAACATAAAATTGTGCAAAACATTTCCATATTAGCTATGTGTCAGAAAAATAAATAAAAAGCAAGAAACAAAGAAAGTGGAAAAATATGCTTAAATCTGCACTGTACTCTGAGTATATTTTGGTTCCACCCAATTATTTGTAATGTTATGTCCTTCTTTAGAATGTGAGTTCTTTAAGGGCAGAGACTATTTTTGCCTTTCTTTTTACTCCTGGATCTTGGCATGGTACCCAGCACATTGCAAGCATTTAATAAATCTTCTTGACTGATTGATTGTACATCTACTGGACCAAAAGCTCCCTGAGGGCAGATATTGCCTAACTTTGTATCTCCCTGGATCCCAGCATAATATTCTGCCTATTTCTTGTTGTTTAGTCATTTTTTTTCAGTTGTTTCTTGCTCTTTGTGACCCCATTTGGGGTTTTCTTGACAACAATATTGGAGACGTTCGCCATTTCTTTTTCCAGCTCATTTGACAGATGAGGAAACTGAGGCAAACAGGGTGAAGTGACTTGCCCAGGGTCACACAGCTAGGAAGTATCTGAGGCCATATTTGAACTCAGGTCTTCCTGATTCCAGGCTCCATGCTCTATCTGCTGTGCCACCTAGCTGCCCAGATGCTTGGTAAATTCTTAATTAATTATTTTCCCACTGTACTGTTATACGTGCATATTAATCACACTGTCTCAGAGATGATCTAGTCCAACCTGCCAACCTTTATATGAATTCCTTCTGCATTGGCTCCAGTCCAGTGTTCACTCAGTTCCTTTTTAAATATGTATATGGATAAGTGACTCACTATACCTTGAGAAAGTCTGTTCTGTCTTTGGATAATTCCAACAGTTAGGAAGTTCACCCTTGTATTGAGCCAGACTTGACCTTCCTGTGACCTTAACCTTCTCTCCTAATTCTTCCCTCTGAAGCCACACAAAATTAACTATAATCCCACTTGCACATGAAAACCTTTTAACTATTTCTATGTAATGATTCGCCTCTGTCTTCACCCAAGTTTATTTTTCTCCAGTTTAAAAAAAAAAAAGGATCACAGAATTAAAGCTGGAAGAGGCCTTAAAAGCCATTTAGTCCAACTCTGATTCTACAGATGAGGAAACTGAGAGGTTAAATAAATTGTCCCAAATCACTTATGTAGTTTATAGCAGCATAGGGCCCTGGACTTGTAAGCAGAAAGGCTTGGATTTAAATCCTGCCTCAGACACTCAATAGCTATGTGGCCCTGGGCCAATCAATTTCTTCACCTGTAAAAATGAATGGTTGGACTGGATAACTTCTAAGGTCCTCACTATATTGTACTATGATAAGTGATAGAATTCAGATTTGAATTCAGATTCTCTGGCTCCCACCCCAATGCTGTCTTCTCTGTACATCAGAATCCCAAATTTCTTAAATTGATTGAGAGAGAGAGAGAGAGAGAAATAGGTGGATGGATCAGATAGATGGATGGAGGGATGGATGAACAGACAGACGCATCAGATGGATGGATGGATGGATGGATGGATCAGATGGATAGATGAATGGAGAGATAGATAAATAATTTACTAAACACTTACTATGTGCCAGGCACTGTGCTAAGTGCTAGGAATAGTAATATGGATAAGCAAGACAGTCCCTACCCTTAAGGAGTTTATATTCTAATGGGGGAAGACAGTCCCCAAAGAAGAGCTCCAAAGCTGGGTGAGGGGGTGATACACACCATGAGATGGTCTGGAGATGGCTGGAGAAGTGACAGGAAGATGTGAATGTGTGGTTCTAGTCAAGATAAGATGGCAGTCTCACCTCTCAGAGGAGCTCCCAGATTGCCCTCCTCTAGCCAGACTCCCGTTTGTTAGTATCCTTCCTACAATATGGCCCCCAGAATTGAACAGAATTGATTTTTATCCAGATGTGGTCAGACCAGGGCAGAGTATAGTGAGGCTATCACATCTCCCATTCTGACCATCTTCTGTCTTCCGATGCTACTCAAGATTACAGCTGCTTTTTTGGTAGCCACAACTAACATCTGCCTTGTATTATGTTGAGTTTGCATTCAGCTTACGGTTTCCAGGGTTTTGGAAGAGATCCCGAACCACTAAACCTGGATCAGGGAAGAGGATGACTGTACCCTCCCATCACAGACAGCACATGTCTAGGCCATGTCTAGGCCATGTCTAACATGGTGCCCCTTGTTAGAGACAGATTCCTGGACTGGAACAGTCCTGGGCCACAGAACAGATCTTCTCACTGGAAGGAAAAGAAGTGACATTCTGAGCTGTCCAGAAATGTCATGGGGTGCCTTGGGAAATAGGGAGTTGCCTGACACGATATGAAGCAGCTGGATGGCCACTTATAAGGGTTCGATTAAGAGGATTCCTAATGAGGGCCAGAGTTGGGCCTTCTGAGCCCCATTCCAATTCCCTAAGTCTTTGATTGAGTGATTCTGTGGTGTTTCTGGTGTTCTCATGTTTCTCTTCTGTTCAAGTCTTCAGGGCATGATGCAAGAGCCAACTATATAGTCAGACGTTTAGAAAACTGGCGAGGAAACAAGAAAGATGAGCTCACTTAATGATTTCCGGGTTCAAGCTGGGGGTTCAGTTGAGAGTAATAGGAATAGTATTAGGTATGGAGTCAGAACGCTGGCTCTGTCAGTTATGGCTACGTGTGCTTGAGCAAGTAACCTAATCCCTCTGAGCCTCTGTTTTGTCCAAAATGAGTCAAATAATATTTACTCTGTCTACTTCCCAGAATTGTGGTGAGGCAGGATGAAGTCTAAAAGGTGTGAAAGTGTTTTGTAACCTACAGAGTGCTGCATACCATCTCCCCACCTTCTTCAAGAGGTCTTTCCCAGTCCTCCCCCCTGCCAGCTTCTAGCACCTTCCCTCTGAGATTACCATCCACTTACACCCAGTACGTACCTAGTCCATAGAGTTTCCCCCAAACAAAGATCATGCTTTTGTCTTTCCTTATATCCCTGGCCCTTAGTACATTACCTGGTACTTTTTTGGTTCAGTTATTTTTGAGTTAGGTCCAACTCTTTATGACCCCATATGGGGTTTTCTTGGTTAAGATATGGGTGATTCGCCATTTCCTTCTCCAGCTCATTTTACAGATGAGGAAACTGAGGCAAACAGGATTAAGTGACTTGCCCTGAGTCACACAGCTAGTAAGGGTCTGAGGCCTGATTTGAATTCAGGTCTTCCTGACTCCTGAGGGTACCTCCTAGCTGCCCACCTGATAGATAGTAGGCATTCAATAAATGCCTGTTGACCCATTGACTCAAGAGTGGTTAGAAGGTTGTAGTAAGTAAGTAAGTGGATTTTAAACCGGGCTCTCCCACTTTCTAGTTTGTGTGATCTTTTAGGCATCACTCCCTGTCTTCACCTTATCTGTGAGAATGAGGGATTTAGACTGCATTGATCACTGAAGTCTCTCCCAGCACTAACAAACTGACTTCTGTGACCTGAATTCCTGTGGATAGTCTTATACTTGTGGCTTTACGCTCTCTATCTCTAACATGACTAGAGTAGTCTATTACCTAACTTGGGGAGGGGAGAGCTGAAAATTATAAAAAATTATAAAAAAATAATTATAATTATAATTATTATAATTATTATTATAATTATAATAAAAATTATAAAAAAGCTAACTTTTATATTACTTTAAAGTTTGCAAAATGCTTTAAAATATTAATTTAATGTTTAATTTAATCATTTAATCCTCACAACAACCCTGGGAGGTCAGTGCTATTATGATCCCCAATTTTTGTTATTGTTCAGTCATTTCAGTCAGATGTGACCCTATTTGGGGTTTTCTTGGCAAAGATACTAGAATGGTTTGCCATTTCCTTCTCCAGCTCATTTTACAGATGAGGAAACTGAGGAAAAGTTAAATGACTTATATAGGGTCACACAGCTAGTAAGTGTCTGAGGCCAGAGTTGAACTCAGGAAAATTAGTCTTCCTGATTCCAGGCCTGGCACTTTATCCAGTGCACCACCTAACTGCCCTATCCCCGATTTATAGTTAAGGAAACTAAGGTAGACGGAGGTCACACTGCTAGTAAGTGTTAGATGCTAGATTTGAACTCAGGTCTTCCTGACCCCCACAGTCCCTAATAGTCCCTACAGGGGCTTCTGTAGACATTTAGTCAGTCAACAAGTATTAAGCAATCACCATGTGCCAGGCGCTGTGTTAGGCACTGGGGATACAAGAACAAAAACCAGTAGTTTTAGAGAGGTCTAATTTTCTAATGGGAGAAACAACACGCCAATAACTGTACGTGTTTACGAGCTAGATAGATGCTAATTTCAGAGGGAAAGCATCATGATCAAACTGACTAATAAAAGAGCCATGTCCTGGGTGGGAGCCTGTCCTTATAGCATGAGTCTCTATAAAGAGGCTTCGCCACCCCAGCCCAGGACTATCTCAACCTTGTGGACTGTTGGCTTCCTTGGAAACCTGAGTCATCCTGACCGGAAGAAAGCCCCAATTTCAGATGCCCTCTGTCACTTGTTAGCAGTAGTTACACAGCCTCCCCCTGGGTGATACAACCTTCTAGTATAAAATGAAGGGTAGGAGAGATTGTTTGCTTTTGGGGTTGCTACGAGAAGACTTTATAGTCTCTGGGAAGAAGCCAGGATTGGGGTTTGTTTTGCATCAAATAGCCTGGTTTTACACAACAGCCATGGTCACTAGGCTCTTAGTGACTCAACCAGACCCCCACCCATCCCCTTCCTCCACCAAAGGAAACATGTTAGAAGAGATTACCCTCCCAACAGGTGCATCCAATCCTACTGAGGGCAGATACATCCTCAAAGGAAAATGTTATTGCCGTTACCAAGGAAAACTGGGCTGCTTTGGAGCAAACTCTAACCTGTGAGGAGAACCACACCCTCCCAGAAGCACAGGACCATAGAACCTCAGACTTGGGAAGGTCCCCAGAAGTTGTTTAGTCCAGCCTAAACAAGAATCCCTTCTGGAGCATCACTAAAAGTCACTTAAAAATCTGCAGTGAGGGGGGTTCCCTAAGACAGCCCACTCCACTTCTGGACAGTTCTGCTTGTTGCAATGATTTTTATTTTGTTTTTTCCTTAGTTCCACTAGAGAGGCTTGCTCGTTGGCTGATATATTAAACACTTGTGTATGACCTTCAGGCTCTGTTGGCCTAGGAAGGATTAAAAAAGTCCCAAGTCTTCTTTTGGACTTCATGTCCAGAACCTGCCTATGATACGGGTGCCATAGTACACCAGTGAGTCAGTCAGTCCACAAGTGTTTCTGTATGCCAGGCACTGTGCTAAGCACTGGAGATGCAAAGAAAGGCAAAATCAGTCTCTATATCCAAGAAATTTTTTTTTTCATTCTTATTGATAGCATTTGTTTTTTTTTTTTTTAACATTGCCTAAACTTCCCCCTTTTATCCCTCCCACTTCCCAGAGAGGCATCTCTTAGAACAAAGAAAATTTTAAGGGAGATAAAAGGAGAAAAAGAAATAAAATCAGCAAACTGATCAATGCATCCAAAAAGACCCCAAAACAGACAAACCTTGCACCATGTGAAATGTGCCACATCCATTCTCCCCCAGCCACCACACATCCCTCTGTAGCTGAGTCAAGGGAAGTATCCTCACATATCTCTTTTTTGGGGCCAACTTTGTTCTTTGTAATTTTGCAACATCCATTGTCCTTTTTATTTACATTATCATGACAGTCAAGAGTTCACATTCTGATGACGGAGGCAAACATGAAAACACCTCTGGGTATGGCAAAGATAAGTATAGAGTACATGGAAGCGGGAGGGGAAGGCTGTAGCTAGCATCTGGGAGGACTGTGAAAGATCTCCTTTTAGTTTAATATATTTTATTTTTTTCTCCAATTACATGTTAAAACTTTTTTTTTGTTTTAACATTTGTTTTTACGTTTTGAGTTTCTCCTTTAGTTTTACAGAAGGTATCTATGTCCTCCCTTCAGCTCAGTGATGCCTATGGATATGGGGACTCCAAAGCTGCTAGTGTCCCATGCATTTGAAAATCGTAGAAATACAGTACATCTGATTAAATCTGGAAGAGACCTTAGAGATCATTTAGTCCAACCTCCTCATTTTATAGATGAGGAAACTGAGGTCCATTGTGGAGAAATGATGTGCCCATTTTCACCCAGCAAGTTATTAGCAGGGCCAGGACCAAGAACCCTGGTCTCCTGCTGATCCAATGGTCATTCCATTACCAGACTATAGAGATTTTTAATTTCTTCCACTAAGGCAGCCCTATTCTACTTGAGTAGGAACCATGTTTTTTTTTGTTTTTGTTTTTTTTATTTTGTTTTGTTTTTTACTTCTGTGGTGTCTCTCATAGAACTAGACACAGTTAGAGAACCCCATAGGTGCAATATAAGTAATGTGAATTGACCTTTTTTTTTAAGTCATTCTTGCTGACTCAACAACTCTCAAAAACAGTCTACTAAGTTTGGGAGAGGCTGTGATTTTTTCTGTGGAGGGAGTACCCACTCCAGTGAAATCACAGGACCTAGGAAGGGTGAAATGCTTTTGCTGACTCAGAATTTGCAGCTGAAAATTTCCCCCTAATTATAGCTTACAACCTCACAAAGCAGATGATTCTATTTCAGGGGTATCTCTAATTGTTAGGTAGCGACCCTTTTTGTTGAGCTGAAATTTGCCTCCTTGGTAACTCCCTCTTACCTCTAGGACCACACTGTCTTCAGTACATGAAGGTCTTTACGGTCTGGCCCTTTGTGTTTTTGCAGTCTTTAAAAACATTGCTGCTGTCCACATACTCTGACCTCCTTGCTGTTCTGCACACACAATGGTTCAAATTCTGTCACCATCTTGGCAGTGCCAGTTCTCCACGCCAGGAATGCTTTCTCTCCTAATCTCTGCTTCAGAATCCCTGACCTCCTTTAAGTACCAGTTCCTGAAGAAGGCTTTTTCTGTCTTTCCTCAGTCCCAGTCACAGTCACACTCGTCTAAGGCTGCTTCCATCTCTTCTGTAATTATCTTGTATGTATCAATTTGTATATTTGTGGTCTACCTCATTAGAATATAAGTTTCTTGAGGGCAGGGGCTATTTTTAAATTTTTCTTTGTATTCCTCGCACTTCACACAGTTCATGGAACTTAAATGTTTGTTGATTGACTGAGTCTCAGTCCAATCCAATTTAGTAAGCATTTATTAAGCACCTACTGTGTACCACTGTGCCAAGTTCTGGGGATACAATTAATAGAAAGAAAAATAGTCCCTGCCCTCAGGGAGCTTACAGTCTAATGGAAGGAGAGAACACACAACAGGAAGGCTGGTGGGGGCGAGCCATGGCGGAGGAGGTAGAGACCAGGCATTGTCTGGCCAGGGGCATCTTTTCCATGGAGTTGAACCCAGGCGTGGCAGCAGATACAAAGTGGAGGGCCTGAGAGCCAAGTTCCTGCTTTCTGTAAAGAAAGCATTAGAAGGAGTTGGGTATTCCACCCTCCAGTCAGAGGGGAAGGAGGCAGAGGGAGGTGGTGTCAGGTGAGATTGTAAGTGATGAGCTCGTCCTGGCAAGACCATCTCAGACCAAGGAATTGAAGCCAGGCAGAGCAGCGGACACAGAGTGGAGGGGATCTCAGGATATGAGAGGCCTTTGAGTCTAACCTGTACCTAAAAAGGTACACCTGACAAGGTGAGGTCACTGTCCTGTCACCCGGGTCTCCTGCTGTATGTAGCAGTTTTATTCTGTTATTTCTCACATGATAGTATAGCAGGGGCCTGCTGTAGAATTCAGAGGTAGGGTTACAGTTCCCAAGTGAGCCACTCAACAAGGAAACATCTTTGCCTTCTCCCCCAGCCCCACTTGGTCATTAGTACCATGAGCAGCCAGCAGCAGAGGAGCTCCCTTGCTGAGGATGCCTGTGGCATTTTTTTTGAATGTGTGTCTCCTCTGGCCCTCTGCTCACAGAAACTCCAGAGGGAGAGGCTGCCCAGGAGACTAAACGACACCTTCAGGGAGCTGTTCCGCATTGTTCCCAGCGATGTCGACCCATTCCTGGAGAAAGGGCCTCTGATCTGCAGGCGTTGTGCTGTTGTGGGCAACTCGGGAAACCTGAAGCAGTCCCAGTATGGGAGAGACATTGACAACCATGACTTTGTGCTGCGGTGAGTGAAGGGGCCCTCCTGGCCACCAGTAGTCTCCCAACTCCCAGGGTGCTACTCGCTAGGTAACATTGCCTTCTGGCCATCCCTGAGAGAGGCAGCTGCAGGTGGTTGTAGGAAGGTCACTGGAATGGAAATCAGGAGAATCAGATTCTAGTCCATGTTTGGTCTCTGATGTGTTATATTACCTTTCCTTCATTTTTTTTTTTTCCTTAAGCAATTGGGGTTAAGTGACTTGCCCAGGGTCACACAGCTAGTAAGTGTCAAATGTCTGAGGCTGGATTTGAACTCAGGTCCTCCTGACTCCAAGGCTGGAACTCTATCCGCCTCGCCACCTAGCTGCCCCCGTGTTGTATTACCTTAAGCAAATCATTTTAACTATCCACACTTCAATTTTTTCATCTGCCAAATGTGAATATTAATACCATTCCATATCTACTTCATAGGGATTATTGGGAGCATCAGATGATAATAATATTAATCATGAGACCAACAACTTATTTATATTGCACTTTAAGCTTTGCAAAAAATTATGTATATTTTCTCGTCTGACCGTAACAGCAACTGTGAGTGAGGTGCTATTATCCCCATTTTACAGATGAAGAAACTGAGGCTGAAAGAAATGAAGCCATTTGCCCAGGGTCACACTAGTAAGTGTCTGGGGCTGGATTTGAGCTTCAGTCTTTCTGACGCCAAATTCAGCAATCTAACATCTTTGAAAAACTTAGAAGTGCTACACAGATGATAGTATCAGACATTTATCTAACATGCAGTGGAAGACCCAAAGTTTCAGTAAGAAATATTCTCTAGCCACAGAGACTTTGTATTCTAGTTGGTAGCTGGGGTTATGAGACCCCAGTACAGTTAGTTATATTTGTTCATTCATCTATTATGCACCAGGCCCGCTGTGAGAATATTCCTTGCCTTCAAGGACCTTAATTATAATGTAGCTTCTATTCTATAATATTACATGGTAAGGACATTAGAAGGTCATGTGAAGTGTTACATGACATCCAAAGGAATTAAGCCAATACAGTTTCAGAAATGTAGAGTGCTATCACTAAAATACATTCTATAGCCTTGCTTTTGTAACACTATTCGCTATATGCTATATAACACTACTCACTATATATGCTATAATTTGTATAAGGCTGATTCATCTTGGACCCCATCCAAGGGGTTTCAGTTACTAGGTTTTGAAAAGGATCTCATCATAATAGCACCCCTACCTATGGAAAGCATAGTATAATGGGGAAGAGAGGGAAACCCTAGTATAATGGAAGTCAGAAGACTTAAAATGAAGTTCCAACTCTTCCTGTTCCTATCTGTGTGACTCCAAGTAAGTCACTTAAACTTTCCGAGCCTCAGTTTCCTCATCTGAAAAATGGAGACAATAATAGTTGCACCATCTCATGCGGGTGTTGTGAGCATCAAATCAGATACTCTACTTAAAGTACTTTCTAAACTGTCAGGATATAAAAATGTAAATTGTTGTTAGTATAGCCTTTCTCAGCCCTCATTCTAGTGACTTCCCTTTGTTAAGTATGCCCAGCTTATCTGGTTAGCATTGTTTATACTTAGTTCTTTGCATGTTGTTGCCCCCATTAGGTTATAAGCTTCTTAAGAGCAAGAACTGTTTTTTGCCTCTTTTGTATCCCCAGCATCTAGCATAGTGCTTGGCACATAGTAGGCACTTAATAAATGTGTATTGATTGATTGATAGTATCATTATTTCTTTTAAAACCAAGATGTTCTAGCATCCTAGGTGACATAATATATTTAAGATGCAACGGGTCAGGTCAGCAAAGAGCTTTAGATGGGGTCCTAAGCAGTCCCTGAAACCACATTCTGCCCTATCCCCCTGAACCTCTAGTCTCTCTTCAGCCCTATGTTTTTGTACCTTCAGAACTGATTACCACTTCAGGTCAGGTCAGATCACCATCCAGAGACTCGTATTCCACTCACCAACCTCCTATGTGACTTGCCAAACTGATGCTGAGACTGAGTTAAAAGTTAAAGATCACAGAATGTTGCAGTTGGAAGGGCCCTTCAAGCTCCCTCATTTGATAGACAAAAAAACTGAAGCCCCGAGAGAAGTGACTCTTCCAAAGTAACCCAGTGCATGTAGCAAAACAAAATCTGAGAAGTAATGCCTGCTGACAGTTGGTTTCCTCCTCTCTTCCCTCCCTATCTGCCCTTTCTGTTTTCAGGATGAATCGGGCTCCCACAGCTGGCTTTGAAGCTGACGTTGGAAGGAAGACCACTCACCACTTGGTGTACCCTGAGAGCTTCCGGGAGCTGGCAGAAAACGTCAGCATGATCCTGATTCCCTTCAAGACCATGGACTTGCAGTGGGTGATCAGCGCTATGACCAAAGGCACCATCAACTTGTAAGTCAGCTTGAGGTGGCGGGGCATAATCTCCTCAATTAGAGCATATGCTGTGGGCCTTTAGGCCTGAGAGGGTCCTTCCAATATATAAGGTAGGAGCAAAGAATGTAGAATATTGGGTCTGGAAGAGATCTTAGAATGTAGAATGTAGGGGTGGAAGGTTCCCTTGAACATTAAATGTTAGAGGAGGAAGGACCGTTAGAACATGGAATGTTAGGGCTGGAAGGGACACATGGAATTGTCAACTTCTTGAAGGTAGAGCCTAGCACCACACACAGTGCTTGGCACACAGTAGGTGCTAAATAAATTCATGTTGAATAAAGGAACATAGACTATAGATTATCAAATAGGCAAGTCCAACCTAATTTTATCGATATGGGAGCTGAACATTGTTAAGTCTTATTGGCTTTCCCCATTTCCCAGAAAGGAGAACAAATGACTTATGTCACAAGGGAACCTGAGACTTGGGATGGGAGGCGCCATCAACTTGTAAGCTAACTTGAGGCACCGAGGCATAATCTTCTTAATAAAAGTGTGCATCGTGGGCCTTTGAACTGAAAAGGTCTTTCGAATACAGAAGGTTGGAGCAAAGAACGTAGAATGTGCGGTCCAGAAGAGAAGGGTTTGGAAAAGATAGCTAAGGCAATGAAAAGCTCAAAGGTGAATTCCTATCTTGGGGTTTGGGAGTGTTGAAATAAAAGAGAGGAAGTCCTTTCATTTGTGTGGCCTGCCATTATGGGAAAGGGGCTAATTACAGGAATTGGATGTGGCCAAAACTGAGGAGTATTCTTGGTAACCAAGTCATTCGTGGGAACCAGTTCTTCCTCTCTGAGAAAATGACCCTCCACATCCCCAGGACAAGCCCAGCAGGGGAAGTTGGACTTTGCAGTACATTAAGGTTCAGCACCAAACAACCTTCCAGAAACGCCTGAAATGTGTCAGAGTCAATTCAGCTTGGAGGACTCACTTGCCTTTTGATGTCGTCCCGCGTAGTTCTTTTGACTTTGGGATGAGCTGGGTTCAATCCTGTTAACTGAGCAGACTTGGTTGAAGGCAGAAGTTAACTGTCCCAGAGCCCTGGAGAGTCACTTGTCCAAAGTCACCCAGCAGGATTGTGCCTGATCACACCTTCCCGGGGCTGTGCTTCATCCGCTGAGAAAACTATGTGGAATTTGTCAGTAAATCAACAAGCAATCAGTTGGCATCCACTGTGTACTAGACCTGGGGTCAAGAGGTCTGCGTGTGGTTTCTGGTTCCGCAGATCACTGTGTGACCCAGAAGAAGTCACTTTACCTCCTCTGTGGTTTGGAAGCTCTGCCCTCCTCCTTGTACCCCTTGCCTTCTTGTTCTGGAACCTTCCTCCTCAAGTGCCCAGCCCCTTCATACTATTCTTGCTGCCCAAAGATAGCTAATCAATGGAGGTAGCCAGGCGGCACAGTGGATAGAGTGCTGGGCCTGGAATCAGAAAGACCTCAGATACTTGCTAGCTGTGTGACCCCAGGCAAGTCACTTACCCTGTGCCTCAGTTATCTCTATTGTAAAATGAGGATCATAATAGCATCTTTCTCCCAGGGTTGTTGGAAGGATAAAATGAGATATTATCTGTAATGGATTTTGCAAACCTTAAAATGCTGTATAAATTCTGGCTCTTGTTATTCCATAAAGTGGAGGTCTTGGGCAAGTGATCTCTGAAGTTTATATCATTTCTAAATCTGAAACTCCTTAATTATTACCTGTGACCTTGAGCAAGTTCTAACCTCTCTTGGCCTCCATTTTCTCTTCTGTAAAATGACAGGGTGAGACAAGGGAGCCTCTGAGATCCCTCCTAGCCTATGATTTCGAACAGGAATAGGGATAGAACCTGAGATTTCATTGATATAGGAAACTCCCAAGTGAAGAAACTCCCCTACCAATGCAGGTCACCACCCTGGGATACGTAGGACACACACTGCAGCACTCCCCAGCGTGGTCTGAACCGGCTGAAATGTAATTGGGAAATATTCAACAAAGTAAAAATACAACAAAACATAGGTGACGTTTCATTTTGAATCCAAGCCAGTCTACTGCTCACCGGGATCCTTATGAACAGTCCCCCATTTCTGTTTTCATTTCTTGCCACTGTTCTAGACCATCGAGAGTCTAAGGGACCTGACCCAGATCACACAACCAACATGTGTCAAAGGTGGGGCTTCTACCCAGGTCTTCTATCCGAGTTGGTTCTCTTCATTTCAAATACTAAGCATGCTATAGAAGATATGCCAAGAGAACTATAAACCGAGTGATCTGCAGACCTTTAGACTCAAAAAATCACTTCCAACCTAGCGGTTGAGAATGTGGCAGAGGGGGAATAAAGTTCATGGAGGAGGTGGCATTTGAATCGAATCTAGAGGAAGGAGAATTTGCAATTCTTCTAGCCCACTGTGCTCTCCATACCATGAAGGATTCTCCAGTCGGCATTTCTAAGTTTTCTTGCTTTTCCCAGCAATGGCAAAGGAAACAGCAAGTGTTCCCCAATATTGAAAATACTTTCTCTCATCTATCCAGTCTGAAGAATGAGACCCATAAAAAGAGTCACAGACCTACCAGGAGCAGAGATTCCACTTGTCATCAGGTTACATTCATTGACGTGGCCCTCCAGAGTTAATGCTCACAATGCCTACCAATGCCTACCCAGCTCTATTGATACAAATTCATTCAATTCAGCAAACGTGGGTTCGTTAAGTATTTGCTGTAGGGCAAGGTTCTCTGCACTTACCATCTTACCCTGTACATAGTAAACATTTAATAAATCACTTTTAATAAGTGAATGAATGAAGGAACTTACAATCTAATGGGGGGAGAGAGGGGAAAATAATGCATAAATACAAATAAGTGTAAGTGAAGGTAGTATATAGTAGTGAAGTTGTGTAAGAAAATTTGAATGGAAGGAGAGCCCTTCTAACTGGGAGGATTATGGAGGATGTAACTCCTGAGTTGGGCCTTGAAGGAAAAAGATGTCAATGGGCAGCTATGTGGCTTAGCGGGGGGAAAAGCTGGACTCGGACAAAGGAAGACCTAAGGTCCAATCCCATTGTTGTTCAGTAGTTTTCTCAGTCGTGTCCAGCTGTTGGTGACCCCTTTCGGGATTTCCTTGGCAAAGACACTGGAGTGGTTGCCATTTCCTTCTCCAGCTCATGAGGAACTGAGGCAAACAGAGCGAATGAAGTGACTTGCCCAGGGTCACACGGCTACTAAGTGTCTGAGGCCAGATTTGAACTCAGGAAGATGAGTCTTTCTGACTCCAGGCCTGACATTCTATCCACTGCACCACCTAGCTAGCTTCAGATCCCATTGCTGACACTTAATAACTGCCTATGGGCAAATCCGTCCCTGAGCCTCAGTGTCCTCGTCTGAAAAAAAGGTAATAATAATGATAATGATACCTTTAGCAACTGCCTCATAGTAGAAAGTCAACTGAACTGTGGGAGTCAGGAGTCCAGTTCCAGTTGTGCTATTAACCCACATTGTGACTTTGAGTCATCCTGATTCCAAGTCCAAATACTTCAGTGAATCTACTTCCTCCAAGCTTTCAAGAGAAGGGCTCTAGCCGTCACGTCTCAGAATTTGTTGAACACACATCTGTGGTCGCCTTGCACACCAAGATGGCTCATCTCCCTTCCCTGCCTTTGGTGTCAAGTCAGCAAGCCTTTGGAAAGACCTACTATGTGCCAGGCATTGTGTGAAGCACTGGGGATTCAGAGAAAGGCAAAAGATGGTTCCTGAGGTCAGGGACCTCATGGTCTAATGGAGAAGACAACATGCAAACAACTATGTTGTACAATCAAGATACATTCAATAAACTCAAGATAATCAACAGAAGGAGGACATTAGAATTAAGGGGATTGGGAAAGACTTCTAGCAGAAGGTGAGATTTTAGCTGAAACTTAAAGGAAACTAGTGAACTCAGATGAGGAGGGAGAGCATTCCCAGCAAGGTGGACAGCCAGTGAAAATGCCTAGTCAGCAGATGGAATGTCTTGTTCGAGGGACAGCCAGGAGGCCATGCCATGATGTGGAAGAGAGTAAGGTATAAGACTGGAAAGGTAGAACCATTTTGGAGAGCAATTTGGAACTGAGCCCAAAGGGCTGTAAAATGTACCCAGCAATAGCACAAGAGGTCATAAAAATGGGGAAAGGACCCACATGTACAAAAATATTTATAGCAGCTCTTTCTGCGGTGGCAAAAAATTAGAAATTGAGGGGATGCCCATCAATTGGGGAATGGTTGAACAAGTTGTGGTGTATGAATGTAATGGAATACTATTGTGCTATAAGAAATGATGAGCAGGCGGACTTCAGAAAAACCTGGAAAGACTTGTGTGGACTGATGCTGAGTGAAGTGAGCAGAACCAGGAGAACACTGTACACAGTAACAGCCACATTGTGCGATGACTAACATTGATAGACTTAGCCCTTCTCAGCAATGCAGGGATCTAAGACATCTCCAAAAGTCTTATGGTGGAGAATGCTATCCACATCCAAAGAAAGAACTATGGAGTTTGAATGCTTATCGAAGCATATTATTTGCCTTTTTTTTTCTTCTGTTTTGTTTTGTTTCCTCTTTCTGGTGGTTCCTCCCATTGCTTCTGATTCTTCCTTACAATATGACTAATGTGAAAATATGTTTAATAAGAATGTACATGTAAAGCCTAAATCAGATAGGGTGCCATCTTGGGGAGGGAGGGGGAGGAAAAATTTAAACTCAAAAGCTTATGGAAGTGATTGTTGATAAATCAAAATAAATTAATAAAAAAATTTTGAAAAAAGACTGGAAAGGTAGGGCACAGAGGAAGGGGGCAGGTTGTGAAGGGCTTTGACACCGAACAAAGGATTCTGTACCTGGTAGAGCTGAAGCCAAGTGGTCTGAAGAATCTAATGCTAACGCTAGATGAACCCTTCAGGGTCCTTTATTCCAACCCCCTTATTTGACCAATGAAGAAAGTGAGGTCCAGAGAGAAACAAGTTATCCAGGGTCACTCAGTGTGTGAAGCAAAAATAAATCAGAGAAACAATTCCCAGTGACAGTTTGTGTCCTCTCCCCTTCTCTCCCCTCTCCCTCCACCCCACCATGCAGTTTTGATGTCCAGTCATTGGGACCTCCTCGAGCACTGGCCTCACCCTGAGCCCAGGATCTCATCAGCCTGGCTTCTCCAGGCTCTGGCTGGTATCCCTCCATGGGCTCAGCCACCACCCAAGCTTTACAAGGCCCTGCATTTTACTTGATGTAGGTTGTCTCCAGGTCAACCAGAGGGAGCTGGAGGAAGGAGAGAGAGGCAACAGCCTGGTGTACACCCAGGATTTAGGGCCAGGTGATTTGGGTTCAAATTCCAACTTACAAGCTGGCTCACTGCGTAACATGTCACTTTCAGCTCTCTTTGACTCTACTGTTAGTGACAGCTGGATGATTCAGCAGAGAAAAATAGTTTGAGGAACCAAAGATGTTTAGCAGGGAGAGGCATAATAGTGGTCTTCAAGTGTATGAAGGGCTATCATATGGAAAAAGGGATTTGATTTGTTTTGCTTGTTCTCAGAGGGCCCGATTTAGAGAGGCAGCATGCTGTAGTGAATAGGTGCTGGCTCTAGAGTCAGGAAGCCTTGAAATCAAATCCTGCCTCAGATACTGACCAGCTGTGTGACTTTAGGCAAGTCACTTAACTTCTCTCTGATTCAGTTTCCTCATCTGTAAAATGGGGATAACAATAGCACCCATCTTCTAGGGTTGTTGTGAGAATCCGATGATGTAAAGGTAAAGCTCTTTGCAAACTTCAGTGTTACATAAATGCTAGCTATTATTATCTGTAAAATGGGGATGATATTTTGCCCATCTCCCTCATGGAGTTATTGTGAAGAAAAAAATTGTAGATCTTGCAACAACAGATAGGTATATTTATTTAAGAAGAAAAGATAGAGGTAATCTCCCAGAATTCCAGAGCAGGGAGGGAATTTCCATGATCATCTAGTCTAACCTCTTATTGCAAAGCCATGGTACTTTGCACAGAGCCCTGGCTCAGGAGTCAGAGGACCTGGGTTCAGATCTCCCCTGGGATGCTTACCCTATGTGGAACCTTAAGCAAGCCTTTTAAACTCCCTGAGCTTCCATTTCCTCTTCTGTAAAGTGAGAAAGTCTTACGAGATGATCTCCGAGTTCCCTTCCAGCTGTCCAACTGTCATCCAGTTAAATGGAGGCATAGAGACAGGAATGGTAAACATAGTGAGTGAGCAGCAGCATTGATCTTAAAAGCCAGGGTGCCAGGTGGTTCTTTCCCCATACAACACAGCCTCGCACTTAGGTGGCCACCAGGTTGAAGCTGCCCTCATAACAAGGTTCTCCTCGGGGCAAATGCTGCACTCTCTTGATGGCCAAGGAAGCCGAAAGGCACCATGATCCTCTGCAGGGTTCTAGTTTACAGCTTCCAGAAAGGCCTGAGATGTGTTAGAGGCAATTTACCTTTCAGGACCCACTTACCTTTTGATGTCAATATGCTCGATATTTGTGAAAGGAAGTTGAAAAACTGCTTTCTGCAATTAAAGTTCTAAGGCACAGTTCTGTTAGCTTCGAAAGAGCTCTGTGGTTGATAGTTTGTCTCTGGGCTCTCACATCCCCTTCTGCACCCCACCCTTCCTCTCTTCAGTGGTCTATTATAGCTCACAGTCTCGTGCTTCTCTAGATAGCAGGAAGATTTGCAAAGTTATGGTAAGGCAGCACAGAAAGGGCATCTGTGTGATGTCCTTGTAAGAGTGCAGAGCTGAGGCCAAGGTTCTCATCCCTGTTTTTTTACTACTGGCTACCCCCCTACTTCTGCTGCTTCCTCATCTGTGCAGTTACAGGCTTGTATTAGAAATTTATCATTATTGTTATTAACCACAATAATAATAATTCAATTAATCTTAACTAGTTTTAATTTAATTTTAATTAATTTTAAATTTAATTCATTTAACTTTAATTATTTCTGTGCAAGATTCAATTAAAAAAAACAACAAGAATTAGGAATGATCGGTTTTAGCAGGTCTGTTGTAGTCCTTTCCACAATGTTCTGGAATGAGTGGTTCTAAGATGCATTAGTAGCAGTACAAAATGCCATCATTTCTGCTCCCCACTTCCCCTATGCCCCATAAAATCCATGATCAGAGTTGACATCAAGGGTGGCAGAAGCAAGGTCACAAACTACCTCTCCTCTCTAATGTCTCCTCTCATTTCTCTCAGTGCTGTAAATCTATGCAGAAACAAAATTACTACTACTACTACCTCCCATTTATGCAGGCCTTTAAAATTTACAGAGCTCCTTCCTCACAGTGACCCTGTGAAATAAGACAACTATTATTATTCTCATTTTACAGAAGAGGGAACTGAGTCTCAGAGACTTGCCTGGGGTCACACATTGCTAATAACAAATGAAACTGGCCATTGGCCTCCAGTTCCTTCGCTTATCCCACTAGCATTAGCTACCTCTCCATGATCACTAAAGTCTCTTTAAACTCTGACATTTGATGATTCCAGGAATGAGGAACCTCCCCCCTCTGTGTGGGCAGTGAGCTAATTTTGGTTTAATTTTTATTTGTTGAAGCTGTAGTACAGTGGTCCAGATGTGTGAGGCCAAGGGGAAGAATATCTCAGTTTCCTCATCTGTAAGATGAAAGGATTAGAGTACATCTTCAGCTGTAGTGATCTTAGCTATACTTGGGTGGAGGGGAAAGAGCCCAGGATTTCAAGTCAGAGAACCTAGGTTCAAATCCTGTCTCTGTGCATGTATGACTTAAGGCAAGTCATTTTCCCATTCTGGGGCTCATTTTCCTCACCTAGAAAATGAGATTGGATTAAATGAACTCCTAAGTACCCTCCTGGCTCTAAATCTGATCTGGGTTCAAGTTTTGGCCCATTTACAGCCTGTGTAACCTTGGGCAAATCACTTAGTTTTTCAGGGTCTCAGTTGCCTCATCTGTAAAATGAAGTATTTACTGATTGATTAGGGCAGCTAGGTGGCACAGTGGATAGAGCTCCAGACCTGAAGTCAGGAAGACTTATCTTCTTAAGTTCAAATCTGGCCTCAGAAACTTCCTAGCTGTGTGATCATGGGTAAGTCATTTCACCCAGTTTGCCTCAGTTCTTCATCTGTAAAATGAGCTGAAGAAGGAAATGGCAAACCCCTCTAGTATCTTTGCCAAGAAGACCCCAAATGGGATCACAAAAAGTCATACACGACTGAAATGACTGAACAGAAACAACACTGATTGATTGATTCTACCTTTACCTCTATGCTTCTGTTTTTTTAAAAAAAAGTCATTGCTGTAAATGTATGCAGAAACATAATTATTGTCATTATTATTAACAATAATAATAATGCCTCTTATTTCTGCAGTCCTTTAAAATTTACAGAGTTCTTTCCTCACAATAACCCTATAAAGTAAAATAAGTATGGGAATTGTGTCTTGGAAACTTGCCTTAAAATGAAGTAGTTACTAAATGATTCCAACTCTAAATCTATGCTCCTATTCAAAAAAATAAAAATAAATTTTTAAAAAGGATACTCAAAAACTAGTCACCAGTGCCCCCTGGTGGCCATAACGTGGCAGGCTCTGGTTATGTGAATACCCAAAGCGTTATAGATCTCAGGATTGTAGATCTCTGGCTGGAAGGGACCTCAGAGGTCATCTGATCTATGGTCCCACCTCATTTTGCAGATTTGGAAACAAAGAGACAGTAAGACCAAGTCACTTGCCGAAGGCCATACAGGTAGTACCATCAAAGGCAGGATTAGAACCCAAGCCCAGGTCTGCATTCTTTCCTCTTTCCTGATGCTGCTGGCTGCTGATTATTTCTTCTGTTATTTATTTGCCTCTAGGAAATGCTTGCCCAGATCAGTGTAGCCACTTATTCAGAAGCATTTGGGTAGAGCTGTCCTGTGTTTCTGGTGAGACATCCAGGTGGCTCTGTGAATAGAGTATCGGGGTTGGGATCAGTGAGACCCTCAATAGCTGTGGATCCCTGAGCAGAATAATAATACCTGCCTCCCAACGTTGTTGTGAGGATCAAATGCATATGTAAAATGCTTGGCGAGCTTTAAGGTGCTCTGTAATTGCTGTTATTATTAATAATATTATTATTATTACTAACTCCACTTTTTCTTTGTCTTTCCTTCCCAGCACATATGTTCCTGTTCCCCGAAAAATACATGTGAAGAAAGAAAAGGTGAGTCAGAGAAATGGTGATATTCCTAAAAATAGCACTTTCCAGTCACAAGGGACCGTCACATTCAATGCCTTATTTGATCCACATGACAACCCCATAAGTAGCTAAGCCAAATATTATTATAGCCATTTTACAGGTGAGGAATCTGTATCTCAGAGAGGACACATGCCTTATTCATGGTCACATGTTCTGTGAGCGACATGGCTTGGGTTGAAGCCCAGGTCTTCTGATAACAAGCCTACTACTTGCATCAAACTCCCTTCCCATCACACCAAGAACATTGCCATTCCTTCTCTCCCCTCCCTCTGCTCACCAACATGGAACTAGATCGTCCTATGTGGACAAGGTCTAGACTTGGAGTGGAAGACCTGCGTTTGAATTCAGCCTCGGATACCTTCTGGCTGTGTGACTCTTTGCAAGTTATTGAGCCTGACTGTGCCTCCCTTTCCTCATCTATGGTCCTATAGGCCATGAGATGTTAGGGACATTTCTTATCTTCCAAGTTTGACATCTGTAAGTTGTAATTTACTTTTATGCTGAGAGACAGGCAAGGTGATTAGGAGAGTGCAAGGATTAGAGCCTATAACGCTGCCCCCCCCCACCCCCAGCCCTGGCAAAGAGCAAATCTAGAAAGTAGGCCTTATTCAGCCTTCCAGACCAGTTATTTGTAACCTGGGCCAACAAATGCCAAACGTTAGTTTGCAAACCCCTTGAGGCCAGGGAACACCTCTCCTGTTCTTTTGTATCTCTCCCTTCCCACCTCAGGATCTAAGTTAGTATTTAACCCCTACCTACAAGGCCTTCCATCAGTAATGACAGACTTTCTAGTGGGTAATCGGCAGGGTTGGGAGTAAGGAGACCTGTATCCAGGCTTACCCCAGGACCCTTAATATTCACAGGGATCTTGGAAATCATCAGATTCAACTCTTTCATTTTACAAAGGAAGTAACTGAGTCTAATAGTGGGCAAGTGACTTGTCCAGGGTCACCTCGCCAGCCTAGGTAAAGCCAAGACTAGAACCTGAATTCCTTGTTCACTGTTATGCCCACTAAACCAAGATGCCTGCCTTCTCCAGCAGAAAAATGAACACTAACCACCTGAAATACTCCTCCCTCCCTCCCTCCTTCCCTCCCTCCCTCCCTCCAAGGAGAAGCTGACTGGCACTCTGAGAAAGAGGCACAGCATGTACTGGTGCCCTTCCAGGGCCCACCGGCCCCCCCCACCCCCAATCTGGGCCCTCCTTGTAGTGCAGTCACTTGTATCTTAGCAGGAGTGATACAAGACACAGAAATCTCACCAATTAACCTCCAAGTCCCCTGAGAAGAGAGTCCTGTGGGTTTCCTAAGCACTTCCCTGTCACTATAATTACAAACACAGCAGGAGATCTCAAGGCAGTGAGGGAATCTGAAATCCCCCAATTAGTCAAGATTTTTAAAGAGAAATGGGGAGGGGGGGGCAGAGAAGTCCCATCGGTAATCTCTGTGCCTCCTTCTGTCTAGCACCCAGGGGATCAGACCAGTACCACTGTCAGTTCAGCCAAGGGATTCTCAAGTGTGTGAGTGTGTGTGTGTGTGTGTGTGTATGACTGAATCTTGCAGTACTAGAACTGGAAAGGACCTTGGTGTGTTAGACCCTAGTCATAACAACTGACGTGTGTGGAGTACTTAGAGCGTCTCGTCTGATCCCCGAAAGTGCCATGTGAGGGAGGTGTTGCAGGTCTTAATGTCATTCCCACTTCACAGCTGAAGAAACAAAAGCTTAGAGATTAGGGCAACTGTCCATAATCACATAAAGTTTGTGAACTCAGCCAAGCACAGCGGTGACGACGCCTTGCTGCTACAAGAACGCATGTTTTAAACAGTCCTTTTTGTGCATAGGCAAAAGAAAAAAAGCGCAAATAAAATGCTAGAGATGTATTTATAGCTAATTGTGCAACAGTTTATATCAGTGTCTGTTCTGTGGAATGTGTGAGGCATCCCAAGAAAGGATTTGAATGCAGGGTCAGGAGCTAGCATTTGAACCCAAGTCTCTCTTGACTGCAAACCCATCATTCTTTACACCAGAGGTTATCATAGGGCAGCTAGGTGGTTTAGTGGATAGAGCACCAGGCCTGGAGTCAGGAAGACTCGTCTTCCTGAGTTCAAATCTGGCCTCAGACACTTCCTAGCTGTGTGACCCTGGGCCAATCACTTAACCATGTTTGCTCCAGTTTCCTCATCTGCAAAATGAACTGGAGAAGGAAATGGCAAACCACTCCAATATCTGCCAAGAAAACCCCAAATGGGATCACGAAGAGTGAGACGTGACTGAAACGACTGAACAACAACAAAGAGGTTATCAAACATGAGACTCCATATGGCCCACGACATTCCGAGTTTGGTCTGAACCAGATTAAAATGTAATTGGGAAATATTTAACAAAGTAAATAAAAATACCAGAAAACATAGATAACACGACATTTTAAAACCAACACGTGGCCCACAGGGCTCCGTATTGGGGGCCCTGTTTCTATTTGCGTTTGACACCGTTGTTCTAAACCATGCCACTTCTCTCCTCAGATCTTAGAAAACAGTCTCAAAGCTTGACGAGCTAGAATATAGAAGATGAGAGCTAATCCTCCTCCAGAGAGAGAACTGACAAATTCTGCATGCAGATTGAAGCATAATTTTTTCACTTTTATTTTTCTTGCTTTTTCTTTGGCAAGATGGCTCATATGGAAATATATTTTGCATGATTTCACATGTATAATTAATATCACATTGCCTGCCTTTTCAATGAGTGAAGCAGGGGTGGGAGGAAGAGAGAAAATTTGGAACTCAAAACTTTTTAAAATGAATTTTAAAAATAAATATTTTTTTAAAAAAAATTAATATTAGCACTGAAAGAGACCTTAGAATACAGTCGGTTAGCAGTGGAAAAGTACTCAGAGAGAACATCCAGCCCTATTCTCTCATTCAAGAGTTACAGAAACTGAGACCCAGAGCAAATGATCCCACAGCTTGGTAGCCAGCGTATGAGGCTAGGGCTGGAACCCAGGCCTCACAGCTCCTCCCAGTCCCCATCTAAGACTTTCTTCCCACATCATTGCCTTGTTTTGCTGACCAATGTGCTACTCTTCTCTTACCCAGATTCTGATCTACCACCCAGCATTCATTAAATACGTCTTTGACAGCTGGCTCCAGAGCCATGGAAGGTACCCATCCACTGGAATTCTCTCTGTGATTCTTTCCCTGCACATATGTGATGAGGTAAAACGTTTTACTTCTCTTCCTTTTCTTTCTTTCTTTTTTAATTAAAAAAAAAAAACATTAAGTGTCTACTGTGTGTCTGGCACTCTGCTGGGGATACAAAGAAAGGCCAAAAAAAATGCTTCCTGATCTGAAGTAGCCCACAGTCAAATGGGAGAGAAAATATGATATTTTTCTCCCATATAGTGACCTGGAAATAACTGTGTACAAACAAGAGCCCTACAGGTCAAACTGGAGATCTTCCCAGAGAGAAGGCGCTAAGATTAGGGCGGATTGGGGAAGGCCTCTTGCAGGAGGTAGGGCTTTAGCTGACTTGAAGCTAGGAGGCAGTGATGAGAAGGGAGAGAGGTCCAGGTGGGGAGGAGGGCCAGGGAAAATGTCAACTGTTGGATGATTATTGACTTGTTGACTTAATGACTTAAGAAAGGATAGGAATAATCTTCTTGAATGTTGTTTTAAATTTTTTAAATTTTTTAAAATTTAAATTTAATTTCATTTTAAATTTTTTAAAAAGCAGATCTTTAGGAATGATGAGAGTCCTGGTTTAACTTTCAGGAGCTGGGTTAGGTTGCTTTGAGGGGAGCTACTCAGCCAGAAGAGCTAGCAAAAAAAGGTGGGGAAGTGGAGGATATACTCTTATTCTGAATAAATCTGTCAGCTGGAGTTACGGAACAGCAGGGAGATGCTTATCTCATCCCCTCTGCCCCAAAGTCCCCAAAGCCAACCATAGGTCTCACTGTGTTCTCTATTTACCATCCAGACCTTACCAAGAGCCCCACCCCCATCTCCATCCCCTGCTTGTCCTCCATCTGTTTCCAATCTGAGGACTCCCAGCCCCAGCTCCCCCTACACCTCTCTTAATTCACCTGCTTTCTGGCCCTTTAGCAAAGTATCTGAAAACATGGAGGACAACAGAATCACTGCATCTGAATCAGAAGGGACCTTGGAGTTTGTTTAGTTCAGCCATTCAGGAATGCCCTCTTTTCTTGCCCCAACAAGGGGTCATCTAACTTCCACCTGACCTTTTTCAGTGACTGAGAGCATGAAGGAACCCATGCTGTCTTTGAGTAGCTCTATTTATTATGTGTAGTGATAGGGAGCTTAAAAGTTCTTCTCTTCCACTTCCATCTATCATTCCTAATTCATAGGATCATAGGTTAAGGAGTGAGAAGGGACTTTAAAGGGTGATGAGTCCAGTGCCCTAATTTCTTAGATGAGGATAATGAGTGAGGTATAGGGAGCTTACTTCCCCGGGGTCTGACACTGGCCATGCTGTATGCCCTTCCCTGGATGTACGCCAGCTTGTTCCTATGCCTCCTCAAATGTGATCCCCAGGATGGAATCCAGTATTCGTACCTGGGGTCAGAGGGAATGTGTACCTTCACCTCCTTTGTTCTGAATATGGTGTCCTCTCTTAATGCCCTCTCAGAACTAATTCTCCTATTTGGCTGCAAAGCCACAGTGATGACTCAGAGCATACTTATAAGTCATAACTCAACCCACTCACCCCCTGCCCCCAGCCAGGAATCTTTTCCAGGAAGAGTCAAAGAACAGTGCCCCTGGAAGAGGTAACAGGTGGAATGGGTAATCTGGACCTTCCCTCCTCATGTTGCTTTGTATTTATGTGTAAATTTTCTACTTAATTATATTTGTACATGTTTCTTCCCCCCTGCCCTCTAGAATGAATATAATCCCCATGAGAGTAAGGGCTGGTTTGTTTTTTCTTGGTATTCCCCCATCTTCTTCCACAGTGCCTAACAGAGAGGAGAAGCTTAATAAATGCATGTTCCATTAAATTGTATTTTTTTGTTCTATTCTGTCAGGTGGATCTCTATGGTTTTGGGGCTGACAGTAAAGGCAACTGGCATCACTATTGGGAGAATAACCCTTCCGCTGGAGCTTTCCGAAAAACAGGTGTTCATGATGGTGACTTTGAATCCAACGTGACCACCACACTAGCATCCCTTAACAAAATACGAATCTTCAAGGGGAGATGACCCCAGGACAGGCCAAAAACTGCAGTGGATCACTCTCTGTAATTTCAGCCTCTGGCTCCTTCCTGCCTCCTTCTTCGGGGTCTGTGAGCTGGAAAAATGTGACGGGCATCGGGGCTGTGAATGGCAGCTAGACCAGTAGACTGTATCTGTTTCACACTTTCTTTTATTTCCTTTGGGACTACAAGACAATCCTTGAGAATCGGTAACAGATGGAGAATCTCAGTGCTTGAGACGGGGTGGGTGGGAAATGGGGAGAATGGGCAGATGCCGGGCAGGAGTCAGATGGGTGCACCTGATGGCAACACATGCTTCTAGAAAGAAACACGGGCCTTATTTAGAGACGTGTGACTAGAGGCATTCCGTCCCTGCTTTCTTGAAACAGAGCAAGGATTTTCCGGTGAAGGGGGAAGATTCCAGATGGACCAGGATTGAGAAAAAAGAATACAACCATCATTATTATCATAATTTCTTAAAATTTTAATGATTACCTCATTGGTCTGCTTTAGCATTCATGGGAAAATGCTGGGTTTTTTTTAAGTATCCACCAGGCAGGCCCGGTGTCTGGCTTCTTGCTCGGTAAGATCAAAAGGTCTTCTCTGTTCACTCATACACTGGCCCTCAAAGGGAAAAAAAAAAGACCTCTGGTCTCAAAGCTTTTATCAAAACATTTATCAGATACTTCTTACATCAGCATAGGAAAGAATGGGAAGATGTATAAGTCTTTGGTGTAGACCAGGTTGCTCTTCCACTGTGTTCTCTCTATTTGTTTTTTAAAGCAAGTGTTATTTTGGAAAGTTGGTGTTAAAGCAAATGTTGTTTTGGAAAAATAGGTTTTGGTTGAAATCCTTCTCAACTTGGAGCAGACTGGACATTTAATTATTCCACGTGCCTTTCTATTTTGGAAAGCAACCTTCATTCCTTTGCTAAAATGAGGCAGGAGCCCCATGTTGAACTCTTTGGGTCAAGAGAGAACTCAGACCGTGAAAACGTGACTCCCACTCTGGCAGCGTTTGCCCCATTTCCTCAAAAGTAAAGCACCCAAGCTCTGCTGGGGGAGCAAGAGAGTGGTGAGGAGAACAATTGAGTTCTACCTCCGCTGGGCCCAGGGCTACTTTGAATATCTTATGTGTCTCAAAAGCCAGTTACCAAATTAGAGAGAGGAAAATAAGTCTTAAGATTATAAAATGTGTTGATCATTTAAAGTATATTTTAAAAAACTGTCTGGCATGGGGTCCTCATGCCTTTTGAGGGAGTGTATAGAATTTCAAGATAGTCCCAGTCTTTGGGCTACAACGACGGGATCCAGTTGTTTGAATGAGGATATGGCACCTGGTACCAACCATGAGGAGATGTGACTGACAGGGGCAGTGATTGACGTGTGGGAAGAGTGGTGCTTGTCCTTCATCTCTGCTGCCGCCTCTTCCTTCCCCGTTTGTGTTCTTTCCAAATTATTTATTGATTCTTAGAAAAATGAACTGATGCTGTACATGTCACCGTCCCATCTTGGGCTTTAATTATCCCCACTGCAGCTTCGCCAGGATGCTCAGGCTTCCAGCAGCTTCCAGAACTGCTGGTTTGATTTGCAGCCATGGTGCTTGGGGCATTTGTGGTTTGGGAAGGGCTCATCCAGAGAAATCACCGACTGAGTTGTTCAGTGCTGTCAGATGGGTTTGGGCAAAGCTCTTCAGTCTGCATGGCAGCATTCCTCTTGGTCGACTAGGGCTTTGTTTCAGATTAGGTATATGCATACATGTTATGTTGGGACATGATACCCTAGAGTTAGACCTTACCCTGTAAGATTCCATTGCTACGATTCCTACCATGAAACCTTATGCCTCCTGCATTAACTGAGCTCGATTTCAACTCAGTCAATCCAACAAGCATTTTAGCATTCACGGTGCATGACACCATGCCGGGAGTCACAAGTACAAAAATGAAACAGTCCCTTCCCTGAAGGAGCCTCCATTCTACTGAAGGACTCCTTCAGATAAAGTAAAATATTAGGTAACAGGAATGTGTCAGGGTATTACAGGGGAAGAGAGTATTTGATGATTTTAATCTTCTAGTTGATTGAGAGTCAACAAACATTTGCCACGTTCCTTCTGTATGCAGAGACAATATTATACCAAATGGTAGAAGAATAAAGCTTAGTTGCCACCTTCAGGAAGTTTTGGTTTAGTAGGGGGAATGGGTACTAAGATAGATGGCTGTCATACACAGTATTATATCATTGCATTAGAAAGTCGCACAGTATGTGTTTCAACCTTTGTGGCGGATCCCAGAATCTTGAAGCCAAAAGTTTTCAGAATCCTGGGACCTCAGAATCCATCCAGTCCAGCCTGTGCTTGAAGCATGAATCCCCTCTAGGACATGTCTGACCAGTGATCATCCAGGCCCTGTTTGAACACGTCCAGTAACCAGTTCCTTTTACAGAGGATGAATTCACTTTCTGGCTTTGGTGAATAGAGTCATGAGGTAGGCAAAAATAGAGTGTGTTCCCTTGGAGAGGTGTGGGGGCAGTGAGCTGCCCAGCACTGGAGGTCTTTATATAGTTTATAAGTGAAAGGTGGGGAAACTTTTCCTCCAAATTAAGGATCACACCTGTGGGTCATCCCTGTGATGACCTTTCTCTTACATCCAAAACAATAGGTGGAGATTCTTCTTAGAGCACACTTAGCACAATGCCCTGCACACAGATCGTGCTCAGTATGTCTTCATTGATTGAGGTAGGAAATTGTGCTAAATGGGTTCCAATGCAAGGAGGATACACTTAAAAAAAAAAAAAAAAGAAAGAAAGAAAGACTAAACTAAACATTGGAAATCAGCTTGTTTTGTACTTGGAGGAGATCCTGCAACAAAGCATAGAGCCAAAGGAATCAACCCTTCCTCCGCCCCTTTTTTTTAATTCCAAGAGGTAAATTAATGCATTTAAGGTCACACAGCTATTAAGTGTCACAGAGAGGGCAAGAACCTAGGAGTCTGTTGATTTCTGATTGATTGTGTTTTATACTCCTCAAATTTGCTTGTTTTTCCTAAATTCTGAGTGCATCCCATCAACCCACCTCCCACAATAAAACCCCAATATCTTCACTGAGCCTTCTGGGCACTGGCATTCTAATTAAGAAAGTTTTCTCATGTTTGAAAATCTAGCTGGTACAAAGAGGGCTCAGACCCCTTCCTAAAGAGAAGAGACTCCCTGGTACCTTTCTGTCAGTCAGGGAGACCATTTCAAGGTGGTAAGCCTTGACCCTGCTAGACGGGGGCCCCTCCTAACAAACTGGTCCAAATGAGCCAGAGGTTCTATGAGGTAGGGATTAGATAATCAAGCCAATAACATCTCAAGTAAGTGGAGTTTTATTCCAATTAATGGTATTTGGAGTCTAAAAAGAACAGATTCAAGTATTAGAAACTTCTGGTTCCAGTGATAAGCTGGTGACCAAGATCAGGGTTACTGACAGCACCATCCCATTTCTATCATGCCATGTGATGTCCAGAGGGATGTCTTAGAGGAGACAGTTCATTGTCTCTGTCCTCTGAGAGGCTATTCAGAGTTTGACAGAAGTTAGAAACTCTGACTGTGACCTGCTGTTGTGCAATATAACACTGTTGGCTTTTAAAGGGGGAGAGGAGGGTATTCTGACATTCAAGAAGGATTGAAGGGGCCATTGGATTTGGAGTCAGAGGACCTGTGTTCAAATCCTGTGTGATGTTAATTGAGTTGCATCATCTCTGGCCTTCAGTTTCCTTCCCCATGAAATGAGGTGGTTAGACTAGATTACCTCTAAGGTCCTTTCCAGCTCTATGATTGATGACCTTATTTATCCCATTGTCCCACTTTTAGTCCTGAATGGAGTTATTTAGAAGAATGGATGGAACATGTTGAATGCACTGAAGGTTGTAATTTTTCTACTCTTAACAAAGGTTGGACACCTTCCCCTTCCAGAAGCCACCCCCAGGAGCTTGGACCTTCTGGTCAGTGATAGTCCCACATGTTTGTGTATGAAAGAAAAAAAGGAAACTTGTCCCACCCAGCCAGCATTTATTAAGTGCCTACTGTGTGCTAGGCACTGTGCTAAGTGCTAAAGGTGCAAAGAAAGGCAAAAAACAATCCCTATTGATAAATTGAAACCCACCCATATTGCTCAAGGTGGAGTCTGAGTGTTGAAGCATTTGGAATCAAGACTGATGGGTGTGGGATGGTGCTGGACAAGTGGCCTGTGGGCCAGAAACTGTCTCTTGCTTCTCAGCCCAGTTCAGGAAGCACCTGGACCAGCATGAACTGAACACCTGGCTGTGCACTGTTCTCCCCTCACACAGTTGCTTAAGCACTTCTGGAGAGGATTCGCTCTCAAAGCCAAAGTTTCTTAAGCACTTTTTACAAAAAAAAGAAAAAAAAAGTCTTTGCTGCATCTCTGGTTTTGTTTCAACTTTGTCTTGATCTTTTATTTGCTCTGTCGCTATGCATTAGCAGTTGATAAAAATTTTGAATGAAGAGAGAGGAGTCTGAACAACTCAGATCTCAGCAATATTTTATTTATTGTTAAACATTTTCAATGATTCAATCAGAATAAATAATAAAGAACTATTTTACTGCCTTTTAACTGTCCTTTTGGTTTTGTCTGGCATAACCATAACAAAAAATCTATTTTCTCTAGACCTCTTCCTCCAGGAAAAAAAAAGAAAAGAAAAACCCTTGAAAAAAAAATATACAGTCAAGTGAAACAAATTCTCACATTTGGCTGTGACCAAAATGTCTAAAGTTTCTGTCTTCTTCTCCCACTCCCCGCCCTCCATCCCTTCCTTTGGAAATGTTTGTATTACCAGTAGGGTCAAAGTGAAAGTTGGGTTTCTCTTCCAGAGAAACTGGAAGAAAGGAGGGTCCCTCAAGCCTTCTGAGGTCTACTTCAGCAACCTAATGCTCTATAGCCTGTCTCTGTCAGAGATAGACTCTTGAGCTTTGAGTACTGTGGGCACAGTAGAGAGAGCCCTAGATTGAGAGTCAAAGGACCACGAGTCAGTCAAGTTTTATCTCTGATACTCTCTGTGTGACTGTCACCCGAGTCACTTCTTGATGGACTTCAATCTCCCGGAGCATCTGTAAAATCAGGGGTTTGGACTAGAGGATTTCAGAGGTTCCTTCTAGCTCTGAACCTGTGATCCTATATTAAACACCATGAGAGACCAACAAGCCAAGTGCTATGGAAGGTTCAAAGGGAGAGGTCACAAGTGCTTGGTGAATAATGAATTTCAGTTCTCCTTGTCTGAGACTGGGGAAAAGTGAAGAAGGTGTAGGAGATGGGGGCTGAATTGGTGCTAAACCCAAAACATCCCATCAGACCGCTAACGTCTATTCTAGTTCTAAACTTAAGATCCCACTCTAAACTTTAAGATTTCATTTATAATAATGATGATGATAATGACAATAGCCATTTCTGAAACTTTTTATGGCCTGCAAATTGCTTTATCAACTCATGTTGACTCATTTGATCCTCACAACTAGTCTGTGAGTTAAGGGCTGTTAGCCCCATTTTACAGGTAAAGAAGTTGAGGCTGACAGGTTAAATGATTTACCCAGAATCACACAGCTAAGTGTCTGCAGCAGGGTTTGAACTCAGGTCCTAGTCCAACACTCTATCCACTTTGCCATCTAGCTGATGAGTTTAACTTAGCAATTTAATTCAATTATCATTTATTAAACATCTAATATAAGTGATGTATAGTGCCTGCCTATCTGCCTTAATCATTATATGTACTAACTTTTGTTGTTGTTTAGTTAATTAGTTGCGTACAACTCTTCATGACCCCATTTGGGGGTTTTCTTGCCAAAGATACTGGAGTGGTTTGCCATTTCCTTCTCCAGCTTATTTTATAGATGAGGAAACTGAGGCAAACAGGTTTCAGTGACTTGCCCAGGATCATACGGCTAGTAAATGTCAGAAGTCATATTTGAATTCAGGTCCTCCAGACTCTAAGGCTAATACTCTACCCATTGCATCACCTAACTGCCTGGCATATACTCACTAGTGCAACAGAAAAGTAGTGCAGCAGAAACACTAATTAACTTATACTTCCCAATGCAATCAAATTTTATTAGTCAAAGCATGTAAACGTTATCTTCCAAAAGCAGACTGCCACCATCTTGCCATTTTAAAGGTTCCCATAAGTTGATTTCCTACAAGACTAGACCAATTTCCCTCTCTGCCCATCCAAAAGCCTTGTGTCTTGTTCTGGGGTGCTCTTCTGACCAGGCTCCAAATCCCCATTATCCGGTGAGCACTACCCTCCAGCCATGTACACTTATTCCAATCAAGCATAGGAAGCAAGTAGGAAATCTCAATTTAGGAACAGGCTGAGGACAGAAATCTCAGGTAGATTTTCCACACTTTTAGCTAAAGTTGTTTATCATATAATTTAATTGGTACTTCTACTTCAAAGTTACTGATAAAGTTACTTATAATGCTCTCTCATTGGTGATCTGTCTTATCAGATCTACTTACGTCTATTAGTTGTTTTTAAGAACATACACACATATAAAAAGAACGTCCATATTCTCACACACACACAAAGAACATACACATTCTGTTTATTACATCAGAACACGCAGGTGCTTATCTTAGTGTTGAAAAACAGCTTAAAGAAAAATACAACATACTCAGGACAACTCAGTTACAACATAGAGGTTAAACAAAATGGCATCAGTTATGCTAAATTCCCACACTAACTTGAGGTAACAGAATTTATTCCTACCATATTAGTAGTTATACGAAATTGACAAAACATATTCCTACTATATTACCGATATACTGAAATTTATTCTTGAAACACATATGTGCTAGAAACTATGTTAAGCACTGGAGATATAAAGATAAAAATGAAACTGCCCTCAAGGGGCTTACATTCTACTGAAGGAAAACAACCTATAAATAGATAATGTAAAATTTTTTAAAAATCTGTAAAGTAGGGCAGGTAAGTGACGCAGTGAGTAGAGCTCTGGCACTGGAGTCAGGAGGACCTAAGTTGAAATGCTGCCTCAGACACTTACTGCTATGTGACCCTGGACAAGTCACTTAACTCCAATTGCCATATGTGTGTGTGTGTGTGTGCGCACACGCACACATGTGTATAAAAAATATACACACACACACACAAAGTAATGGGGGGATGAAGGGAGAGCAGCCACAACTTGGGATTCGGAAGGTAATTCTATACTTGTGGCAGAGATGTTTCTTAGGCATTGTTGAGGGATAAAAAGACACTGGACACTTAGAGTGGTGGGCTGGTAAATGTTTAACAAATGCTTCTGCAAAAAAAAAAAAATCTCTCCAGGACAGGCTTCTAAGTTCAATCTGCATTATTACCATTTTATACATCAGTTTCTTATGTCTAGACAATCCACAAAGCAATAAATCAAGGCCTGAGGTATAAATGCTCATAACTGAAAATTTAATAATTGGCTCTCACAAGCTGGTACCAGTTGGCTCCATCACACCCCTACCTGAGGGTACAAGGGAAAGAGATATTGAGGGCAGAAAAGGGACCAAGCAATTAATCAATAAGCATTTATTGGGCACCTGTTAAGTGCCAAGCATCAAAAACAATGGTCCCTGCCCTGGGAGAGGTAGGGTGTTCAGGGTATCAGCCTATAAATAAATAAGTACATACCAAATGGGAGAGATCTTAGTAAAAGGAAGGTAACCTTAGATGAAAAGGGTCAAATGATTGGGGGGATGAGTCACCAGGAAGGCCTCCTGTCTCGTATGTGTATATATGTGGGGAGGGGCCCAAAGGCAAACTTTGGCCTCCTTCAGAGTTTTGTCCAGGGCCAAATCAGGATGGTACCTAAGACCATGTGAGGACAGAGAAGGAAACCCATTTTGAGGCTGCCTGAGGACAAAGGGGGACACTCAGAGGTGGAAAGAAATCCAGAGGCCGTGGACTCCAACGTCTACCTGAACAGGAGATCCCTCACCAACCTCCCTAAGAAGAGCCCACCTGGCCTCTGCTTCCAGACTTGCTGAGGGGCAGAATTCCTAATTCCTGGGCAAGTCAAGCCATCACCAGTGATATCATTGGTCCTCTTTGAAAGTGAAAAACTAACAACAACAACTTACTAGGGAAGGTCAGTTCACTTTTTTCTTTTTTGTTTTTTTTTATTTTGAGGCGATTGGGGTTAAGTGACTTGCCCAGGGTCACACAGCTAGTCAGTGTCAAGTATTTGGTCTGAGGCCATATTTGAACTCAGGTCCTCCCGATTTCAGGGCCAGTACTCTATCCACTGCGCCACCTAGCTGCCCCTGTGCTGTTTTGTTAGGAAATCCTTCCTTCGGTAGACCTGGAGTTAGGAAGACCTGAGTTCAATTTTGACCTCAGACACTTACTACCTGGGTGAGTCACTTCAACTCTGCCTATCTCTGTTCCTCAATGGTTAAACAGGAATAATAATAGCACCTACCTCCCAGAGTTGTAGTAAAGATCAAAGAACATAATACTTGTAAAGCACTTAGCAAGCACTTTATAATTGCTTGTTTCATTCCTTCCTCTTAATCGCCATCCTGAGCTCCACAGCTTCCACCCAGACTTGGAAGGACCGGTATTATGAGTCTCGGTCAGGCAGGGAGGGACACATGATAGGCAGGAATGTGTTGAGTTTCTAGAAGCACCAGGGATGACTGGGCAGGCTCTCCTTCGTTTAAAGTCTCTCTGATTTAGCTGTAAATACAGCTCGCTGGCAACTGCCCCGTTTCCTGATTTGGTTCCTTCTATAATGATCTCCTTTATTTATTTCCTGCCCAGGCTCAGGGGAGCAGTTAGGACTTTCTTTTTGGGCCTGTTTTCGGTGTCTGCTGGATTTATAACTCCTTTAAACATCTTGGCAGGAGTGGAGATGCTCAGCCTCTGTCTCTGGGGCAGGCTCCATCCCCAGCTCGGGCTTCCTAAGAGCATCATTAGAGACATTGGCTGCTTACAGGAGCTGCTTGGACCCTCGCTCTGTCCCGCTGGCATTAATTAAGGCTCGACTTACCCGGGCTATTCCTCATCCCCAAGGCTTTGGGACTGAACATTTTCATCAACCGTAATGGGCATTCTATGGGATAAATCCAAGAGCTGCTGCTCATGTCAAGCCTGAGATCCAGAGGGGAGGCTGACAAGGCTTTTCCCATAGTGCAGTAGAACCAGGGAGGTTCAGCAGTACAGGAGATAGGTCCAGTATTCCTGGGCTGAATGGCTTTTTTAAAACTAAGGCTTTGAGGAAAAACAATTAATAATAATAGCTAACATTTATCTAGTGCTTTAAAGTTTACAAAGTACTTTACAAATATTTCATGTTATGTTTACAACAACCCTGGGAGGTAGGTACTATTACTAGTTCCATTTAACCGATGAGGTAATTGAGGCAGACAAAGGTCAATTGACATCCAGGATTCTCCCGACTAGTAAGTTTCTGAAGCCAGATTGGAGTCATCTTGCTGATGCTAAGTTCACAACTCTATTCACTGAGCTGCCTAGCTGCCTCAATCTGACAGTCCCAGCAATAGAGTTCCTCCTGCCTCCAAAGTGCTTTCAGGTTTACAAACCATTATCCACAACCCAATGAGGTGGGTAATGCAAGGGTTATAAATTCCTTTTCCCCAAATGAATGAACAGACTTAGAGAGGTAAATAACCATACAGCTGGTAAATGAGTAGGGGCTGGCAAAGGTGTCTTAAGTGTTTCCCTATGACTGTATGACCTGACCAGTCACTTCCACCACTCTCTGATCCTTGGTTTCCTCTTTTGTAAAATGGGGTAGGGGTAGGGCTTGCTTCTAACCCTGCTTTGTTTCTGTAATATCTTGGTGGGAGGAGAAAGAGAAGAGTTTGCACATTCATTTCTTAAAATCAATTCTGCTTTAAAATGCCTTACAATTCATAACTGATCAATACGTTTAGGATTCCACAGGTATGCTCAAGTTGCACAGTCATTGGTGCTCCCAAAAGAGGCCAGCTCCAGTCAGTATTTTCACATATGAACACACCTGTGATCAAGGCACAAGTTCTTCCTCTAACAAATTCTTTATCTCCACAGCAGAATTAAGAGAATTAAGCACACTTATGAATGCATGAATTTTTAAAATTATTTTTAAAACCTAATTTTAAAATTTAAAATTTTAATTTTAATTTTTAATTAATTTAAAAATTTTTAGAAGTCCAACATTTATTAGGCACTTACTAAATGCCAAGCACTATACTAAATGCTGGAGGTGCAAATAGAAAAAGCAGTTATCTGCTCTCAGAAACTCATGTTTTCTTTGGGGGAGACAATAAATAATAGGTCAGCTACAGGGCTCATGGCAAGGCCCAGAGGTGCTTTATCAGTGTTTCAGATGACAGTCCAGGGATCTTTGCGTTGTAGAGGCAGAGCAGCTGGTAAGTCCTGGTGGGTATCCATCTTACTGGAAGAAATAGAGTTGGTGGCTCCAAGCCATGTGAGCAACCAGGCAGCTGGGAAGGGTTCTGGGCAGCCTGGGGCAGGGGGCCTTCCCACTGCCTGGCCAGCAGCACGGGTTGTGAGATATCCAAGGGCAGCAGGTGGTAAGGAGGGAATGCCATACCCATTGTAGTGCCAATTCCTCCCCACTTGGGACATATTAGGCCCTGTGAGTATTTATACAGAAAAATCCAATTAATTTGAACCCAACTGAAGGTATTTTTAACTCTCTAACAGGTTGTGTTCCAAATATGTCTTTATAAGATGGTCTTTTGAAATTCAAGGCCTCATTTTCTCATAGAAACAAAGTTATGCCATTTGTTATGTTTCTCAGCCAGCCCACAGCATTCTGTTCAGTTCAAACAACGTATCTGAAATACACTACTCAGCGTACCAGCCTGACTCCTGGGTCCTGGGAGCTGAGTGCTAGTTGGTAAGGGTGATGAGGGAAAGGTATAATTCTTCCTTTGTGGGTACAGGGCTAATCCCAAGTAAAATTTCAAAATAAAAGAGTGGCCACTCTCCATACTCCTTTACTCTTCCTAGGTTCATAGTGTGAATTCACCAACTCTTATGGGAAAGAAGGAAGGAAGGAAGGAAAGAAGGAAGGAAGGGAGGGAGGGAGGAAAGAAGGAAAGGAGGAAGGAAAGAGGAAAGGAAGAGAGGAAAGAAGGGAGGAAAGAGGGGAAAGGAGGAAGGAAGGAAGGGAGGGAGGGAGGAAAGAAGGAAAGGAGGAAGGAAAGAGGAAAGGAAGGGAAGAAGGAAGGGAGGAAAGAAGGAAAGGAAGAAGGAAAGAGGAAAGGAAGAGAGGAAAGAAGGGAGGAAAGAGGGAAAGGAGGAAGGAAGGAAGGAAGAAAGGGAGGGAGGAAAGAAGGAAAGGAGGAAGGAAAGAGGGAAGGGAGGAAAGAAGGAAAGGAAGAAGGAAGGAAGGGAGGAAGGAAGGAAGGAAAGAAGGGAAGAGAGGAAAGAAGGAAGGGAGGAAGGAAAGAGGAAAGGAAGGAAAGAGGGAAAGGAGGAAAGAAGGAGGGAAGGAAGGGAGGAAAGAAGGGAGGAAAAAGGGAAAGGAGGAAGGCAGGAGGGAAGGAAGGGAGAAGGGAGGGAGGGAGGGAACAAGGAAAGAAAGAAGGAAGGAGGGAGGGAAGGGAGAAAGGAAGGAAGGAAGGAGGGAAGGAAGGAAGGAAGGAAGGAAGGAAGGAAGGAAGGAAACAAGCATTTATTGAACTCCTACTATGCACCAGATACTGGTGCTAAGCACTTTACAAGTGTTATGTCATTTGATCCTCATAACAACCCTAGGAGGTAGGTGCTATTACTCTTTCCATTTTACAGATAAGAAAACTAAGGCAGACAGCTTAAGTGAGTTTCCACTTCCCAGCTGCTGCAACTGTCTCTTAGACTGCTAAAGTTCATTCTCAAATATCTGAGATGGTCTCAGAAAGAGAAACAAAAAATCACAAGGTGGCTGGGAACTTCAGTGTTAAGAACTCCCCTTTTAGGTTACCCGAAGTTCCTTCCCAACTCCCACCCTAACCCCTGCCATACTCTGGAAGAAGGGGACACTGGGTGATTTTTGCAAATCTATTTCATTTTTGTAGTTTGCAGCCCTTCCAGCTTCATCCTTGAATGACCTTGGAATGCCTGCTGAGCTAAATAGCATGACAAACTCTCTTTGAACCAGTTTCACCTTCTACTGTTTCTCTCTGCTTTATGAGAAAATAATCCTTCTTCATGATATTATATTTACATTATTATTTATATTTTATATTATGAGGTTTATATCATAAGCCAGTGCAGACTTTGGAAGTCATCTTCTCTCTTTGGCAAATAAGTCCAGTGCTTGCTGACTGAGGTTTTTCCTAGGCTCTTTTGGTCTCTGTGATCTGACAATTAATTTACATTCATTTAACTTTTTAATAAAGTTTTTGTTGTTGGTTTCTGTTATTTCTTTTTTTCCCAATAACTTGTTGAAGTAGTTGGGAGTTAAGTTTTTTTTTAAATTATATATCACACCTTTTTCTCATTGTTATTCTTCTTGTTTTTACCATTTCTGATTTGAGCTCAGATGACTCAGTGGTCTGGTTGAACACACACTACCAATCAAGGAGTTATCGAGTTATCAAGGATAACTGCCTCATCAAAAATAAATCTACCTCTTAAAATACAACCAATATTATTCTTTGTCATTTGGTGCTTACCAGGTCCAGTATCTACCAATTCTTCTTCCAGAAAAAGTGTTTGTAATATAGAAGTTTGAGGCTTCTCTAAAATCTACAAGTCCTTGGCTTCTTTCATTCCTTCTCATGCTTTCCCATGTATTCCTTCCCACCATCTTCCTACCTTTTCACAGAAATCATGAAGAATCAGACTGTATGCTGATTTAATTAGGAAGGTCCTATCAAATTCTTTGTAAAATCTTTCTACCACTTTAACCCCAACAACCAACAGTGCTATATAAGCTGCCATTATTTTCAACATAATCTTTTTTGCAAATATCGATCCCTAGCACTGCAATATGAGATTACCAAATATCCCATAATATGTTTCTTGTTGCCTTTATTGTTTCAGTTGTGTCCAACTATTCATTTGGGGTTTTCTTGGGAAGGATACTGGAGTGGTTTGCCATTTCCTTCTCCAGCTCATTTTTCAGATGAGGAACTGAGGCAGACAGGGTTAAGTGACTTGCCTAGGGTCATACAGCTAGGAAGTGTCTTAGACTTGATTTGAATTCACAAAAATGAGTCTTCCTCACTCCACTGTGCCACCTAGCTGCCCTTTATTGCCTTTGTTTACATGATAAATAGTACTCCTCCAGCTCCTTTCTTTGTTTTTCCAGAGAATACCTATGAATCATCCTTCCATTTAGCTACAACTTCCTTCTTCCTTCTGGTTTTATATATGGCAAGAATGTGAAGATGCATATGATTCAGCTCCTTCAGAAATATGTCCACTCATTGATCATTGAAAAAAAGATCTTCCATTTAGATTATCAATAGTTAAATCAGAGTTTTTTAATGGTCTAAAAATTGTACGATTTTCAGCATTCTTTGCTTCTTTTCCCACCATCACTGCAGGATCAGAAGCAGGATACCCAGGACTGAGTAGCATCTTGTATGTTTCAGTGGGCTATGGTCTACAATTTCATCATCAGGTGGCTTACTTTCTGGTGAAGTACCTCTCTTATTTATCTTATTCAGCCTTCAGAAAACACACTTGATCTGCTTCTGGGGTCATACCTAAAGCTTTTTCATCATGGTATCACACCTCCTCAGCACCCCTGCCCCTAGGCTGTCTTCATTCCTCTGGTTGGAGAGGGTGGGGGGTGGACTCAAGGAACTCCTCTCTGATTCTCCAGCATTTAAGAAGAGCATTCAAAGAATTATCCTGTCCAGCTGCTTTCCTGGACTTCACCTTCTCCAGAAACTCATGGTTCTGCAAGATGGCATCAACTCTGAGACTCACACCTCCTCAGATCATTTCCCACCCCCTCTGAATGACTTCCTAATCCTTGCCCCCTTGCAGGGTAACTTCTCCCTCCAACCCCCACTCCTACTTTTCAGCTTCTTTTTATGGGCTGTCTCTCTCACTGGATTATGAGCTTCTTGAAGGGATGGTCTTATGCCTTTCCTTGTATCCTCAATGCTTAGCACAGTGCCTGACACATAATAGAGGTTTAATTAATGTTTATTAACTGTGACTCTGGAAGAATATGGCAGAGCTCAAGCCCTATTGGCACAGTCTTCTAGAACCCAGGGTCATCTCCACACTTTGAAGAAGCATTAAAGTATGGCTTTGTGGAGGATGTCTCATACCCTTCTCTCCACTCTCCCAGCCACTGCCCCAATTCAGGCTCTCTTAACCTCTTTTCCTGTACGATAGGCAATGGCCTCTTAGAGCCTGTTATAACGCAACAGCCTAATAGAGGCAATAGGCTCCTGATGGTCTCCTTGCATCATCTTTTCTCTCTCCAATGCATCCTCTAAATCAACCAATTTATTCCAAAATCCCAGCTCTGACCTTGTCCTATTCTTGCTGAAGAAGGTCTAGTGTTTCCCTTTGATGTCTAAGATAAAATATAGGTTTCTCCATTTAAGTTTTAAATCCCTTCACAAACCAATTCTAGCTGTATGTGTACTATTGCCTTTCACTGATGCACTTGCTATGCCCTGTACATAACATTCTACCTCCATGCCTTTTATAGGCTTTCCAGTGTGTCTGCAGTGCATTCCTTCCTTACCTCCCTCTTGTAGGATCCCTAACCGCCTTGAAAACTCAACTCAGCACCTCCTCTAACAGAAAGCCTGTCCTGATCCTCCCCTGCTAGGGCTAGTGCCCCTGCCCCTGGGAATTATTTTACATGTACTTTCTAAATATTTTTGTATTTACCCCTTCTGGCCTCACAGTCAGAAACTTTTAAAAAAAATTCAGTCTTGTATCCTCAATGCTTTACAGAGTGTCTGGCACATAGTAGTCAATGCCTGTTGAACGCTCATAAGAATGTTGGTTTTGAGTATGAAGTTGATAATCCAGCCTGTTGGTCACTGTCCTCTTTCTGCCACAAGAGGGCAAACAATACCCATGTGTGGAGTTTTGAGACCTTAGCCTCTTAGCAAGTCAGAATGAGAAGGGACCTGGGAGATCACCTTGTCCAGCCCCTTCATGTTGCTGAGTATTCCTTATACAGGATGGGGAGTGATTTGTTCAAAGTCACATAGCTAGTTAGTGGCAAAGTGAGAATGAGAACTCAAATCTTCTGACCCCAAAGCCACTGTTCTCTGAGCCTGAGAGCTCATTACTCTAAACCCTGGAATATTTAAGAACTAAAAAATTAATAGCAGAATAACAGACAAATGGAGGCTAGGGTGAGAAGAAGAGGAAATTTGGGGTTTGGGAGGGAGATGTCAAATAACATCATTACATGATTTCCTACTCGTAGGAGTAACTGGTGTGCTTGACCCAAGAACCTCTCTGAGACCTCCCTAATGCATTGTTTAAGTCTTATCAAGTGGACCAGCATTTATTAAGTACCTACTATGTACTAAGTGCTGGAGTACAAAGAAAGGTAAAAAAATAGTCCTTCCTTTCATGAAGCTCGCAGTCTATGGGGAAGACATTACACAAAGAACCAGGTATAAACAAGATAAGGAATAAATTAGAGATAATGGGAAGATGTTAGCATTAAAGGGGATTGGGAAAGCCTTCTTTGCAGAAATTAAGATTTTAGGTGGCACCTGAAAAAAAGTCAGGGAAGCCAGGAGTTGGAGATGAGGAAGGAATGAAGCCAGTACCACCCAATCAAAGAGTAAAGTGGGAGTAAGGTGTAAGAAGATTAGAAAGGTAGAAAGGGGCCAGGTTATGAAGGGCTTTAAAAGCCAAACTGAGGATTTTATATTTGATCCCAAAAGATCCCACAGACACTTCCTAGCTGTGTGACCCTGGGCAAGTCACTTAACCCTGTTTGCCTCAGTTTCCTCATCTGTAAAATGAGCTAGAGAAGAAAATGACAAATCACTGCAGTATCTTTGCCAAGAAAACCCCACAAGGGGTTACAAAGAGTCACACGTGACTGAAACGACTAAACAACAAAAAACAGGAATATAATGGAATACTATTGTTACGTTATAATAATAATAATGATAATAATAATCAAAGGAACAATTTCAATGAAACCTGGGAAGACTTATATGAACTGATGCAGAATGAAGTAAGAAGAACCAAGTGAATAATTTATATTATAGCAAATAAACTGTGAAAAGAAATAAGTGTGAAAGACTTAAGAACTCTGATCAAAGAAATAAGCAACGATGATTAGAAAGGAATGGTGAGGCATGCTACCTGTTTTCTGACAAAAAGGTGATGGACTTTGTTTGCTGAATGAAACATATGTTTTTTGGACATGGTATATGTGAGAATTTCTTTGACTTGACTGCACATATTTGTTACAAGGGTTTTCTTTTTCTTTTTTTTTTCATTTGGGAGAGTGGGAAGAAGAAAAAATGTATTTTTGTTCATTGAAAAAATAAAATTCAATTAAAAAAATGAAGGCCCTCCCAGCTCTAAAATTCTAAACTCTATTTCCTAGCAGTCTATATCCCAAGGTCCCTTTCAGCACTATCCTTCTGTGTTCTGTTTTATAACAATCTGTGTTTTAAGGGTCCTTTCCAGTTTTGACATTGTATGTCCCATGTTTTAAATTCTATATTCTAAGGTCCCTTCTAGCTCTGACATTCTATATGATTCTACCAACTGAATAGAATGGAAATGAGGCTTAATTCATCTTATGCTAAGGGAGGTGGCATGTGATGACTACTGGCTCAGTCAAGGCTGATATTTCTCCTGCCAGGGTCCCTACGGTAACACACAAATGACTCTTCCTCTGGTTGACCTTTTCGTCCAGCTTTATTTACCATCTCTGCTTATATACACAAGGATACCCAGGGTCTGTTTGGGGAGCTCTAGCCTGCACCTGTATTGGGATTTGTTTGGTTTATTTACATCCCACTGAAGGAAAGAAAAAAAAATATAATAATAATTCAAGTAGGTAGTTAAGCTGTTGGTTTCTGGGGAAAATGTAAACAAAGAAGCCATAAAAGCTTACAAGTACTTTCACGTCTATAATTATTTCTTATGATCCTCTCAACAACCTTGTGAGGTAGGTAGAATCAAGTATGATTTTTCCCATTTTACAGATGAGGAAGTTGATCCTTAGAAAGGTGAAATGCCCTGCTTTGTACCACCTTACCCGTTAAGCTTCTAGTGGCGTTATCATTTTTGATAAGGGGGGAGATGGGGCATAGTGGGCAAAAACTTGACCTAGAGTCCAGACATTCAGGTGCTAGACCTATCTCTGCACCTCAAGGCACTTCTTTGAACCTCATTTTCCTCATCTGTAAAGTGGGGACAATCATACTTGCACTATTAACCTCCCAGGGTTATTATGAGGATGAAGTAAGAGAAAAAAAAGTTATTAATAATTTTTGTTTCTGTCATTTTTTTAGTCATAAAGACAACAATTATCAGAGCTCTCAAAAGCATTATGTAAATGTCAGCTATAACCATCCAAAATTATAGATAAAGAACAGGATAATAGGACATGATTTTTGAAGATTCCCTTCCAATTGGGCTCAGAGGCAGCTGGATGGCACAGTGGATAGAGCACTGAGCCTGGAGTCAGAAAGACTCTCATCTTTCTGAGTTCAAATCTGGCCTCAGATACTTTCTAGCTGTGTGACCCTGGGCAAGTCACTTAACCCTGCTGTCTCAGTTTCTTCATGTATAAAATGAGCTGGAGAAGGAAATGGCAAATCACTCCAGTATCTTTGCCAAGAAAACCCCAAATGGGATCACCAAGATTCAGACCTGACTGGAAATGATTGAATTCCACCTGGGCTATGGGACATAATCTTAGAACTTTCCCCTGTCTCCATAGTTATACTTTGGTTATGCACTCTTGTCTAGGGTCAGTCTTATGCAAAGGAATAATAAATGGTAACTGACAAATTTTGATTAGTTGAAAGCCTTTTGTTTAAAACTCTCTCCCACAAGTCTGTCATCAATGCCTAAAATTCCACCATTAGCATTTCATTACTTTGAGTTAAAGATTCCCCTTTTTTCTTGGACCTAGCAGTGTGCTGGTAAATGTTCGACAACCTCTCTCTTAAAAAACATATATATATATATATATATACTCAACATGTTTTTATGTTTAATCTGAATTATTGACATTTCCTCCATCATTTTCTTAGGTCTATACAATTAACAAAACTATCTATCCCTTATTTGTAATGTTTGTTAATCTCCACAGTGTAAATACTCCCACTTAAATTTAGTGATCATCTCTTGCAAGCTGCTTTGAGCTATCCCCAACACACCCCTGCTGGGGTCCCACTTTATAAAACATGAATACCTTGAGAAGAGTTACATGGCAGGCAACTCACACTTTAGTATAAATGAGTAAGAAAGATCCTTCTGAGAAAGCACCTCGATGTACTAGGTACCTAATAGAAAGTGGGGAGAGGGCAGGGACTTTCTGATCAGTGCTTTCATTAGACAAAAGAGCAAGCCAAGGTTAAGAGGTTAAGTATTTTGTACCAAGTGCTGTAGTAATTTAGGGACAGAGTAAACCAAAAACTCCAGTCCTCAATTCTGAGGTCTTTTTTTTTTTAAACATGGTATACAAACACTTCCGTCATGCTCTTAGATCTTGACCTGAAATAGTTCTTCAGGGCCCAGTCTTTGCGGACAGAGTGTTGGACCTAAAGTCAAGAAGGCTCATCTCCCTGAATTCAAATCTGGCCTCAGACACTTACTAGCTGTGTGACCCTGGGCAAGTCACTTAGTCCCGTTTGCCTCAGTTTCCTCATCTGTAAAATTTAAGAAGGAAATAGCAAACCACTCAAGTATCTTTGCCAAGAAAACTCCAAATGGGGTTCATGAAGAGTCAGACACAGCTAAAAAATGACTGAATGTGCCCAGCCTTTGGCAAGCCAGTCACCTGAAGAGTACAGTAATTTGAGAGTGAGGGGCAAAGATCATGGAATAACTTGATCAAAACAACCCAAGACACATGAAGAGGCCCCAGGAAATGTTTGCTGCCCTTCTCTTGGAATGGAAATGAGACAGATTCATTCCAATCCAAATCCTTGGAAAGTCACCATGTGGATGAAGGAGTGACCTGAATTCAGCCAATTGATCAGCTGGTTATTGAAGCAGAGGGAAAACATTGCTGGACCTAGAGTTGGGATACTCAGGTTTGATTCCTAACCTAGAAACTTGCTTAGGTATGTGATCCTTGGGCAAATCACCTAGCTTCCCTGAAACTCAGCATCCGTAAAATGGGGTGAAAATAATACCTACGTGACCTCCCTCATAAGGTGGCTGTGAGCAAAGTGCTTTGTAAATCTGAAAACCCTGTAGAAATGTGCCATTGCTGTTGTTATTAATAATAATAGTAGCTAGCATTTTACCTAGCAAAATACTTTACAAGTGTTATCTCACAACAACCCTAGAAGATAAGAACTATAATTATCCACATTTTACAGATGAGGAAACTGAGCCTGAGAAAAATTAAGTGACTTGCCCAGTGTTACAGAGCTTGCAAGTACCTGAGACGGAATTTGAATTCAGTTCTTCCTGACTCTAGGTCCAGTGCTTTATCCCCTGAAGCAGTTGCTTCTCAAATCATTCGTTTAAATCGCTATTCATAACCAGGAGAACATTTTACACAGTAACAGTTACATTATGTGATGACTAACTTTGATAGACTTATCTCTTCTTAGCAATGCAAGGATCTAAGACAACTCCAAAACACTCATAATGGAAAATGCTGTCCGCATTCAGAAAAAGAATTATGGAATATGAATGCAGATTGAAGCATATTATTTGCTCTGTCTTTCTCTCTTTTTTTTCTCTTTTTTTTTGTTTCTTCTTTCTTGTGGTTTCCCTCTTTGGTTCTAATTCTTCTTTACAACATGACTAATGTGAAAATAGGTTTAATATGAATGTATATGTTGAGCCTATATCAATTTACACGCCATCTTGGGGTGGGAGGAGGGGAGAAACGGGGAGAAAATTTGAAACTCAAAATCTTATGTTGAAAACTAAAAATAAATAAAGTTATTAAAATAAAAAAATAAATTGCATTTATAGAGGGAGGAAGGGAGAAAAATTTAGAACTCAAAATCTCGTAAAAATGAATGCTAAAATTGTTTCTTGACATGTAATTGGAAAAAAATAAAATACTATTTAAATTAAAAGAATAAAAATAAATTGTTATTCACAGAATCTTAGCATTAGAAGGAACTTCAGGACTACCTACATCAAGACATATCTATAAAAGAACCCTCTCCATCATGCCCCTGACCAATAACAATCTGTGGGCAATGAGAGGTAACCCACTACCTCCAGAGTCAGACCATTCATTTTCAGATAGCTCTTATTTTTAGAAAGCTCTTCCTGACATTAAATTAAAAAAATTGCCACCTCCATCTGTTTCTTCTTATTCTGCCTTCTGGAGACATAAAGGAAAAAAACTCCAATCTCTCTTCCGCATGACAATCTTGCAGATGCTTCAAGACAGCTATCAATTATTAAGCACCTGTTAGGTAGGAAACAAACATTCATTAAGCACCTACTACATGTCAGGCACTATCCTAAACACTTGTGACTCTCTCAACAACCTTGGGAGCTAAGTGCTATTATGATATCCTCTTTTTACAAATGAGGAAACTGAGGCAGACAGAGGTAAAGTGATTTGCCCAAGGTCACACAGCTAGTAAGTGTCCGCTAGTAGTGAACTCAGGCTAGTCTTCCTGACTCCAGACCCAGCACTCTATCTGCTACCTGACCAAGCTTCCTCAGCGCAATCCCTCTGGGTACTGGGTAATAAAAATGGTTGCTATCCTCAAGGAAACCAGCTCTTACTTTCATTTCTGCACTGAAGGAACAGCAGAGTGTAGTAACAATAACAGCCAAAACACACATAGAGGGCACCATAGAAAGAGCACTAGCCTGAAGTCAATGGCCTGGGCTTGCTTCCTGGCTCTGCATTCATAAAAATGGACTTGGCTAGAGGATCTCTAATGCCAGGGTTGCACTGGTAAATGTTTAACAACCAGCTCTCAAAAAAAAAAGAAAGAAAGAAAGTAAAGCATATCTATGACACACTTTTACATTTAATATACATCAGGCCTGCACAACTTTCAACTCACCAAAGGATTTCCTCCATATTTTCCTCTACATTTCCTTTACATTTTTCTTGGGCCGCCCAAAATCCTTTGGCTGGATGCAGGTTGTGCAAGTCTGGTATACATCATTAACATTTTCTCCATCAATTTCATCTCTACCAACAACAAAACAATAAATCAGCTTCCAATTTATTGTGTTTGATGATCTCCAAGGTATAAATGCTTGCCCTGAAAAGTTGACAATTGGCTCACAACAGCCAGCTCTAACACATCCCTGACTAAAGCCCTTCTGGTCTGACATTCTGTGACTCTAATCTGATGCTTTACTGCCTCTGTGATCTGAGGAAAGTCAATTCATATCTAAGTTTCCTCATCTGTAAAATGGAAATAACAATAATAACTCCACTATTATGTAGTTGTGAAGATTAAATGTGATGATAATGGTTATAAACTTGCATGCAATTGTAAATGCTACATGGCTGCCTCATATCCCAGTTGTTCTCAGGAACGGAAATGTATTCAGAGAATCCTGGTCATCCAGGAAAGTTGTATCACTTTCCATCACAAAGAGTGGAAGGAGAAGAATATGGAGCTGCATATTGGCCATGCCTTGACCTTGATGGAGGTCTAAAATTATGGGAATTGGAGCTCCAAGAATCTTTGGATGTAGTGGGCAAGAGACCAGGCAGAGGACTCCTAGGGCAGGGAAGAAGGAGAAAACAAAATAATTGGATCCTACTGCCATTCCCCACCTGAATACTTATTCCACCACACTGGTGATGATCCCATGAAATAATGTGCATTGTGGGAATTGGGCATTAGGTATTTGGGTACTGTGATGATAAAGTATCATATGAATGTCAGTACTATTACTGGTACCCTCTATCCCCCTTATCAAACCACTTTCTAGGGAGAATTCAGTCTCTCGTTGATAGGAGTGCCTCTCTCTTCTGATTTGAAAACTAGATCCCAGAGCCATGAACTCTTCCCAAGGCCACCCTTTAGAGGATGCTCAGAATTTTCCAGCTAAATCTTCATTTTCCATCGCTGCTCTGCTTGGTTTTGATTTCAGAAATATCATCCCCCACTGTGAGACATCCCCTAGGAGATATCCAAAGTCTCCTTTTTAGGTATTGTCAGTCCCAATTAGCTTGAAAACTTCCAGAGGGCAGGGACTGTCTTTCTATTTGTATCTCCAGAGTTTAGCGTGCTGCCTGGCACATAGGAGGCACTTAATAAATGCTTACTCACTCACTATTGACTAGAGGGACAGCATAGGGGAGTGAGTGGTGTGCTAGACATGGAGTCAGAAAGAGCTTTACTCACATCTTGCCTTGAGTAGCTGCATGACCCTGGACAAGTTACAATTTCTGGGAGCCTTGGTTTCCTTAACTGTAAAATGGGAATGGTAATAGTACCTAACTCAAAGTATTATTTTGAGAATAAAAACAGACTGTAAATAAAGGACTTGAAAATCTTAGTCTATATCTTATCTCCTCTACAATGTTCAGGAATTCCTTGAGGGCAAGGAACAAGGCTTGATATCCTGATTACCTTTGTCACTTCTATTTGTCCTTGATAAGCTGAACTGAAAAGAAAGGCAAGGCAGGAAGGTCAGATTCAAAATCTGTAACATACTTGCTTGCCTCAAAATCTATCATCTGTAAAATGAGTTGGAGAAGGAAATGGCAAACCCCTCCAGTCTCTTTGTCAAGAAAACTTTGAATGGGTTCATGAAGGGTTGAACATGACTGAAAAATAAATGAACAAAAGCAGCAATCAAAGTTGGTCATCAGGGTTCTTAAGTCTTCCAAAGTTGTTTTTCTTTACACTGATTTTGTTGTTGTATGAATGGTTCTCCTGGCTCTGCTTACTTCCTTCTGAATCAGTCTATAAAATTCTTCTCAGGTTTCTCTGAAACCATCTCTTTTGTCATTTCTTACTGAACAATAGTCTATTCCATTACATTAATAGACCACAATCTGTTTAGGCATTCCTCAATAGATGGGCACCCTCTCTTCATTTCCAGTTATTTGTCTCTCCCCTCCCTCCCCCCAAAAAGAGCTGCTATAGATATTTTTGTATATAAGGATGAAGTGAATTGAATTGAATTAATCTGGATTGAGATTACTTGATCCAAATTCAGAAAAACCTGAAAATATTTACATGAACTGATGCTGAATGAAATGAGCAGAACCAGGAAGACATTGTGCATAGTAATAGCCACACTGACTGACTTTGATAGACTTAGCTCTTCTCAGCAAAGCAAAGATCTAAGACAACTCCAAAAAACTTATGATGGAAAATACTATATCTACCTCCAGAAAAAGAAATGTATAGTCTTAATGCAGATTGAAGCATACTATTTTCTCTCTTTTTTGGTTTTGTTTCTTCTTTCTTGTGGTTCCTCCCATTGAATCCTCCCATCTAATTCTTCTTTACAACATGACTAATGTGAAAATATGTTTAATATGAATGTGTATGTAGAGCCTATATCAGATTGCACACCATCTTGAAAAGATGGGGAGGAGAGGGAGGGGGAGAAAATTTAGAACTCAAAATCTAATGGAAGTGAATGTTGAAAACTAAAAATTAATTAATTATTAAAAAAAAAGAAAGAAAGAAATTACTTGGTTCAAGATCTTATAGTTAATAAGGGGCAGAATTGAGGTTTGGAATGAGATCTTCTGATTCTGAGTTCAATGATCTTTCCCATAACTCATGATAATCACAATGAGATCATATGCAGAAAGTTCTCCACAAACTTTAATGACTAACATAAAAGTCACTTGTTATTGCTGTCTTTTAAGGAAATCTAACTGCAAAGTTTCTTTTCAGTTGGCCCTGTCAGCCAGGAGACAGGAAGAGAAGCACATCTCCAGAACTTTCCTGGCAAGGAGAGTGAGGCAGCCATCCAAATGTCTTCCCTGCAGCCCTGGTTATTCTTCCTACTGCTACACTGAGGTGGAGAAGCCGCAGGGCAGGTTTGGTGGGGAAAGCTGTGGAAAGGATGAGAGCAGGAGCAAGAGCTGGCCCAGGTGCAGTCCTTGCTCTTCTTTGCTGTGTGGGAAGAGGGCAGAAACTGTGGTCTTCCCTGTGCTACTTTGGTTTCATGCAGGTTCTAAGGAAACTGGAGCCTGTAGAATTGTTCCCAAAATAAAAGGTGTTGAACATAGGAGATTGATTTGCACATCCTGGAAATGGGGTTTCCCATCAGGCAAAAGCTTCTTCCCTTCAAAAGCTGAACTTTGCCAAGCAAGAGTTGGGCCAGATCCCACTGAGGGATGATTACAAGCTGATTCATTCTTTTGTCTCCAGCCACACGTAGACATTACTCCCAAGGGCTGGGAGTGTAGGATGTCAGAAGAGCCACCCAAGGCAAGTTGGCTTAGGGAAACAGGAATTCCTGAATACCTTCTCTGCTGGCTTGACATGGAAACAGAGTAAGTGGTCCCCAGGGTGATATTAATTATAACTCTGCCTCACTTAAACCCAATTCAAAAACAAAGGCTGAACAACAACATTAATCATAATAAGGTTCCATGATTCTATTGGTGTGGATGCTCGAGATCAACATGGAGCCTGAAGCAGAACAAGACAGTGGAGAAAAGGTTGGATTTGGAGTTGGAGGACCTAGGTTTGATTCCCAGTTCTATTGCTGGACAGGTCCCTATGGGGCCTAAAGTCCTCCCACGCTTCATCAATGACATGGAGGTATTCCCAGGTCCTTAACAGTGATACTAGTTAAAGTAAATTCTGGCAGGTTCTAGTAAGCTGTAAAGACTTCAAGGATGGGCCCAGTGACAAACTGTATGTCATTCTATTTCAGAAGACCAACTCAGTTAAATTTAAAGAGGTTCATATTAGAATATTAGTTACCAGGTGCATATTTTTCCCCCTGCCTCCAGAGGTCAGGATCTGTATTCAAATCCTGCTTCTGACATTTGGTACATGTGAAACTAATGGCAATTTACTTTAATGCCCAGGGCCTCAGTTTCTTCATCTGTAAAATAATAGGATTGGACTAGGTGTGCTTTAATGTCTCTTTCAGCTCTAAATCTATGCTCCTTCCACCAATGCAGATCTCATCTCCTTCACACCTAGATGGTTTCATGAATTCGTTGAATCACTGGACCACAGATCTGAGCTACAGCTGGAAAGGCCCTCAGAGGCCATTAAGTTCTTCCAACTCCCTTATTTAGGGAAACATCATTGAACTCAGAATCAGAAGATTTCATTCCAAACCTCAATTCTGCCCCTTATTAACTATAGGATCTTGAACCAAGTAATTTCTTTCTTTTTTAAAAAAAATTTAATTAATTAAGGGTCAAAGAAATAAAATGAATGATACCCAAGGTTACATAGGTAATATGTGTCAAAATTTGAACTGATTACCTTTGACTCTAGATGCTTTGGCAGGAAAAAAAACCATCACTTGGTGACCAGACCTTTGGTAGTGACTGTCTTCAAACTTCTCTAGGCTGGCCATCAGAAATAGATGTAACACATAGTCTATTGCTGAGTTCTTCACTGAACAACCTTTCCAGTCTGGCAGGACCTATCAAAATTTACTTTCTGTTGTCATAGCCTTTAAGGACCCAGGATCACCTTCAAGTCACCCATGAGGTAAGGGAGGAAGACATTAATGGAGAAATAATTACACATTTCTATAGATCTTTGAGATTTACACAGTGTTTGTTATCTTTCTGAACTCCAATGTCCTTAGGTAAGGTGGGGGAGGAGTGATTCAATCAATTAATCACCCCACTCCCTTAAATTATCTAGCAAAATGCTCTGTATCTCAATAACTTTAAAGAGAGAACACCTCAATTGAATCAATTAATCAAAGAATTAAATTAGATTGGGGGAAGGGGAATTTCCAATGTAATTGTCCCACCACATCTACAGGGAGGAGATATGAATATTATTATTGCCATTTTACACATCAGGTAACTGAGATTCAGAGAAGTTGCCACTTGTCTAGATGTTAACTGAGAATCTAATTGAGGTCTTCCGAGGCCAAAACCAAGAGGTTCCCTACTGTATCACATTGTGATGCCCCCAAAGCAGCCTTGTTGCATCCTCCAAATATCTTCCTTCCTGACTTTCCCTTGCATGTGAAATACTGTTTCTCCTGTTATTAAGACATAGAAAGTCTCTACTAAAACACACAATGTCCCTGCTAGGCATGAATAGCTAAAAATGGCTTACTATATTACAATTCAATAAATACCAATTGAATTCAACTGTAATAATTCAGTCAAGATCATATAGTGGAAAGAAAACACAGTCCAGAACTCAGCAGACTTGACTTCTAGTCTCAGCCCTGACTAGTCCTTGTGACCTTGAACAAACTATTTACCCTCATGAGTCATTTGCAATAGGTGGTCTCTGTGGCCTATTTCAACTCTAAAGTCCTTTGCCCCCAGTCCCATCTCTGGCATAATTAGATGTGTCACCATGGGAAAGTCACTTAATCTTTCTGAGTCTTTGCCATGGATGGAGATGGAATGGGGAAGAGGGAGGCAGAGAGAGGATCTAAAAAGTAAGGTTAAGGTGTTGATGCCAGGTTATCAGCTATTAAAGAACCCTAGGGCAAGAAGGGAAGACTGGGACAGGAAGCCAGAATTCTCCAAAGAGACTCTACAGTCAGCCCTTTAAGAATGTCTCTCTTAGTTGGCAACAAAATCAAGTGGCCCTTTACCAATCACTAATTGAGAAGATTCCTGCTGAGTCCAGCCAAGAAAACAAACCCAATGCTTGGTCTTTGGCCTCCTTGGCCGAGACAACTGTTTTGGTCTCTTCTATAACTGCTTTCCCCACTGGTGTTTAGTTAATCAGTAAGTCAGGTGTTTGTCACATGGTCTCTTAGCAATGTAACCTCCAACGGCCTATTTATGGCTGTTTGCATTGTCAGCATTTAATGAAATGTAATAAGTAATCACATGAAGCAAACACACACACACACACACACACACACACACACACACACACACACCTGCCTTTCTGAGCAAACAGCATCCATAGTCTCTGTACTGTTGGGGGAGGGGGAGGGGCAGGGCAGAGTCATCTTCAACTTGACTAAGAACTTCAAATCTACTATAAACTACTTGGGTCTTGGAGTGGGGGTGGGGATGGGGAGTTGGGGCTGATTTTCCATTGGCAGCAGTACAGAAGCCCATGATTCCATAGGAAGTTACTCATGGGCATCCTTTAATGGAAAGACAGTAATGGTGTGCATGAGCCAGTGGTATTCCCCATGCAGTGTTTGTGGGTATCCATGAGGCTTCTCTCTCTCTCTCTCTCTCTCTCTCTCTCTCTCTCTCTCTCTGTCTCTGGCTCTCTGTCTCTCTTTGTCTCTCTGTCTCTCTCTCTGATAGGCAGTGATGAATAGTAGAAAAGAGCCCTGCAATAGGCCTCAGGGACTTAGGTTTGACCTAGTTCTGCCCTAAATTAGCCACATGGTTCCTGGCAAGTGAAATTCCCAATAATAACTAACATTTATATAACACTCTAAGGTTTGGAACGTGCTTTACGTCTATTATCTCGTTTGAGCCTCCAAACAACCTAGTAAGGCAGGTACTATAGATATTATGATTATCTTTTCACAAATGAGAAAACCAAGGCTCACACAGCAATGTCAATTTAGAGTTGGAAGGGATATCAGACATCATCTAGACCAAGCCTCTCACTTTACAGAGAATGGAAGTGATACAATAAAAGGTCAAGGGATTCACTAAAGTTTGTGTAAAAAGTTAATGAAGAGACAGGATTTGAATACCCTTCCTCTAATTGAAAAAAAATCTGTCATTCTTTTCACTGTACAGCTCTTAGCGAGGTTAGGTGGTTTGCTCAGAGGCGCTTCACTGGGGGTGTTGAACCTAGGCCTACCCCCACTAAAAATCCAATAATCTGTCTATAACTCCATTCTATCTCACTCAGAACAGACCCAAAGTGGAATGGGTTGGCTTGCCTCAGCAGTCTGGCTTCTGATTTCTGTGTTACTTGTAACTTCACCCCAGACTACTTTTGGAAGTGCCCTTTTGCCCCTGAGGTCCTTCTGATTAGCTGGTTCCTCCCAGAATATCTAATTCAAAGAAGATGCCCAGGCCAAAAAGTCTTCATTCTGCCCTGCTGCCTCATCTCCATAAGATTTTCTCTACCAGTCCTCTGGTCTGATAACTTCTCCTACCCTCACCTCCTTTTTAGCTCCCTTTTATGTGTTATCTTCCCCTATTAGGATAGAAGCTCCTTGAGGGAACAGAAGTATGATGAACTCAGGTCTTTCTGATTCTGAGGCCAGTTCTCTATCTATCATACCATTCTGTTTCTGTACTGTTCTGCTACAGTAAAGATAAGCAGATCAAGAGCTCACTAAATAATTTTGTGTCCACACTAGTTACAAATGATGTCTTGATTGCCAAACCTGACAGTGTCTTTTCAGTCCTCATTCTTCTTGACCTTCTTTGCTGCATTTGGCACTACCGGCCATCCTGTCCTTCTGGATTCTTGCTCCTCTTTGGAGCACTCCCTCCTGATTCATCCACCTGTTGGATGCTCCTTGGTCTCCTCTGCTGGATGTTCATCAACGTTCCTTCTACTAACTGTGGGTGCTGGGCCATTTCCATCCAGTCATTTTGACTTTTGTCTTGCTGCTGGATTCTGATGGTTCTGGAGGAGAGGGTGAAGTGATGACTTTGTATGGTTCTGCCCCACTCGTATCTAATTTACATGCAAGTCAAGACATTGCCTTCATGATGTCACTCACCCTCTTCAACAATGAAGGATAAACAACACTAACTGTGGATGTACCTCAAAGGCTCTGCCCTAGTGTCTCATCTCTTTTTCTTCTACTCTCTTGTCTTTATATTCCCATTGTTTGGAAAACAATAGACATGTGATAAATAATTGTTTATTATTGATGCACATGGAGAGAAATTAGCTCCCCATCCACTGAAGACCTTCAGATAAGAGCTGAGAGATGGAATGCTTTAAAGAGAAGTCGTGATTTGGGTAGCAGTTGAACTAAATGACCTTTGAAGTCCTGATTTAGAAAGGGAAACAAGAATTGAAAGTTTATGACTCTACAAGACAGACACCTGTATCCAGCAACACATAGGATCATAGACACAGAGTTAGTAGAGACCATAGAGATCACCTAGGCCAACCTGTACACTTTAAAGTTGAGGAAATGGAGGCCTAGAGAGATTAAACAAGGTTGCAAAGGTATTCAAAGGGAGAGCTGGGAGTTGAACCCAGGACTTCTGACCAGGTCTCTGTACCCTACTGGTTCTCTCTAAGAGCTCCATCTGTTGAATTCCTTACCCTTTCTTCATGGTCCATCTAATTCAGATGGTATTTCTCCGTTAATTTTTGCTGATCTCCCCAAATAAAAGAGATTCGTCATTTCTATCCAGTCTCATGTCTGGGGACCCATATGGGGCTACCACCCACAGTTTAAGAAGCGCTGAAGGGGTCACAAGTGGAAAAAGTTTAAGAAGCCTTGACTGATTATACTTTACAAAAGGGAGTGAGGGGCAGGCAGGTGGCGCAGAAGATAGAGTGCAAGGCTTAGAGCCAGGAAGACTCATCTTCCTGAGTTCAAATCCAGCCTCAGACATTTACTAGCTGTGTGACTCTGGGCAAGTGATTTAACCTTGTTTGCCTCAGTTTCCTCATCTGTAAAATGAGCTGGAGAAGGAATGGCAAATCAATCCAGTATCTTTGCCAAGAAAACCCCAAATTGAGTCACAAAGAGTGGGACGTGACCAAACAACAACACAGGGAGTGAGGACAGTGGGGAAACATATGATCTCTAGGCAGGGAATACAGCTCTATAGAGGAGCTACAGGTAGTTTGGATACAAAATTATTTAGTGAGCTCTTGATCTGCTTATCTTTACTGTAGCAGAACAGTACAGAAACAGAATGGTATGATAGATAGAGAACTGGCCTCAGAATCAGAAAGACCTGAGTTCATCATACTTCTGTTCCCTCAAGGAGCTTCTATCCTAATAGGGGAAGATAACACATAAAAGGGAGCTGAAAAGGAGGTGAGGGTAGGAGAAGTTATCAGACCAGAGGACTGGTAGAGAAAATCTTATGGAGATGAGGCAGCAGGGCAGAATGAAGACTTTTTGGCCTGGGCATCTTCTTTGAATTAGATATTCTGGGAGGAACCAGCTAATCAGAAGGACCTCAGGGGCAAAAGGGCACTTCCAAAAGTAGTCCGGGGTGAAGTGAGCTTCCAAGAAGGTCCTGGTTGTTGTTGTTTGTCCTTTGTTCTTGAAGAGGACATGACACCAGGAAGGTGATGCCATGACTTGCAAGTGAATTGAATTTAAATAAGGGAGGGCTGTGCCACATCACCAGCCTCGCTCTCTTCTCCAGAGCCATCTGGGTTCAGTGGCAAGATAGAGATCAGGACAACTGGAGCTGGCCCTGGATGCAGTGGGAGACTTTGGCCTTTTTAAGCCAAGGTCTTTCCCAGGTCTGAGTTTGACTGAGGCAATTCCCATTCAGTGAGTAAGGCTAGGTAAGAGATAAGGCAAAGAAAGCCATCTTTTACCTAGGCAAAAAAAAAAAATCAACCTGGGAGAGGAAGACCCTCAGAAGACCCTTTCTGACCAAAAGAGAAATAATTGCTAATTATACTCACTCTGAGCCATCAGGACCCAAACAATGACCAGTGAGGCTTGGGCTAGGACCTGTTGTTGGCCAATCAATGACAGTCAGAGTAATTTGGGTTTAAGGCATGGTCCTTAAGAAAGAAATCTAGCCCATAAACCCCAAGATATTTTGTGAGGTTTCAGCAACCAAAGTTTATATTCCTTTCAGCAGAGCACCTGCAGGTAAGGGTATGATACTTTATGCGACAGAGGGAGAAGAGCGAAGGAGAGGAGAGAGAGAGAAAAGAAGGGAAGGAAGGGAGGAAAGAAAGAAAGAAGGAAGGAAGGAACAAAGGAAGGAACGAAGGAAAGAGCTGCATTGCCCAACTGGAACTGGCCAGTTGGGTCCCCAGTGGGGCAGCTACTAGTACTCACAGGTTGCTGTTTGTTCTTTATTCTTGAAGAAGACCATAACATCAGGAAGGTGATGCCATGACATGCAAGTGAATTAGATTTAAAGTGAGGGAGGGATGTGCAAAGTCACCAGCCTGACTCTCTCCACTGGACCCAGCCAGATATAGATTAGGATGACTGGAGATAGCCGTGATAGAGAAGGTACTGGTAGAGAGGAGTCAGCAGTGCAGCTTGGAAAGGGATGGTCCTTTACCCAAGCCTCATATGGCCATGAACCACTTATCAATGTTACTGTAGAAGAGATTTCTGTTTAGGTAGAGGTTGGACTCTATAACCTATCAAAATACACCTCTACTGCTATAAAAACAAGTCATAGTACATAACCTAGTAACTAGGGATGGGGGAGGGGGCAGCGAGCAGAGATTAAGGTGGTTTCATCCTGAAATACAAAGTATTTCATCAACTGCACAAGACTCTGGCTCTAAATCTCCTGAATTCTCCATTTCTATTTCCCAGTAGCACTTGAAGGTTTTTTTGTTTTGTTTTGTTTTGTTTTACAGTGTCTGTTCATCGTATATAGCCTTATGAAGTGCTCCTTATCTGTACCCACCTTTATTGGCAACCTGTTAGGCCTAAGAAGTTTGGTGAGGATTGTCAGGAGGCATGGGAACTTTGGATTAGCCTCAAGATCCACAAAGGGTAGAGGGAGAGAACATGTTTGGAAATGCACTGTGTCTATCTTTAGCACTTAACTCCTTAGCCAGGCAAGTTTCACTCTATTGATGGAAGAATGTCAATCCACAATCTTCAGGATTTTCTCTCTCTCTCTTTTTTTTAAATAATATCTTAGTGATAGACTTGACATCAAGAAGATAATGGATTTAAATTCCACCTCAGACGCTTAGTAGTTGTGTGATCATGAACAAATCACTTGACCTCACTGAAGCTCAGTTTCTTCATCTGTAAAATGAGGATAAGAATACCTATTGCATAGGGTTGGTGTGAGGCTTTAATGAAATAACAGATGTAAAATGCCTTGCATATTTTAAAGCACTGTATGATGTCCTTTGTTGTTACTTTTTATTATTTATTATTATTATTTATTTTATTTTTATTTATAATGTATGTATTTGTAATTTTATTTTATAAATTTATAATTATAATTTATTATTACTTTATTATTATAGAAATACTATTTTTATTATAATATTATGGTAGAAAAATTATTCTCCTCTTCTCTTTTGATGGAGTTCAGATAGAAATCGTCCTGGGGCAATAGTTAATAGCCAACATTTATATAGAGCTTACCATGTGACAGGCACTATGCTAAGCACTTTACAAAAATCCCAGGAGATAGGTGCTATTATTATCCCATTTTACAAATGAGGAAACTTAGGCAAACAGAGGTCAAGTGACTTGCTCAAGGTCACACAGCTAGTAAGTGTGTGAGGCTGAATTTGAACTCAGGTTGTCCTGACTCCAAAGCAGTGTTCTATTCACTGTGCCACCTAGAGCTGCCACTGTCACTGTCCTGCTATTATTCTTTAGTGTTTAATGTTTTTCAGTGGCACCATAGATTTGTGTGTCTCGGTGTGTGCCAAATGATTAATGAGGTGTTTGGGCTCAACTCCCTCTTTTAGTCTGAAAACATACTTAGTTCTCCTCGGGACAGGTAATAATAGATATAAGGCTGGGCAGAACCAAAATTGGTTTCAATGGCTCCCTGAAAAACTCCATGTTTCATATCAACATTCTTGACATTAGGTGGCATGCTTTAAATAGAAAATAGTTTTCCATGTGGACGTATGGACATTCAAGTTCATAAATAAGCTATTAATTAGTGCAGAACAGAATCAGTAGAGTCAGTATAAACTTTATGAAGCAACTTGTTCAGTTATCAAATTATTAATAATTTGCTCATTACACATCTGTAACTTCTTGGTATACTCTTTTGGTTCCTTAGCCAATATGTTAGGTTTTTTTTTTTCCTTTTAAGAGTTTACATGGGGCAGCTACGTGGTGCAGTGAATAAAGCTCCAGCCTCAGAGCCAGGAGGACCTGAGTTCAATCCTGCCTCAGACACTTGATACTTACTAGCTGTGTGACCTTGGGCAAGTCACTTAACTCTGATTACTTTGAAAAAAAAAGTTTACAGGTATGTGTGTGTGTGTGTGTGTGTGTGTGTGTGTGATAAAAGCAGTGATTTCTTTGTATACAGTCCATGTAATTCACCTATATTTGGATGAGTCATTGGTAATCTCATCTTTTGGTGGTAGATATATGATGCCTTTGCTTAAGAAAGATGGGAATCCAGCATATGTTTGGAAACTGATCGAGTGCTTTGCTAGGAATTCATGCTTTACTAGGAAGCCTTTGAGCCAATAATCATCTGGTGCTGATAAATTGCAATTTACAAAGGTAGATTTTCCATCACCTTCTGTGACATAACTAGTCTGTCATTCATTATATTAACAGTGAGTAAACTTTTTTGTTTCTCATTTGATCCATGTTGAATTTTTTGTAGCTTTATATCTTTTTTATATATATTTTTCATACCCTCCAGTTCTCTCCTCCAATTTCTTTGCTTCTCAAACCTCTACAGTTAAGGTTTTTTTTTAAATTGATGTTAAATTGTTTGTTTCGTTCTTTTTGTTACTTTGACTCCTTGTATCACCTCATCCTATTGACTTTTACTTTCAATAGCTAATTAAGGAAACCTATAATTTCTGATGTATTTTTGTTTTCTAGATTTTATTTTCCATGTTTCTTTTTTGTTGCCTTTATTGGGATGATATGGGGTTCAAATTTTCTACTACAGGAATCATCTAGATATCAATGGAATTATCTGTTGCATTTCTAAAAGTTGGCAATATCCATCTGATGTCAATTCTGCCATGGTGGTGTTTGATGCCCTTGGGATAATCTTTCCACAATGGTTTTTACTATGTCTATTTTATGGTCACCACATATACTATTGTGTTGGTACTGAATTACATTCACCCTTTATGTAAAATACTGTGGGAGATTGTATGTATTCATGATAACTATAGTAAATTTGAGCTTTTTAAAAATTACTGTTTTAGTATAATTGATCTGTTAGTTAGATTCATGACGTCAAACTGTAACAGGACTTTTTGAAATTGCAGTCTAAGAATTCATCTTCTTTTTAAATTACATTGAAACATTTTTATTTTTTATTTTGGGTATAATTTCTGCAGCCTGCTTTAAATGAAGATTCTCCTGACCTCAGGGTTTTCTATTTGCTGTACTTCCTGAGTTTCTGAAGAAACCCTGCTCTGATATAGGCATATGTCTGTATGTCGCTTTCCCAAACCTCTAATGTCTTACAGGGGTATGGGTCTTCCAAGAGGACTAACACGTCTGGTGTGAGAGCTTGCTAAGCCCTTTTCTGGGCTGCTCATCCAACTTTAGTGTCCACTTTTCACCCATCTCTCACCTGCGGCTCCAAGAAGCTGCAGCATTCACAGTGACCACACCCCAATAAACTGTCTCAGCAGATGGGTGAAACCAGGTTGAGGGTAACTAACAGGCCTCAAAACTATCAGTGATTTAGGGGGATGTCTGCCCCATGCATGTGAAGACTTTGCCCTGCAGAATGGGCAGATGAGAATGATTTGTTCCAATCTCCATGAAGGCAGCTGAGGCAGGTGCTGTGGAGTACTTAGAGCTTGGCCAGGCATCAAAGATGCCATCCTGGGCCATCACCAGTCATCTTGAGTTGTGTCCTGCCACTGGACTTTATGGCTCAGGAAGAAAGAGTGAGGCTGACTACTTTGTGTGACTTTGCCTCACTTAAATCCAATTCATGCACAAGTCAAGGTATCACTCATGATGTCATTGGTCCTCTTTGACAATGAAGGACAGAACAACAACAATGGCTTACAGCAGTGCTTGGAAAAAACTCCTATTTGGCAAGTGTAATAACAAGGAGAGACTTTTCAGAGACAGCTTGAGTTGTTCCAACCATAGGCTCCTTAACTGACTCCAAGATTGAATAAAAAAAAATCCTGTTGGGCATTCAAAGCTCTTCATAACCTAGCTCCCTTCTACCTTTCTAATCTTCTAATACCTTAATCCTTTACACACACTCTTTGATCCAGGGACCCTGGCCTCCTGGCTATTCCACAAAAAAGATACTCTATCCCTCAGATCCAGGGATTTTCTCTGGCTGGCTCCCATGGCCAGAATGTACTCCCCCCTCTGGTGGGACTACTAATCTCCCTGGCTTCCTTTAAGTCCCAACTAAAATTCTGCCTTCTTCAGGAAACCTTCCCAACCCCTCTTAATTCTTGTGCCTTCCCTCTGTTAATTGTTTCCTATGTACCCCATATACAGCTGGCTTAGTGTATTTGTTTTCATATTGTTTTATTGGATTGCAAGTTACTTTAGGTCAAGGACTGTCTTTTGTCTCTTTTTGTATCCCCAGTGCTTAGCATAGTACCCAGCACATAGTAGTATAAGTAGTCACTTATTAAATGCTTATTCATTGATCTTTCTGTTATGGCAATTGTTCAAAGACTCCATCACATAGTAATCCACAGCCAAGGTTGACACTATGTTCTCTGTAGCAACTACATTCCTAAATCTATGCATAATTCCACAGCATGGTGGCATATCTTCATAAACTGTAATAGTTTCACAGAGTCTAATAAAAAGCAAAGGTTCTTGGGATATTGCCAGAATATGGAGGAGGTGTGACCAGGCAGTAGCATCTGTGGCAGTAGAAAGGAAAGGTGTCCAGAGGCTGGAAGCTAAGTAATATAGGTGAAGATGTCTTCATCTTCCACAACTGGGAACAGTCACATTGTGTATCCATAATACAGTTGTAAGGATTCATGGAGTTTTCTGGGATAGTCTAAAGTGTGTATGAGAAGCCAGGGGCTTCCAAGAACCCCAACCTTCTTCTGGGAGTGACTGGCATATCTCCCCTCTTACTACATAGAGCAATCAGAAAAGTTAATTGGGAGGTGACAAAACTGCCTGTGTCTTTCTCCCATTATGTTGAAGATGGTAAGCATGAGGTAGGGAGGAAGTTGAGAGTACAAAGACTCAGCCTCCAATCCTGAAAGTTTGGAAGGTGGTAGCTTTGGGAAACTGGAGCTCATGAGCATCAGTTTTGACAACATGATGGACCCAAATGAGAGCCAGGACCCTAAATGTGTCAGTAGAGTACAACCATAGCAACCTCTCTCTTCCCTCATCTGCCTTTTTCTATAATGGAAGGATATAATGAAATGGGGCCTGCTCCAGCTGTTTCTAATTATGCTACTCAGGATGTTTTTGAGTAATAGACTCAGCATGACTCAGTAACCTGATTTTTCCACCTCAAAGGATCCCAAATCACTTAACAACACAGTCAGGAAACCAAGTTAACTTTACATAACATCATGAATCTAAGACAAGCATTTTTTCAACATGGGGCATATTTTCAGGGTAGTAAAGGGGATTTCCTCCTGTTGATTTGCCTCAACCAGGATATCAGGCATTTTTTCTTACTGTCCTCCATGCCTGAAATTCTCTCCCTCCTCAACTCCTCCTATTTGTGCCTTGGATCTCCTGCTAGGTGCAACATGTCCCCTGAGGAAAGCCTTCAAGGGGCAGGGACAGGTGTCTTCCCAAAGCAACGACTTTTATCTGTGCCAACACAAGGCAATTTCAACCTCCTGTTGCCAGTTCAATCTCCCAACTGAAATGTGGAGAACTTCAGTGGAAAGAAAAATAACACACCCTTCAACTTCAGGTTTCCTATCTCCTGCTGTACCTGTTCTTTGAAGGCACCCTACACTCAATGATGAATATTCTCACATCTGGTTATATTCTTAACATACCAGTGACTCTAAACTCCACGAGCGCACACACACACACACACACACACACACACACACACACACACACACACACACATGTTCATCCAAACCCCATTTCCTAACTCCTACCACCCAAATTCTCATTTCCATTCCCCTTAACCTTCCTATCCCAAAGTTTCATCCTAATTTCACCTAGCCCTTCCACTGTGCCCTATGGAATACCTGTTTCATAGAACAACAAACTTCTCTTCATCTGAAATCTATTCCTCTCCTACTCCATACGTCTACCAACTCTTACTGAAACTCAGCTCCTCCTGATGACATAGCTTTCCTGACCACCCTTTCCAATCCTGGTTCCACTTTTACTCATTCTTGGCTCACTGGTTGAGTTAGTGGAGCGGGAATACCCCATGCTCTCCACCGACACTTTCAGCTTCTCTCCTTCCTCCATCATTTGGTATCCTCTCTTCCTTTGAGGTCCATACGTTTCATATCAACCACCAAATCAAAATCCTATCAGCTATTGCTTACAGACCCCAAAGTCACTCCCCTTCCTTCTTTAATGAATTCAGTACCTGGCTCACAATTTTTCTCTCCTCCTCAACTCCTGAACTCATGGCAGGGGACTTTAACATACATATTGACTTTCCCTCAAACACCTTAACAACTCACTTCCTCAATTTACTTACTTCCCCATGAACTACTTCTTTACCCGATTTCAGGCAAACACAAAGATGGTCATACCCTTGATCTTGCCATCACCCACAAATGTACCTTTATGTTCGAGAATCATGAGATCTCTTTATCTGACCATAATCTATTGGATTTTCACTTCTCTCTCTGCTTTCCCTTACAAAACCTTACTCTTTACCTGAACCATGACCTCCAATCCTGTGACCCCTCAATGCTTTCCTAGGTCATCACCCTTACACTAGTTATTTTCTCTTCTTCTCCCCATCTTTACCCTTTGGTGAACCAATTCAACTCTACACTATCCTCCTCCCTTGAATCTCTATCCCCATCATCATGATGATTATACCCAGCCAAGCCTCAGCCTTGATCATTCCCATGTTTTGTCACCTTTGCTCCTACTCATGTATTGTTGAATGAAGGGGGAGAAAGGCATGCAACTGTTCTGACTGGGTTCACTACTATATTACACCACCTCAATTGGGCCCTCACTGTTGCTAGGCAATCCTAGTTTACCTGTGTTATTGACTCACTATCCCACTCTCCACAGTGGCTCTTTAAAAATCTTTTCATGCCTCCCATGGTTCTGCATCCCCTATTCTCTCAGCAGAGAACTTCACCTCATTTTGCAGAAAAAAAAATTTAAGCCATTCACGATGAACTCTCACTTCTCTCCTCTTGCTCATCTTTCATATGCTGTCTGCCACTTTCTCCTTCACCCCTGTCTCACGTGAAGAAGTAGCCTTCCTCCTTACCAAGGCTAACACCTTTACTTTTTCAAGTGAACCCATTCCATTCCATCTCCTCCAATATATTGCCCTCACTGTCACACCCATTTTTTCACTTATTTTCAATCTCTTCCTTTCTACTGGCTCATTTTCCACTGCCTACAAACATGCACATGTCTCCCTCACCCTGAAAAAAACCTCCTTTGATCCTTCCATCCCTGCTAACTATCATCCTAAATCTTTTCTGCCCTTTGTAGCTAAACTCCTTCAAAAGGCTGTCTACAATGGATGCCTTTGTTTTCTCCCTTATTACTCTTTTTTTAACCCGTTACAATCTAACTTCCAACTTTGTCATTCCACTGAAACTACCACCTCCAAAGATATTAATAATCTCTTAGTTTCCAAATCCATTTTCGATACTCATTCTCCCTAGGCTCTCTATAGCTTTTGACACTGTTGATCACTCTCTCCTCTTTGATACTCTCTTCTCTCTGGGTTTTCAGGACATCACTCTCTCATATTTCTGATCCTACCTATTTGACCAGTCTTCTTTGTCTCCTTTGCTAGATCCTCTTTCACATCATGCCTTCTAACTATAGGTGTCCTTTAGGGTTCTGTCCTGGGCCTCCTTTTCTTTCCTCTCTATACTACTTCACTTGGGGATCTCATCAGCTCTCATGAATTTAATTCTCATTTCTATGCTTATGATTTTCAAATCTACCTATTCTGGTCGAAACACTGCTGACTTCTAATCCCTCATCTCCAACTGCCTTTCAGACATCTCAAACTGAATGTCAAGTAGATTTTTTAACCTCAATATGTTCAAAAAATATCTCATTAGCTTTCCCCTTAATCCCTCCCCCACTCCTACCTTCCCAAATACTGCATCCTCCTAGTTCCTCAGACTCACTACCTACAGGTCCTCCTGGACTCCTCAACTATCTCTCATCCCCCTCCCACCCCATATCCAAGCTGTGGCCAAGGCCTATTGATTTCACCTTTGCAACATCTCTCCAATATGCTCCCTTCTCTACTCCAACACTGCTAGCCCTCTGTGAAGGTCCTCCTCACCTCATGTCTTGATTTTTGTAATAGACTGCTGGTGGGCTTCAAGTCTTCCACTCCAATCCATCCTCCATTCAGCCACCAAAGTGATTTCCCAAAGTATAAGTCTGATCATATCATCCTCCCTTCAAGAAATTTACCAACTAATTGAGGAGGTAAGACATATAGGGGGGATCCATTTCTATTTGAGTTTGACACCTACCCTATAAAACACAGCACATTGAAACCATATTCTACTAAAATACTCACAGAGTTTATCATTGAAGCAGGCTCACAGGCAGTGTTGTTTTGTGGAAAGAATACTGGATAAGGAGTTAGAAGATCTGAGTTCAAGTCCTGATTCTGTTGCTTATTACCTGCATAACCTAGGACAAGTCACTTGCCCTCTATAGGACTCATTTCCTTCTCTGTAAAACTCTTCAATCTCATTGGCTGCTCAAGAAAAAGATGTTGAATTTAATTTTTGTGGAGCAGTTTTTAGCCAGTGTTTTAGACTAGTTAAACTAATTAGACTAAATGAGATGTTTTGCCTCCCATCAAACAATCTACTACAGTTGTCATCTTGCTATCTGACTTGCTATAGCACTTTTTCCTGATTTCCAGAAACCATGCTCTGGGGGATTTAATGGGAATTCTGGAGCTCCCTCACTGGGGCCAAGCTGTACTGATTGATGAGTGAGGAAGTACAGACACATAGCCCTCTCTATCTAACAGGCCTCAAGCCAAGCAGTCCATGCTTCACATTCCATCCTGCCATCCACCCTGGTCCTCCTTTTGTCATCAACCAGGTCACTCATACCTATAGCCCATGTCCATTTCAAATCTTGCTCTGGGAATTGTAATGAAATTACTTCCAATATCACTTCTGGAAAAGGTATATCAATTGATACCCATATGGCTCCACTTAGCATCCCTCTGACTTCCTAGGCCAACATATTCTTTCCTGCCTATGACTACTCCATGTATTGTCTGTCTCTAATATAATTTATGCTCATTGAGGGAATGGATTACTCTAATTTTGTATTTGCATCCCCATCCCTTACCACAGTGCTTGGCATATAGTAAGTGCTTAAGAAATGTTTTTCATACATTCATTAGATAATTCAGTTGTGCCTCTGGTGAAAATACATTGGCACCTCCTAAGACACCATGACCTACAAGGGAACCAGAGATCATTTATCTACTTTGATCACTTCACAGATGAAGAAACTGAAACCCAGGTGGATGAAGTGACTTTGTATCATAAAGATCATAGATGTAGGGTTACAAGGGAACTGAGACGTCAGTTAATCTCCTCTTTCTACAGAGAAAATAAGTGACTTACCCAAGGTCATACAGGTAGTAAAAGAGAGAACTTGAATTCAAACCTTGGTCTTCTGTCACCAAATCCAGTTGTCTTTCTACTGTACTATACTGACTCTTGCCCAAGAATCAAATGAAGTTTCAGAAGCATAACACAAGCTTTCTGACATCCCACTCCACAGTCTTTCTGGCTACACTAGGCTATCTCTAGGCTATCACTAGGCTATTACTAAAGTGGACAATTGACTACTTGGTGTTGCTCAGGTCTTCTGGGAAATCCACACTAATTTCAGACTCAGGATGCAGAAGTGAGCATGTCGCTGTCCATGGTACTGACATGGCCAAGTCAGAGTTACAGATTACTAGCAGGGCAAGGTATCTCCCATTAAAAAAAAAAATTAAGAGGTCTCAAAGTCAGAAAGGGTTTCTGTGGCTGTTTAGACTAATCCATGTCCTCCAAAGAATCTCCAGTTCAATATAACAGTCTTTGCTTGAAGACTTCAAGTAATGAGGAGCCCATTACCATCCAAGGCAGCCCACTATCCAAAAGAAATAACTCTAATTGTTACTTATAAGTGCATTTTCCCCTATATACTAATCAATAAATCAATTGAACTGTGTTTATTATGTGCCAGATGCTATGTTCTGGGGATATAAAGAAAAAAATTAAACAGTCCCTGTTCGTTAAGGATCTTATATTCTATTAGAGGAAAAATCATAAATTTGCTTCTTTTCAATTTCTAACTATTGCTCTTAGTTCTATCTTCTGGGTCCAAACAGAGCAAGTTTAACTTCTTTTCTATCTGGTAATTCTTCAGATAATTAGAGGTCCGAGCCCCAAGATTTTTTTTTCTTGAAGCTAAGCATTCCCAGTTCCTCCAATTAATCCTCACAAGGAAGACCACTCATTATCCTTGTTGCCCTCTTTTGTGTGCTCTCTACCATATCAATGCCATTTTTGGGATGTGGTGAGTTGAACTGAACAGAAAAATTATATATGTGATCTGACTGAGGGTAGAATATAGGACAACTATCACTTTGCTAGTCTTGGACAATAGACATCTATAATTATATTAGCTTCCTTGGCAGTTGGGTGATATAGTCAATAAAGCACTGATATGGGAATTAAGAAATTACTGAGTTCAAATCCTTCAGATATTTGCTAGCTCTACAAGTCACTTAACTTCTCTCAGCCTTGATTTCCTCAGTTGTAAAATAAGGATGAAAACTTCACCTAACTCACTGGGTTATGAAGATCAAATGAATTAATATGTTTAAATAGCTTTGCAAAGCTTAAAGTGCTATATAAGTATAAGCTATAGTAATAACAATTATTAGTATTGACCACTATGCTAAAATGTTGACTCATATTGAGCTTCAGTAGACCAAAACTACAAGAATTTTTCAGATGCACTGTTGTCTAGCCACGTCTTCCCATCTAGAATTTGTGAATTTTTTTTCCAACTTCAGTGTAAGGCTTTACATCATCTTAATTAATGTTATTAAAATTGACCTGATGTAGCACTCCAGCTTATCAACACCTCTTTGGATTTTGAATCTGTGATCCAGTGTGTTATCCTTTTTGGCTTTACATCTCATGTAAATGTCATAAGAATGTCATCAATGAGGGGGATTTTCCCCCCTCAGTTATTTTTTTTTAATTACACAACACAGGATGAAGCATAGATCCCTGGGACCCAGCACTTGACATCTCCTTCCAAGTTCACATTGAATCATTAATAACTATCTTGAGGGTCTCATCATTCAACCACTTTTCCATATCAATCAAATTTTATAACCTTTTAGTACACATTTCTCTATATTTTCTCCAATTCTTTAGAATGTAATTCAATTGGACTAGGTGAATTGAACTCATCAAGACCAACTAGGTGGCTATACTTGTGTTGAGTATCGGTTCTTTTTAACTATGTTTCTTCTATCCTTTTGGTTCCACTTTAGCAAAGAAAATGCAAGCAAAAGAAGAGCTTAGTAGCTATTGGTTATTATTCTATCTCCCCAGATCATCCCTAGCGTTTTTTGTACTGTGTGTTTTCCCCCATTGATGAATGAAGAGATACATTATATGTTGCAAGATGTGAATACAGCCAAGATGTGAATACAGCTTCAAAAACTACCATTTTCGTTGTCCTTAGCTTCTTTCACTAGCCAAGTCTTAGTTTTCATTTTAGCACTCAGGATTCTATTATTTGCAGAACTGTATCACTCCTTTGTATTGAGCCTCCATCACCTACCTCTATCTTCAGCAGATACCTTTTCCCCCTTGCTCTGAGTTGGTGAATTTTCTTTATCTCTAGTTCAGCTTCTTTAGATACTCCTCTCCCTTTTCATTTCATTAAAGTTATTTTTGTGTATTTTGAGTTTCATTATTGAGAGTTCCCAATCTATTCTGGCTTACTCCACAGAAATTTTGTCCATGGGATACTAACTATACCTTCTCTGATCTCTGTGAAATGTACTCTCCCCAAATCTAGGGTATATGTCGGATTATGTCTGGCTTTCTTTTCTTTCATAAATTCTAAGATGTAGTGGTTACATTCTTGTAGTATATCAATCATTTTTACCCTAGCAATCTTGTTGATAAAAATAAGATCTGGAGAGGTATTTCCTTTTCTTGGGTCCTCCACCTTTTAAGGATGAAACTATCACTACATCAAATCAAGAACTCCAGTAGATATCTAGATCATTGAAGTCCCTCATTCCTACTATACCATGCCTTTGTACTAGACTTATGATCTGTTTCTTGAACCCCTTACCTATTTCCTCTTTCTCTCTAAATGGTCTATGGCATGCCCCAATGATAATATCCCTTCTGATTTTGTCCCTTCGGTGATCTTTACCAAAAGGCTTTCAACAATGCTTCTTACTTTTATTCCCCCATTTCCTCACATGAATATCACTTTTCTAGTCAGTAAATGAACATTTATTAGGCATCCACTATGTACTAGGAACTGTGCTAAGCTCAGGGGATGTAAAGGCAAAGGTAGTTCTTGCTTTCAAAGAACTCTAATGGAGGAGAGAACATGCAAACACCTATTTACAAACAAGCTAGAAACTGGATAAGTTGGAGAAAATCAATAGGGAAGTCATTCGAATTAAGGAGGACTGAGAAAGGCTTCTTATGAAAGGTGGGATTTTAGCTGAAGATTGAAGGAAATCAGGGAAGTCATTAGTCAGAGATGAAGAGGGAGAGCATTTCAGACATGGGGGATAACCCGAGAAAATGCTCAAAGTCTTTTAAAAGATGGAGTGTCATTTGTAAGAAACAGCAGGGAGGCTATTGTCACTGTATTGCAGAGTATGTGAGGTTAAACAGGAATATGAAATATAAGAAGACTGGAAGGACAGTTGAGCAAATTATAAAGAACTTTGAATACCAAACAGAATATTATATATTTGATCATGGAGGTGATAGGGAATCACTGGAGTTTACTGAGTAGGGAGGTGACATGGTCAGACCTGCACTTTAGGACAATCACTTTGACAGCTAAGTGTAGGATGGAATGGAATGGCAGAAAGGCCGAATGTCAGGCTTTTGTAATAGTCTAGGCATGAGGTGATAAGGTCCTGCACCAGTGTGGTGCAAGTGTCAGAGTAGGGAAGAGGGAGTGTATGAAAGACGTTATGAAGATAAAACTGATAGGCCTTGGCAATAGATTGGATGTGGGGATGGGGTGAAAGAGAATGAAGAACTGAAGGTGAGATCTAGATTTTGAGCCTGGGTGACTAGGAAGGATTGTGGTGTCATCGATAGTCAAAGGAAATTTAGGAAAAGCAAAGGATATTGGGGAAAATGATAATTAGTTCAACTTTGGACATGTTGAGCTTCAGATATCTTTGGGACTTCTAGTTCAAGATTTTCAATAAGTTTCTAAAGATGAGATACTGGAGGTCAGCAGAAGTTAGGGCTGGATAAGGAGATTTGAAAATCCTAAGCATTGAGATGATAGTCAGATCCATGGGAGCTGATCAAATCACCAAGTGAAATAATATAGAGAAAGAAGAGAAGAGGGCCCAGGAAAGAGTCCAATGGGACATACATGTTTAATGGGTGTGATTTAGTGAAGATTTAGTGAAGGAGACTGAGAAGTAGAAGTAATCAGACAGGTAGGAGGAGAGCCTAGAAAGAAGAGAGTATTGAGGAGAAGAAGTTGATTGACAGTGTCAAAGGATGAAAAGATGTTGACAAGGATAAGGATTGAGAAAAGGCCACAAAATTTGCCAATTAAGAGATTATCAGTAACTTTGCAGAGAGCAGTTTAAGTTAAATGATTATTTCAGAAGCCAGACTATAGAGAATTAAGAAGCCAGTGAGAGGAAAGGAAATAGAGGCACCTATTGGAGATGATTTTCTCAAGGACAACTTCTTAATATATATTATCATAAAGACATTCTTATTGAAAGATCACTGCTCAATTAGATATAGTGTCATTCCCATCTACTCATAGAAATTAATTTTCATTTGTAATATTTTGAGCATAATTCATTTATTTATTCAGTAAGCATTCATTTACAGAATCATAGAATTGCTGAATTTGTGAGTTGAAAGGGTCCTCAGCAGTCATCAAATCCAACCCATACACAAAAGGAATCCTCAGATCAGTGGAACAGAGTAGACACACAATTTACAATAGCAAATGAATATAGTAACCTTGTATTTGACAACTGTAAAGACTTAAGATTTTGGGATAAGAATTCATTATTTGGTAAAAATTGCGGGGAAAACTGGAAAGCACTCTGGCAGAGATTGGCCATAGACCAATATCTTAAACCGTTTATCAAGATAAGGTCAAAATGGATACATGATCTAGACTTAAAGAGAGATATTACAAGAAAATGTGAAGAACATGGAATGTATTACTTATCAGACTTATAGATAGGTGAAAAAATTTATGATTAAACAAAAGAAAGACAGCAGAGTGAGGTATAAAATGGATAATTTCAAGATAAAGATAAGATAAAAAGGTTTTACACAAATAAAACAAATGTAGCCATGATCAGAAGGAAAGCATAAAACAGGAGGTGTGGGTGGGGTAGGGTTATAGACAGTTTCTCAGATTAAGGCCTCATATCTCAAATATATAAAGAACTTTGTCAAATCTGTAAGAATATGATACATTGATAAATGGTCAATGGATATGAATAGACAGTTTTCTGATGAAGAAATCAAAACAATTTATAGTCATATGAAAAAATGTCCAACTTCTTGAAGACCTCCAAAGAAGGGAAAACCCCTCCTCTTCTCAAGGCAGCCCATTCTACTTTGAAATAGCTTTAATTTAAAGGAGTTTTTTCTAATTTTGAACCTAAACTTCCCTTTTGCACTTTTTACTCATTGCTCCTGGTTCAGCCTTCTAAGTTCAAGCAGAACTTAAAATTTCCTCTTCCTCATGAGAGTCCTTCAAATATTTGAAGCCAGCTATCATATCATACCTTCCCAGCCCCTGACCCTGAGTCGTCTCTTTTCTTTTTCTTCAGTTAAGCCCAGAAATGTGCATGATGGAATTTTAGGCACCATGGGAGATGAAGAAAGCTAAGACAATCTCCCTGAGTTTACTATCTAGTGATGAAGGTAAGATAAGTATACTGATAACTATAATAGTCTTTCTGGACAACAAGATAAAGGAATAGACCTTTTCTCTAATGCCCACAACCTCTCAAACCTCTCCAAAACAAATCATGCACCAAAAAGATAAAGTAACTTCAGCTGTCTTCATAATCTAGGACATCCAAAATCCAAAAGAAAGTTAAAAAAAAAGACCATAAACTTATGCTTACCAACCCTGAGCTCACGCAGCACCCTTTCTTCACCTCCCACACTACCAGCAGTGAGACTGCACTAGAAAACCCAAGAACATAGCACAGGCCTACAACAAACTAATCCGTACCCCTTTTTCCCCCACCCCTTTCCCAATTAAGATTCCAGCTCCAGGCTACAAAAATTTCCCCTGGTTTCAACAGTCAGCCAGACTGCTACAGCCCCTCAGGAGAAAAAGCTTGCCAGGGACCACAATCCTTTAGTATCAGTGTTGTGATGCTCTGAAGTGGAAAAAAGCTCTGAACTCCTGGTGCTAGGGTAAATAACTTTGTAGCTCCAGCAGAGTTTGGAACCAGGGCAGACAAACCTATAGTACCAGCTCTAAAAAGTTCCAAACTGCCAGTGCCAGGGCAAAGAACTAAGGAATGGGGAGAGCAAGGCAGAACATGAGGACAGGGTACTGTGTATGTCCAGGGACTGTGGAGAACTCCACCAAACCTGAAGAAAAGATCACAGAATCCAACTGAGACAGCTGGTCAGTAGGTAGTGACCACCCAAAAGTCAGTTGGGACAGAGCTACAGCCTAGGCAGCTGTGAATTTCTGAGTGTGGGAAAAAGCTAAGATACAGTGGTTAAATTTAACAATTCAATTTAGGAACAACAAGTTCTGCAAGAGATCAGGAGAAATACCTTCAAGTACTTAAGAAAATGACATACAAATGATAGAAGATTACTCTGTACCCACTAGAAAACATAGGAATTTCACAAACAAAAGTAATGTAAACAAGATTAGAAGAAAAGCAAGAAACTGGTGGTGATGGTGGGAGTTTACACCTAGTTTCTCTGATAAAGGTCTTATTTCTCAAATATATAGGAAAATGAGCCAAATTTATTAAAAAAAAAAAAAAGAACCATTCCCCAATTGACAAATAGTCAAAGTATATGAACAGGGAGTTTTCAGAGGAAGAAATCAAAGATATTAATAATTATATTAAAATGTTTTGAATCATCAATAAATAAATTAAAATTAAAACAACTTTGAAGTACTACCTTAAATCAATCAGATTAGCTAAAATGTCAAAAAATGTAAATGACAAATGATGGAGAAGATGTGGGAAAATGGATACACTAATCCACTGTTAGTGGAGCTGTGAACTACTCTAACTATTCTGGAGAACAATTTGTAACTATCTGTAACTAGAGCTATAAAATCTTTGACCCAGCAATACTACCACTAGATCTATACCCCAAAAAGATCAAAGAAAGAGCAATCACATGTACAAAAATACTGATAGCAGCTCTTTTTGTTGTGGCAAAAAACTGAAAATGGACAGGTTGCTCATCAATTGGGGAATGGCTGAACAAACTTTGGTGTATGAATATGATGGAATACCATTGTGCTGTAAGAAATGATGAAGGGGGTGGTTTCAGAAAAAACCTGGGAAGACTTATATGAACTGATGCAAAGTTAAATGAGCAGGACCAGGAGAATAATGTATACGATAACAGAAAATCAACTGTGAAAGACTTAGTAAATCTTTCAACATGGATTAATACGAAGATACACAATAATTCAAAAGGATTCATAATGAAAAATGCTATTCACCTCCAGACAGATAACTGATGACCTCAGATTGCAGATTAGAAGATGTTTTTTTCTCTTTATCTTTCTTGTTCCCCCACGCCTCCTCAGAACATCGCTAATGTGGAAATGTTTTGCCCAACTTCATATACACATACATACATACATACATATACATATAGTATTGTATTTTTTTTCTCAATGGGTAGGCAAAGGAGTAGAGGGAGGAAAAGAATTTAGAACTGAAAATAAAAATAATTAAAATAAAAGATTAAAATAAAACAAAAAAGAAAGAAAACATAGGAGGGAATGGAATAACATGTTCCAAAGAGCAATGGAGTTCAGGATGCAGCCCAGGACTATCCTGAAAATATATCCTGAAAATCTGAAATTAAAACGTACGTGCAAAAAGATGGATGTTCAACAATAAAGAAGAGTTTGAAATATTTTTAGAAAGAAACTAGAACCAAGAATATTATTTGCTTTTTGAACACCTCAAACAACAGAAATGTGGGAGTGAATAAATGCAGCAGGCAAGGATAGCAATGGCAACAGAGTGACAAGAGGGAGACCTGTAAAAGACTTCTTAATGCACAAAGGACAAGGGGTGAAGGCAGAAATTTGGTAGAGGCAACAGTGAAGAGGTGCACAGTGGGTATTATGGACAGAATCTGGTGATGCCTAGCCTGTAGAGAAATCAATGTTTTTTCGTGGGGCTATGTTACAATATCGGAGGGTATGTGAAAGGGAGGAGAAGAGGAGGGAGGGATAGAGAAAGATGCATGATGTTCTGGGGTTAAATCAAGGACTAGCAATGAGGGGGAGGTGACCTCTGGTCTCAAAAAGAACAGAGCTTACAGAGGAATAGGCGAGGAGGAGAGGGAAAACATTGTGGGGGGGGGTGATGGAAGGAAAGGAATCCTTGCTTTGGTAGTAGGAGTGGTTTCCACTGATGAATGCTCCTATGGATAAAGAGAAGTAGTATATAAAGGGGGATGGAGACCTTACACTGAGTATGGCCTGGGGGATTTGGATTAATAATTCTACATTAGGAAGAGGAGAGTTGGAATTCCTGAGGGTAGTGGTATCTGGTAGAGTGGAAGAATGTAGACATTTTGAGGCAAATGTGGGGGGTAAAGTAATCAGGGAAGTTTATAGATCTGTGGTGAGCTGCATAATCAGGGACATGGTCAAGGAATGGTCCTACTATGGGGCATTGTCCTCTCTGATACCTGCAATAATTGTTCTGGGAGTGAGGCACGATGGCAAAAGGCTATCCATGGAGCAAAAATCCCACAAGGCAAGGACAGAAAGCACCTATATGGGAGTTTATGTATACCTTTGAAGCTTTGATTACATGAGGAATACAAAGAAAAGAAAAAGAGCAGATAATTATAAGAGTCTTGAGTCAGAGAATGAGAGTCTAGAGTAGACACAAAGAAAGGCTAGATAATGAAGAAATTGAAAGAAATCCTTTTTGGAAAAGGTTGCAAAAATGAAATAAAAAAACTAACAATACTATTTGAAGGGAAAAAGAAGAATGGGGAATCCACTTAACTAATGGAAAGGATAAAGCAGGAGAGAGGTAATTATATACCCAGATAAGAGTAGGAGAGAATAAGGAGATAATAAACAAAATCCCAAAGGGAAAGAGACAAAAAATAAAGAGAGGAAAGGATCAAGAATGAGCGAAAGGGAACCAGGGAGAATAGAGTCAAATTTTAAAAAAAAAAGGTTAAAAGTAAAGTAACTGAAAACTTCTGTTTTCAACAAAAAAAGGAAAACAATAACTTGAAAAAATCCAACATTAGAGACAGATGGAAAAAAATAGAAACCTAACTTACAAGTTTAAATGTGAATGGAAAGAACAATCCAGTAAAATGAAAAAGAGTGACAGATTGGATAAAAAACAAAACTTTATAATCTGTTACAGACAAGAAACACATTTAAAAAACAAAGACAAACACAAAATAAAACTGGGGGATAGAAGAAAAAAAAATCTACTATTCATCAAGTGAATCCAAAAAAGCAGGAATTGCAATCATGCTAACTGACAAAGCAAAAACAAACATTCAAAATTTAGAAAGTGATAAATAAGGAAACTATATTATGCTGAAAGGAACCACAGTCAGCAAACCAATATCAATAGTAAACTTATATGCTCCAAATGCCTTAGCATCCAAATTCATGAAGGAAATATCTGTGCTTCAAGAAGGCAGAGAGTAGTATAATAATAGCAGGAGATTTCAATACCTCTCTCTCCATTTTGGATAAGTCCAACAGAAAGATAAACAAAAAGGAAAATACAGAGCTGAACAAATTGCTGGAGAAACTAGAGTTAAAAGACTTATACATCTTCTGAGTAAGACACCAAAAGATAGCACCACATGAAAATGTAACAAAAATTGACTATGTTACTAGGGCATAGAGATATTCTAAACAACTGTAAAAAAAAGTATAGTTAATATTCTTTACAGACCATAACAAAATTAAAATTGGTTTAGGGCCTACAAACAAAAGATATAGACTCAAATACTTAACAATGAAATCTTAAATAATGAGTAGGTCAAAGAACAAATAGAAATCATAGAAAGATAAAATGATGAAGCAATGTAACAAAATTTCTGGATTGCAGATAAAGCAGTCCTCAGGGGGAAAATCATATTCTTACAAACATTAATGAACAGAATATATAATTTTAAAAAACCTAATAATTATAACATAAGAATGTATTAGATAAATTCCACAAGATATTTTTTTTAAAAAAATTATGAAGGGAGATGAGATGATGAAGAGACCTGGCCTTCATGATCAGGAAAAGTATCATAAAGAAGATAGAATCTCAGTCTTTATGGATGGAATTTAACAGGCAGGATGCAAGAGAACTTTCCAGGTGAGAAACAAGATGAGTAATAGCATGTAGGCAAAAGAAGAAGCGATATACTCAAGGAATGATGATGTTTGACTAAGTGCAGGATGTGAGAAAAGAAACTTGTGGGATGAGTCCAGAAAATCAGATTAAAACTATTAGAATCTAGGATCCTCATTAAAATGAAAACTCTTTGTTAGTAGAGATTGTTTAATTCTTTGAACTTTTAACTCCAATGCCTAGCATGGTGCCCAACACATAGTATTTGCTCAATAAATGCTTGTTTTTCAATTGTGGGTGGCCTCAAACACCAGACTAAGGAGTTGGAACTTTATTGGTAGTAATTAGGGAGTTAACTGAAGAATTTTAAGGAAGGAAATGATATTATATGGAAAAAAAATAAAGGGCTATTTCTTGATGTATCTCAATAACATTTATAGGCATCTACTGACTCTACATATGGGCACAACTTGTTAGCACTATCTAGCATTAGTAATTAAATTAATTTAATTAAATTAGCAAATAAAAACATTAGCAATATTTAGGTTAGATTATCTGGCAAGGAAAGGTGGGAGACCAATGACTTGGATGGCTATAATTGGGGGATGGGTAAAGGGTGGCTATTAGTTTGGGTCAAGAGATTGAAGTTATTTGGGTAAAAATCAACAAATAGGGTAAAGGATAGAATTTTTTCCCAAGTACATCATTATTTGTTAGACCTAATTTTTCAGCACACAAAAGATTTGACATTATGTTCTTGCCTGGGGCACTCCATCATGTTCATCTATAAGGTACATCTTGTTCATAGAGCCCAAGTTGTTTAATACCTCTGGGGATGTTTTTAGGAGGAATAATATTGATGGAGAAAAGATAACACTTATTCATTATAGCAAAAGCCTTGATCAACCCAGCATGTATAAACTGAAAAGTATTGAGAATTGCTGCTACTCAGAGGACTAATTTAAATGGTCATTTGGTATTGGTGGGAAAGACTACCATAGTAGCCTCCAACGGTGAACATTGGCACAAACTAGTACTGAGCTATTGTTGATATCACAGTTGCCCAAGGGTACTTCCATTCATGGGCATATTTTTAGTACTGTTTTACCAAGGCCTACTGAACACTGTACAGAAGTAAATAGCATGAAGGTTTAGAAACAAAAATATCTTTTTTGACTAAGAAGGTTGTTATACATGCAATAGGTGATAGGAGATAAAAGTAAAGAAGAAAAAGAATATTTATTAAGCACCTACTATGTGGCAGGCACAGTTCTAAGTGCTTGACAAATATTATCTAATTTAAATATTTAAAACAACTCTGGAAGGTAGGGGCTATGATTATTTCCTTTTTACAGTTGAGGAAACTGAAGCAAATAGAGATTAAGAGATTTGCTCACTTATTTTTTTTAAATTATTTTTACTTATTTATTTTTACTTTTAGGCAATTGGGGTTAAGTGACTTGCCCCGGGTCACACAGCTAGTAAGTGTCAAGTGTTTGGTCTGAGTTCAGATTTGAACTCAGGTCCTCCTGACTTCAGAGCCAGTGCTCTATCCACTGAGCCACCTAGCTGCCCCAACTTGTTCACTTATTTATAAAGCACTTAGCATGGAATTTGACACATAAAGGGAGTTTAACAAATGCTTGTTTCCTTCATTCTTCTTAATTGCCATCCAGTGCTCCACAACTTCTACCCAGACTTGAAAGGATATCCATTGTAAACCGAATAAATAATTGTTTCTTCCCTCCTTTCCTGATTTCAGATCCAGAGCTCTATTCAAACTATAGGCCTATGACCTTGACATTAACTTCTGGAACGTCTTTTAAGGGGATAGCTTATGAACACTTAGAAAGAGAAACAGTGATTACAAAAATCCCTTCCCTCCTCTTACAATAGGAGACTAAATCATACACACTGACTTCCCCTCAAAACCCTAGTCTCTCAATTTCTCAATCTCCTAAACCTCTCTTGCCTACTCCTTCACTTTACCTCAGTTACACATAGGGATGGTTATACTCTTATTCTCATCATCATTCATAAGTGTTCCACTCCCAAATTATGAGGTGCATTGCACAGTAGGTAAAGTTTTTGGGCCTGGAGTCAGATAGGCCTGATTTCAAATATGTAAAATTGAAAATTGATTTTAATTCTATTTTGGTATGACTCAATCAAGTTAGATTTAATATACCCTTTCCTAGTTTCCTCCCCTCTAAACTTCACCCACCACTCACATTCCAGAGAAACTTTCCTAAAAGTCAAGCTTTTGTCTTATAATTAATTCCACCTTTGTCACCCCACCCATCACCCACTTTCCAGAAAAACTTGGTTAACCTAAAAGGTCAAATCTCACAAATTTAAACTATTGTAGCAAATTCCACAGCTGGCAGACTAATCATATCCCTTCAAGATCATTCCTCTCACCTAAGAACCTTTGTCTTGTGACTGGAATCTCATCTCTTGGCTGTGGTTAAGGGGGTTTCAAAAGGGGAGGTCCCAATGATGTAATTTCAATTCTGAGCATTTCATTAATAGCCAATCAGAAGAAGACACACCTATATTGCTCAAGATTTTGTTTTGTCATCTTGCTAATTGTTATTAAAAAAAACCAAAACCTGTTAGCCCTCACTCAAGGTCTTTGGTCATCAAGAGAAGCCACTGACCCCATTTACTGGAAATCATTAATATTACTAATGGCAGCTAGGTGGGGTAGTAAATGGAGTGCTAGGCCTGGAGTTGGAAAGACTCATCTTTCTGAGTTCAAATACAGCCTCAGACATTTACTAGCTATGTGACCCTGGGCAAGTCACTTAACACTGTTTGCCTCAGTTTCCTCATCTATAAAATACGCTGGAGAAGGAAATGGCAAACCACTCTAGTATCTTTGCCAAGAAAACCCCAAATGGAATCACAAAGAGTCAGATACAACTGAGAAATAACTGAACAACAATAAACCTTCCTAATAAATGGATTGTGCTTGGAATTTTGTACCTCAATTTGCCCTAATTTCTTTCATAACAAATGCCAGGTCAGATGCTAACTAACTGTATGACTCTCGGTAAGTCTTTCAATGTCTCCAGTTCTCCTATATGCAATATAAGGGGGTTGGATTCAATGACCTCTAAGGTCCTTTCTTGCTCTAAATCTATGATTTTATGATTTTCCTTTATCTGACTATAAATGCCTAACTTTCCATTTCTCCTGGCTCTGTTGAAATCTACTTTTTATTTAATTTTTTAAAGATTCTGAACCTAACAAACACCAAGTAAAAAGCATTTCCACTTATAAAGTAGAACAGAAAAAGAGGATTATACCAGAAGCTGTGAACTTCTGTAACATGTAGCTTACTTTTTACTTTTTAAGTTTACAGGACATCCTAAAAGTCTTGGTTTTATCTTGCAAGACTAGAGATACCTGTAAGATAAATCCAACATGTGCCTTCAAAGCTCTCTTGCTTGTGTCTATATTGTTCTGGCTTTCCCTCTGCTGTTTTTTTTTTTTATTTTTCTGTGCATTTTTTAAAAAGTACCTCAATGACCCTTTTTCTTGCTTTTCATTTTCCTTTTTTTCTGTTTTTTTTTCTGTAACCCTATATGCAGGTCCCGTTTTTTTTTTTTTAGTTCCCCCTGCCCCCAATCTGAGGATCAGGGGAAGGGGGGAGGAGGGAATAAAAGAACTTGAAATAAAGATGCAATAATGAAGCAAATTCCCAAGTTGTCTTGTTTAAAAAAGTCGGTCTCATTCTATACCCAAGTCCTCTACCTCTCTGTCCAGAAATGGATAGTGGGTTTCATCATGGGTCCTCTGGAACTGGTATTGGTCATGTCAAGATCCAAGATCACCCTTCTCTTTTAACTATTAGGAGACACCATATTTTCCAGAGCTAAGGCCCAGCAAGCAACTGTGCCCTGAGCTTGGCATAACAACAATCCTTTGCATTCACCCTCTGAAGGAACACTGCTGCAACTAGATCATAGAACTGATGGTCCCTGGGCTCGGGCAAGCACCAACAGGTCCAGACATGAAGTCCTCCTATGAATGGATTTTTTGTCACTAGATAACCCTGCCTCACTGTTGCTGTTGTGCCTCACTGCTATTGCTACACTACTGTTTGATTCTTTGTCTAGCCACAAATATATAAATCAAAGTTTAGCTCCACTGCTTCAGGTCTCCTACTAGAGGAGACCCTGACACATGCATCTAATTTCTTCCCCCAACAGAACAAAAAATGCTTTTTGCTTTTAACCTGTGTGAGATCTTTGGTATTTTTGGAGTTAAAAGTGGTTGCAATGTCTCTGTGCCTCTTTGGTCATTTGTTACTAGAGTTGACAGTCATGGCATTAATCAGAGTTCTTAAGTCTTCCAAAGTTGCTGTTTTTTTTTTTAACAATATTATTATTTTACTGGTTCTTTTAACTTCACTCTCAACCAGTTTGCACAAGTCTTCCAGGTTTGTCTGAAATGATCCCCTTCATATTTTCTTACAGTGAAATAATATATTCTATTAATAAGATATTTGTTCAATTATTCCCCAATTATTATATACGCTCTCAGTTTTAAATACTTTACTGTAACAAAAGAGCTGCTACAAATATTTTTGAACCTATGAGTCCCTTTGCCCTTTTTTTGATCTCTTTGGGGCATAAGTCTATCTCTGTCTGCATCTCTCTTTTTCTGTCTCTTTCCCTTCCACATCCCTTCTCATTAGTTATTATGAGTTCATTTATAATCTCTATGAAAATGACTCCAATATTCTCATATTGGATCAAACGTATTACATCCTGCCCTCACAAACCATCTGTTCAACATCTCCATCTGGATGTCATATATGGCATTTCTCAAATTCAATACATCCAAAAAAAGAACTGATTAATCTCACCCTAAACCCATACCTTTTTCCAACTTCTCTATTTCAATTAAGCATTCAGTCAACAAGCATTTGTTTTTGTTGTTGTTTCTTTCATTCCTTTCATTCATGTCAGACTCTTCATGACCGCCATCTTAGCCAAGAAAACCCCAAATGGTTTTACATAGTCAGATATGACTGAAAATACTTAGGTCAAAGCTTTTGTTTAGTTGTAGCCTTTTAGAATCAGGGGGATTCTGGATGAAAGTGTTTAATATCAGGAGGAGAAAAAAGTCCTACTTTTATTTATGTTGTTGTTTGTTCTTTATTCTCTAAGAGGACCATGACATTAGAAAGGTGCTGCCATGACCTGCAAGTGCGTTGGATTTAAGTGAGGGAGGGCTGTACAAAGTTATCAGCTTTACTCTCTCCTCCATAGTCATCTGAGCCCAGTGGCAAGATATAGATCAGGACAATTAGAGATTACCCCTACTCTTATTTATAGCCTTATATTAAATTGTAAGCACTGTTAAGTAGTAGGACTATAATTTAGTCATCTTTGTGTCATTCTCAGGGTCAAGTACATCATAAGCCAAGCAATAAATATTTATCTAATGTATTATTTTATTAGGCCCTCAAAACAACCCTGCGAGGAAAGTAGGCATGGGATTGATCTCTCCATTTTGAAGATTAAGGAACTGAATCCTAAAGAGGTCAAGTGCCTTAGAATCACAGAATGTTAGAGCTGGAAGGAGCCTTTGAAGATAGAAAGGTAGAGCCAGAGGTGTGCTACTAAGAGTTTAAACTGGCCCTCTGAAAAAGTGTGACAGACTTTAAAGTCCAATCAGCATTATTAACATTTTCCCCATCATTTTCTTAAATCTAGATAATCAACCAAAGAATAAATCAAATTGTAGTATTTGATTTCTGATCATAAACACACTGAAAATCTAACAATCAGCTCTAGCAATGGCATGAGCTGTCTCCAGCACACTGTTGGCAGAACATGGAATGTTGGACCTTAGAACACAAAAGATTAGAACATAGAATGTTAGTGCTAAAAGGAACTTTAGACCATAGAAAGGATAGTGGAAAACACACTAACCCTGGAGTCAGCAGACCATTGTTCAAATCCTAGTCTCTGATGCTTACTGTTTGTGTGACCTAGGGCAAGTCACTTAACTTGCCTGGGCCTCAGTTTCCTTATCTGCATAATAAAGGGAGAGAGGTGGGCTAGTTGTCCTCTGAGGTCCCTTCTAAATCTATGATACAATGATAGAAGATTGGAACATACAATGTCCAAGCTGGTAATGACCTTGAGGTTTCTAGTCCAACACCCTCATTTTACAGACGGACGCTCAAAGAGATGGAGTGACTTGCCCACAGTCCCACAAGAAAACAACCACTTGGATTTCCTAAAGTCCTGGGCTGTTTGCACTAGACCACAGCTGCCAGGCAGAGTTCCCAGGGGCAACCTATTTTCCCCTTGCCTCACATGATCTTTTCAGGGCTACTTTTTCCTCCTTTCTGATTATGTCATACCAGCAGGGGCTCCTAGTCCTTTTGCTTCAGGTTTCTCCACCCTATTGGTGCCCAACCCAACCTCTCATCCAAGAGTGGCTGATTCAGCAGGGGAGCTGCTCTCTAAGGGAACCCTATGGTGAATCCTTTTGTAAAGTGAAGGATGCTTTTGTGATGTGAATCATCACTCCCTGGTGTGCCTGAGTACTCATTCCAGCTTTTTAGGTTTTCCTTAAAGTGGGACGCCCTTGAATAGTTCTCTTCTGACCTGCTTCTATTGACTCAAACCTTGGTTTATACCTCAGAAAATTAGCAGAGAAATATCTAACAAAGTCAAGTCAACAGGCATTTATTAAGCACCTGCTCTGTGCCAGATACTGTACCCAGCACTGAAGATACAAAGAAAGGCAGATAAGTGGTTCCTATTGTCAAGGAGCCTACTGTCTGATGGGGAAGATAGCTTGCAAACATATGCAAAGAACATATACATTTATATGCATTTATTAAGCACTTACTATATGCCTGGCTCTGTGCTAAGAGCTGGACTTACAAATGTAAACATAAAGCAAGACAGTCACCGAGTTCCTCATCAATAAAATTGCTCAAGCAAGGGCTCAAAGAACGTTTGTCAGGGCTGTTGTGGAGGGGAGTCTTGCTTCTAGTAGGAGCTCATTCATTCATTCATTCATTCATCCATTCAATAAGTAATTATTAAGTACCAACCAGGTTCAGACTTTATCCGATGATCAACCAATTTTTACAGTACTGGAAAAATTGAACCATAAAAAACACTCACATTCTTGCTATAAATGAAAGAAGAAAAGAAAGTTGCAGTTAAATGGAAGGTTGGCTTATAGATTCTCCATGGAGAGGGACATAAAAGGGTCAGCTTCATCTCACACTCACACACACCCAGAGTCAACAAGAAACATGATTTCATGGGATACTGGTTGTCCCATCTTCAGTATTCATTACCAACATGACCAATCAATCAATCAAGACTAGGTAAAGAGGCCATTCTGTGCCTCGTGTCTTATTAAGCCTTAATCACTGAATGGGTGTTGCCTCAGTCAAACTGAGACTTACTAAAGACCTTAGCTTGAAAAGGTCAAGGGCCCCACTGCACCCTGGGTCATCTCTGGTCATCCTGATCTATATCTGGCCACTGGACCCAAATGGCTCTGGAGGAGAAAGTGAGGCTGGTGACTTTTCATAGCTCTCCTTCAATCAAAGCCAATTCACTTGCATGTCTTGGCATCACCTCCCTGAAGTCATGGCCCTCTTTGAGGACGAAAGACAAACGACACCAACATGAGCAAAAAGATGAAGATAACTGCAGTTTACACAACAAAATCAGTGACTTGGGATGAGTAGGCCTGGTAGGGAAATTCTGTGAAGAATTCAGTAAGACCCTCCTAACTAAGTCAACATGTACCTTAACACTTGAGGACTTCAGTGAAAAGACAGAGTTAAGTGACTATGCCAAAAAAAAAAAATTGGAAAATATGATTCCAAAGGCCTTTATACTACTCAGAAGCCTCAAGGATATGTATGACTTTTTCCCCCCAAAAAAATAAGTCCAAAAGTGCTGGCTATAGGGAGCACTAAATAAAACCTTTCCTTCTGTCCTCTTTCTGCAACCCCCACTCCCAAATGCAATTGACTATTTGTGCTTTTGTTTGTTTGTTTTGGTGAGGCAATCTGGGTTAAGTGACTTGCCCAGGGTCACACAGCTAGTAAGTGTCAAGTGTTTGGTCTGAGGCCAGATTTGAACTCAGGTCCTCCTGACTCCAAGACCAGAGCTCTATCCATTGCACCACTTAGCTGCCCCAACTATTTGTCTTAAACAGAGCTAAAGCAGTTACCTATGTGGTAGTTCTTTCTTTTTTTTTCTTTCTTTCTTGTTTTTCTTTTTTTTTTTTAGAGTTGAAAGAACGTTTGATTTAGGACTTTTAGTTAAAAAACATGTATGAAGTTATTTAAGATCATAGACTTATAGAGTCAGAGCTAGCTATATAGAGGTCATCTAGTTCATCCTCCTCATCCTACAAAGAGGAAACCAGGGCCCAGAAAGTTACATGACTTGCCCACGGTCAAACTGGTAATAGGTATCCAGCGGGGATTTTGAACCTAGGTCTTCGACTCCAGGGTACTTACGCTTTTCTCTATGCTACTCATGAGTCTTGGTTTTGTATTCCATGTAAGGAAGGGGTTGGACTAGAAAGCCCCTAAAGTCTCTTATCACTAAATCTATGATTCTATGTTGACAGTGACTTTAAATTTAATATTTTATTTTTTTCTGTGGGAGTTCTTTCTGAACCAAGTGTCTCTCTACAGTAAGAAAATAGACTTGTTAGTGAAAAAAATAAAAATACCAAATATAAAATATAGAATGAAGATTAAAAAAGATCCAACTAGGGACAGCTAGATGTGCACAGTGGATGGAGCTCCTGCATTGGAGTCAGGAAGACCTGAGTTCAAATTTGGCCTCAGACACTTGACACTTGCTAGCTGTGTGATCCTGGGGAAGTCACTTAACCCTGATTGCCTCACCAAAAAGAAAAAAAAAAGATCCAACTAGACATATTCAAACTACTGTATTTAAAAAAACATGAGAAATGGAAATGGAAGAAGGACAAAACATTGATGTGAATTATCACCATTTCCTACAGAAATTTAAATGATATGAAATAACTCAAGGAGGGATCCAAGTGAGCCCAGAAGTTCAATTCAATTCAGTTTTGCAGTCATTTATTAAGCATCTTCTAAGTACAAGTCACTGCAGATGAAACTGAGGATTAAAAGACAAAAATGAAGTAGTCCTTGGCCTGAAGGAGATTATACGCTACTAGAGAAGTGTAACATTTACACGTGTGAGATACACAATATAATTAAGGAAGAAGACAGAATTAACAAATAGAGGGATAAGGAAAGAGTTCCCATAGTGGGTAGCACCTGAGATGAGCCTTGAAGGAAGTTATGGATTCTAGAAAGCAATAGTGAGGAGTGTTTGTTCTTTCCAGGCATGTGGAGTAGATAATCCTTTGTAAAAACAACACAGGAGTAGGAGAAGGAAACAGCAAATAAGCTGGTCTAGCTGGAAGGTATAAAGCATGTAAAGGGTTGTAATGTGAAATAAGTGGGTAAAGGTAGGCAGGTGCTAGGCTGGGATGGGCTTTAAATGACAAGCCTGAATTTTTCCTGGAGGCAGTGGAAAGCTGCTAAAGCTTCTTGAGCAAGAAATGACCTGGTTAGATCTGTGCTTTAAAAAGATTATTTTGGCATCTGTGTAGAAGATAGATGTTGATGGAGGACAGGGAGCTGTGGCAGAGGTAGGACCTAGAAACGGCAGCGTGGAGCAGTGTCCCTAGTCCTTCTGGCTTGAAGTGTGCTTTGTTGTTCAATCGTGTCCAACTCTTCGTGACTCTGTGGACCACAGCACACCAATGCTGTTCATGAGGTTTTTGTGGCAAAGACATTAAAGTGGTTTGCTATTTCCTCGTCCAGTATATTAAAGCAAACAGAGGTTAAGAGTCTTGCCCAGGGTGACACAGCTGATAAGTGTCTGACACCAGATCTGAACTCGGGTCTTCCTGACTCCAGGCCCGGTGCACTTTATCCACGGAGCCACCTAGCAAATAGAAATTAAGCGACTTGCCCAAGGTCACACAGCTAACAAGTGTCTGAGGCTGGATTTGAACTTAGGTCTTCCTGATTCCAAGTCGAGTGTTCTATCCAATATGCCACCTAACTACCGTATCTAATCCCTAATTATATTGCCTCTCCACCCTCTCCCTGAATGTTTCTGCTGTTAGCCATGGATATCTTGGTAACTGGATGCTCTAATCAAACATCTTTTCCCTCTTTTCCTTATAACCTCCCCCTTTTCTACTACACATACTGCAGACCACGGAAGTACAGTTGGGGCTTATTAACTAGAGGAAAAAATATAGAAATTCAGAAATAATTACCAATATAAGACAATTAGTAGCTTGAAAAAAAAATCCTGGTCCCAGAAGAGATGGTATTCAGTGTCCAAGCTATTCTATCTAGTGACATTTTTCTGGGCCTGACATTTCCCATGATTCCTTTTAGCCATTAAACATTTGACTCAGAGGCATCAGCTGAAAATGAAAGGTTTTAGCCCTAAAACACAAGAAATTACACCAGTTTAGGATACCCCAGCCTGGTCTGTTGGATTGAATGCATTGGTTCATTCTGTAATCCCAGGCTTACTTCCAGCTCATCAAGAAGTTTCCTGATTACATGTGATCCCCCACTCCATGCCTACCTGTAATGAACCAGTTCCCTCTTCTATTCAACCAAGGGGAAAATAAGGAAATACAAGCAGTTCTATAGAGAGTTCCCGACAAGGAACAAAAAACAGATAATACCACTGCTTGGGGAGCAGCCAATGACAAGCCCTCCTATCATCGTGCCCACTGCTGCTTACCTCATCAGGTTATTGAAATAACTAAATGAAATAATGGATTGGAAAGCACATTGTAAGCTGTAAATTAATGTAAAAGATAATTCCTATTATTCTTTGCATTAGGAGGGTCCCTTTGTCTAAATACTTTAATGAGGTCCCAGAATCAGATTCCTGGTTCTGTAATGCTTGGCCTCCTCTCCCTCTGCCAGGCCCAACAAATAACTCAGATCTCATTAGTGTCTTTCTCCTTCCTACCTTGGCAGACAGGAGTAAGCCTAAACAGACTGTAGACTGTGTTCAATGGGGAAGTGTTTCAGGTCCAACTCCTATGTGCTCCCCCTGTGCTAATCGGATTTCAGATTCCCATGACTTTGGGAGGACCCTTACTTGTTCTGCTTTCTCCCCTTTGGAAAAAAAAGCAAAATGAGATGGAAGAGGGGGAAGGATGTCAGTGTTCTCTGTTCTGTGTCCCGGTTTCCTCTGCTGCAAATACTAATTGGATTTTCCTAAGACGTTTTGAAAATTCTGATGTTACTTGATCTTGTCATAAAAAAGAAAGTGATAGATTTAGAATCTAAGGATATGGTTTCAAATCCCAGTGCTTCCAGTTTTTGATATATGTAACCTTGAGCAAGATACTTACTATCTATGGGCCTCAGTTTCCCCATCTGTAAAATGAGAGGGTTGGACTTGATGACTCTCAAAGTTACTTCCAACTCCAAATGTAGGATCCTATGACGGGAGACAATGGAGTCAGGGTGGACCTTGCCTTTATGAAAAATAATATAAATAAGTATATATGTATATGTGTGTATATGCTATATGTATACTATATACTTTACAAGTCATTAGAAAAGTTTTAGTGCAGTTTTAAGCTTAATTTTTGGGATACCCTGTATATCATACATATATATCACACATATCATATGTATATGTCTGAACTTAGAATTGACAATTCCCAAGATGGCATATGGAAATTCCCTCCATGAAGAGCAGATAATTTGTAACTGGAAGTCTTAGAAAGTTGCCCAAGGACCTAAGAGGTTAAGGGTCTCAATGAGAGACAGTATGGTAGGTACAGTGGAAAAATCACTGGTTCTGGAATCAGTATTGTTCTTGTTCAGTCATTTCAGCCATGTCTGACTTTTTGTGACCCCCTTTGGGGTTTTCTTGGCAAAGATACTGGAGTGATTTGCCATTTCCTTCTCCAGCTCGTTTTACAGATGAGGAAATTGAGGCAAATTAAGTGACTTGCCCAGGGTCACACAGCTAGTAAGTGTCTGAGACTGGATTTTAACTCAGATCTTCCTGACTCCAGGTCCAGTGCTCTAGCCACTGTGCCACTCAGTTGCCCTAGGTGTCAGAGTATGTGGGTTCAAATCCCATCTCTGATCATTAACTAACTGTGAGACATTGGCTAAGTCACTTAACTTCTTTGAGACTCAGTTTTCTCATTTGTGAAATGGGGGTGAGGGGCTGGACTAGATTGGTTCTGATATCCTTTTTAGCTCTAAACCTATGATCCTATAACTTGTCTTTGGTCAAATATGTGGAGTGTGCCAGAGGCAGGACTTGAACTCTGGTCTTCCTGAGTCCAAGGCTCGACCTCTAATCACAATGTCATGTTGCATTGCAATATGATATACTTCCACACTCCTCAGTTTCATTGCTGTGGGTATTTCCTATGCCAACATAGATTAAAACTCCATTGAATTTTCTAATTGGTTTTTGAGATTTGTTATTGAAAAAAAAAATCAGCCTCCAGACAACCTATTGACCAACTTATGAGAGAACTTCACCAGGGTGACCCTTGAATAGGCTTGAATAGATATAGTTTGTCACCACACTCATAATCAATTGGTTATCAGTCAACAAGTATTTAAGTTCTCACTATGTGCTAAGCAGGCAGCTAGGTGGCTCAGTGGATGGAGTGCCCACCCTAGAGTCAGTAAGACCCGAGTTCAAATACAGCCTCAGACACTTACTAGTTGTGTGATCCTGGGCTAATCAGTTCACCCTGTTTGCCTCAGTTTCCTCATTTGTAAAATGAGCTGGAGAAAGAAACGGCAAAGTACTCCACTATCTTTGCCAAGAAAACACCAAATGGGGTCACAAAGAGTCAGACAGAAAATGACTCAACAACAAATAAGTGCTAAGCACTGGGCATACAAAGAAAGGTAAACACCATCCCTGCCCCCAGGAGCTGGCATTTTAATGGGGAACATAGCATGCAAACAACTCTGTACTTGCTTGTTAATAAGTGATTACTACAGGATAAATGGAAGATAATTCTCAAAGCATGGGCACTAGCCGGTAGGACAACTAGGGAAGGCCTTTTGTAGAAGATGAGATTTGAGAATGTGGTCTCATCATTGAAGGAGGCAAAGAAACCAGGAGGCAGAGGTGAGGCGGGGGAGCATTTCAGGCATCTCAGAAAAGACAAGAGGTTGAGAGATGGAATGTCTTTAGGAAGACCCTGATGTGACAAATAGGCCAGTGTATGTGTCAAGGAGTAAAGCATGAGAAGATTGGAAAGATAGGAAGGGACCAGACTATAAAAGCTTTGAAAAGCCTAACTGACTATTTTATATTTGATTCAATAGGGAACCGCTGGAATTTATTGAGTAGGGCGTGATATGAGTGATATGCCTTATGTTTTAGGAATTTCACTTTGGCATGTGAATGGAGGATGAACTGGAGTGGGGAGAAATTTGAGGCAGGGAGCCCACCCGGAAGGCTATTACAGTAGTTCAGGTGACAAGAACCTGCACCAAGGTACCTGCCTTGTCAGAGGAGAGAAGGGGACAATATCAGAGATATTGCCAAGGTAAAACCAATAGGCGTTGACAACAGATTAGATATGGCAGGTGAGTGTGAGTAAGGAGTCCAGTATAATGCCTAGGCTTCTGTCCTGGGTGACTCCCTCCTCCACTAGTAATAAATAGGAATAAATTAGGAATAAATGGGGAAAGTTTTCTTTTCTAATTATAGGAATCACCACTAATTAGGCCTTTAAGAAGCCAAGATCAGGCATGAGAGAAGAGTAACAACAACTATATTTGATATATAACATTTACATGAGAGACATTGTGGTTTAACAATGGATAAGAGTTAGCCAACATGTCATGAAGACTTTTTCAAGTTCTCCCCTGACATATCCTGGTAGGTGATCCCAGGCAAGTCACTTAAACTCTCTCTGCTCTGATTTTCCTCATCTGTAAAATGGGCACAATAATAGCACTTACTTCTCAGGGTTGTTATGAGCTTCGAATCGAATAAGATAACATGTAAAAAGTGCTCTATGAAATATTGGCTATTATTATCATAATTTGAGAAGCGTTACAGTACAGTAGGGGAAAAAAGCCAGCCTCTGGGTCGGGAAGACCTTGTTTCAAGTTCTGGCTGTGACATTGGAATAAGCTATTTAACCTCTCAAAGCCCCAGGCAACTCTCTCCAAAGACAGCAGTCTGCAGAACCTGTTAGAATTTGTGTTGGTAGAGTTAGTTTCCTCTCTGATACCCACAGGTCCTTATGCCATTGAAATCACAGGTCCTGATCCTATTTATATAGAATGCTTCATTGTTTACAAAGTTAACGAGCTTTCTTCATAAAAGAGCTGTGATGTAGGAAGCGCAAACATCATAATCCCTATTTAATATAGGTGAGGAAACAAGTTCAGAAAAATTGATTGGTCAAAAGGCTCCTAGCTCGTTAACCTGCAGGACTTAAAACATAGCTCTTCTTCAGTCAGCCAGTCAGTCAGTTAATAAGCATTTATTAAGTACTTACTGTGTGCCAGGAACTATTTTAAGTACTGGGGATACAAAGATAGGCAATGCCCTCAATGGGGAAGACAGCATTCAAACAACCAAGTACAAAAAAGCTATTCACAGGGTCAGTTGAGGGGAGTGGGGATGGGTCTTCTTAATCCAACTCTACTTGTCTTCCCACTGCATCCCATTTGCCCGCCTAGGAGGTATGATTTGAGGCAATAAGAACTCTTGACTTCAAAGTATCTCCTGCATAAGCTTGCCACAATGTCACAATGAAATGTCTGTCCCTGGAGTACTAAGACACTGCTTCTTTAGAAGGACCCTGTTAACTACATATTAGCAGAACATCTTGTGGGAATGAATGAGGATAGAGGTTAAGTAAGATCGGATGAGTAGGAAGAAAAGTGAGCATAAAAAAGAAAAAAACAGATCCAAGGGAGGTTATTATGGTGGGAGTATCCTGACCATCTTAGAAGCAACCAGATGCCGGGAAGGCATAGACACAACTTAGAATCATCCCTCCCTCACCGTTACAATCATAAAACCTCATAGAGAAACAAACCAAAGTACAATCAAAAAATATTATAATATGAAGGAAAACAAACCAGTGGTACCTGGTGAAGGGCAGAATTCTGTGAACTCAGAGATCATGGAACAACAGAAACTTCAAAAATTATTTTTTAAATAACATTCATAAAAGAAGAAACTAGGAAATTTACCTCAGGAAAAAAAAAATGGCTCTAATGTAGAAAATAGAGTATTTACTGAAGAATCAAACCCAAACTCTATTATTTATTGCCTATGACCATGCCCAAGTCACTTAGGCTCTTACAAATTCAGTTTTCTATACTATAAAATGGGTATAATTCTTGCATTACCCACCTCATTGGATTGTGGTAGAGAAAATGCTTTGTTAACTTTAAAGTACTATACAAAAGAGAATTACCATTTTAGTACCAGTTCTGCCATAAATTTATGTCGTTATACTGGGTAATCATTCTTTTCCCTGAGTCTTGGTTTCCCTATCTGCAAAATTATAATGTTGAACTAGATGATTTTGAACTAGGACAATTTTGAGGTCTTTTTCAGTTCCAATATCCTATAGCTCTGAAGTCAGAGAATACTTCTGAAAGCTCTTTATAAGTTTGAAAATGACATGTATTTGTAAAATACCACTATTACTGCTTATTAATACCATTATCATTAATGAATTCTCTACTTCAGCCATCCCAGGTGGCTTCAAAGACCTTCAAGACATTTTCTCATAAAATGGGCTATATATATCTAGCTGATGTCTCTTTAAATGCTCCCTGACAGTCATTTCAGCTTCAAGGTTAACTCAAGGATTGAACCAAATTAGACCTTTTACTTTGTAAGAGAAAAATAAGACTGGTTCTCTTTTTTCCTCAATTTCTTTTCTCTTTGATCAAATCAAAATCCCATCCTATCCCATCTCACTACCTCTCAGCCCACCCCAGCCCAGCCCAGCCCCAAAGACTGGGTGATTTAGCAATCCTAGAACTAAACTCAACCCTAGGCAGGAAGACTATATAAGGCATTCGGACCAGTAGGATTACCTTGATAACCCAATTACTCAGTAACTAGATTCCTAAGAAATTCTTCCGTGACCAGTTCTCTGATTAAGAGAAAATTGATTTTCCTGCCCCTATCAAGACAAGATCCTTCTATGCTGCCACACCCCCTTGACCCAGGCCATCAGCCCACCATGGCCATCAGCATAGACACCTGGGATCTTGGGCTTTCTTCTTTGATGCTCTTGTGACTGTTCCCACCGTCCAAGCCCTCTTCTAGGATACTCCATGTGGGAAATGAGTTCCAATCTAATCTGATCTCTTAGCAGCTTTTTATGCTAATTATTGAAATGTATTACATATCTTATCTCTTCCTTTAAGATTTTGTGATCCCTGAGGACTGGCGAGGACTCTATCATTTTTTTTTTTATTTTTGTATCCTCAGACTAGAACAGGGCCTTGTATACAGAATAGGGGCTTATTAAATGTTTTAATTGGATTTAATTCTCTTCCTCAATAGCTACCCCAAAGTTTCTAAAACAAGGGCAAAACAAATTTGGTGATCAAAGGTATCATTTCTCTGTAAAGTTGAGGGCATGAATAGTGCTTCATTTTGTATCTGCCTGGGTGTCTACCATTGGGTCTGTGCTTAGTAGACAATAAAAGATATGTTTAGTAAATATGTTGCAATTGGAACCTTTAATGTGGTCCTCTATCATTATCTCTGCCTCCTCCCCATTAATAACCTGGACTGCACCCCTGGGTCCCTTGTTCTGATAATAGAGTTTGTACCTTAACTTTCCAGGGGCCCAACTTCATTGCCATTTCCTTACCTGCTCCATGTCATACTTCTATGTGCCCCCTTCTTTCCAGTTCCCCTTTATGTGATGTCTTCCCCATTTAGAACTGACAAACATTGTCTAAGGGTCTATTGATTGGGTACTACTGCCAATTATACAATCAATGGTGCAGAGATAGGCACTGCAGAGTATTATCCTCAGAACACAGACTACACTGATCATATATAAAAAAGGGTCAATGAGCCCCAAGCATCAATTTCAAGTTGCATTATATAGATTTTGGTTATATAACCAGGGTGTGTAAAATGGAATTTCAAAGAGAAATAAGGGAAGATAATAAATTATAGATCAAAGAATAGATGGCAGAAGGGGAAGATCTATAACAGGTAAAACAGGAAACTAGCAGGTTAACATCAGTTATACTTGAGATCTCAAACTTGACTTTGCAGATAGGTAAAGCATGAACTAACCAGTTACATGGCATGGTTATCCCAAATAAATGGCAGTAAGAAAATTAAGCCAGTGGGCAGCTAGGTGGTGCAGTAAATAGAGCACTGGCCCTGGAGTCAGGAGGACCTGAGTTCAAATATGGCCTCAGATACTTGACATTTAGTAGCTATGTGACTCTGGGCAAGTCACTTAATCCCAATCATCTCACCAAAAAAGAAAATTAAGCCAGAAATTCTCTTAATACTTGGAGGACAAGGACCATCTTGCTTGCTTTTTTTTGTGTGTCCCTAGTGCTTAGCACAGTGTCTGGCACATAGTATACACTTAATAAATGTTCCATCAAAACATATTGATCTTGAGGTCAGGATATGCAAAAACAACTTAAGAATTATAGGTCTTCCAGAAGAACACACCATATAAAAACAAAACAAAAAAAACTGAATTCTATAATGCAAAAAATAATACAAGAAATCTGCCCAGAACTTCAGTACATAAAAAACAAAGTGCCAATCAAAAGTCCATAGATTACTTCTAGGGGTGAAAAAAACATTCTGCAAACTCTAAGCCATAGTGAATAAATTTAACAGTTTTATGAATAAACAAATCCTGCAAATGAACAGGAGAAAAGGAAAGAAAATTCAAATAATACAAAACTATTCTGTACTCAGCTGAAAATATAGGAGAAAATGAAATTACCCATTCTAAAGAGCAAAAGAGGCAAAGATACTAGCCAAAGTGACCCATCCTGAAAATCTGAGCCTGACCATCAAGTAAAAAAAAAAGATGGATATTCAATTTTCTTCAAAAGTATTAAAAGTATTCCTAGAAAGAAAGCCAGACCTGAAGAAAACATTAGCTTTTCAAATGCCTCAGGCAACAGATACACAAGAAAGGGAAACAAGTATCGTGAAACTAAGATTTATTTCTAAATACATACAAGAAGACAAGGATAACAGCAGAAGTCAAACAAGAAATTGGAGAAACAGGCCTGAAACATCACAAACGACACCTCACAGTACTCTACTTACAGGTAAATAAATATTTTTTGTGGGTTAAATTACAGAATAGGAGGCCATATAAGAGAGAAAAAGGCAGGAAAGAAGATAGAGTGGAATAGATTGTACCCTAACTGAGTCAAAGTTAACCATGAAAGGAAAAGGAAAATAATTCTTGTAGTCTCTCAGGAGGTAGACAGCCTATAGGAGAATGGGCAAGGAGATTGAAAGGGGGGTGGAGGGACTGGGAATTTTTGTTTCAGTGGTGAGAGGGAGGGCCACTGATGAACATTTCCATGGGAGAACAGAGATATTCTATAAAGTCAGAGAATATGAAAGAATAGAGATATTTTATGAAGAAAGATTAGAATCTTACAATAAGTATAACCTGTAGAAATTAGATACTTAGAAAGACCATTCAGGAGAAGGTGAATCAGAACTCCTTGGAGCAACTTATGCCCAGAAGAGTAGAAGGGCGTGAACCCAGGAAGGAGATTTCAGGGTAAATTGTGAGGGTGAGGGAATGACCATGGAGTGGGCAAAGGTTAATAATGAATTGCATCATCAGAGATATAAGAAAATTCCTACATGAGGCAATGTCCTTTCTATCTCTTGCAGAAATTGGTATATCTAAGAGTAAGACAAAGAGAAAAAGGGGGCCAGATGGCAAGATCTACAGGGAAGTAATTTCAGTCTTGGTTGGAATCATAGATTTAAGATTGGAAGGCACTGCAAAGAATACCAATTCAACTATTTTATAATTCTTATTTTACAGAAGAGGAAATTGAAGCCCAGAGACATGAAGTGATTTACACAAGGTCACACATGACAGAGGTGGTCTTTGAATCCAGGGCCTCTGATTTCAAAGCCAATGTTATTTCCGATATGACAGTCTCATAGGTCATCCATCTAGCCCAATCATCACCTGCGCACAAATACAACATGCCTGACAAATGGTCACCCAGCCTTTGCTTGAAGGCCTCTCATGAACTGCAGCCCTTTCTACTTTTGCGTAATTTTGAACAGGAAGGGTTTTATTTGTGTTTGCTTGTTTGTTTTCTCTTCCATTGATCAGAAACACTTGTGGATTAATTGATTGATTTTCCTCAATTGAAAATGACCTCCAGGTCTGCTGACCCAGAAGGGATCAATAAAGTTCCACATCACCCTTAGTTCAACTATGTCAGTCACTAACACAGTGTTATTGGCAAGACAAAATTCATTGCATGGCCTCTGGGTCAGGCTCAGGAATTCCTGAACCCAGGACAGAATATTGTCAAGTAGCAAATTTCAATATGATTTGAAGAAAAATTTCCTAATCATAGTGAGTTTCTCATCATTAGGGGTCTTCTAGTAGAGCTTGGATGAGTAGTTGTTAGAGATGTTGTGGAAGAGATTTTTGTTCAGGTATAGGCTGGACAACTGGCCTCTTAATGATGACTCTGGAAATTCTGTAAGAAAGCTCAGTCACTGCCACTGATTTCTGCTGCTAGAAACCACACATCCCATATATCAGCACAGAGGGGTTTGAATAATGTTTAAATTACATTGGGGGAAAAAAAGGATAACAGGCTGGAAAAGAACATAATGAATCTTCCCAGGTGAAAGATCTGATTCCTGACTCATTCTGGCTGTCCATCCTTCCTATTCAAGCTATGCCTACAGAGAAATTCAGGAGTCTCATGCTCCCTTGTCCTCTCCTCCTCCATTTAAATGTCCTCTGAGTGCAATATTCATTTTCAAATCCCCAACCAAAGGGTTCATAAAGCATCCTGCTGCCACAGAATGCCTCCCTGCTCACAATTAAAACCAAAAAATAATGTAGTCTCCTGGCATCAAGATGGTACTTTCCGATGAAACAGGGCATCTGTAATGTTCCTGAAGAAAGGAGAGTGGCAGAGAAAAATGGGGGTGGTGATGGCCCACGGGAAGAAGAGGTAAAGTAGAAAAAAGAGACAACTCGCATTGGCAACGTACCTTACAGCTTCCAAAACAGTTCCCTCACAACTATTTTGCAGGGTAGGTAAGGCAGGTATTTTTACTCCCAAGTGATATATGAGGAAATAGAGTTTTTCTAAATCTTTTATCACAATGGCCGATATGTGGTAAAAAGAATAGAGACAGAATCACAGAGTCTGAGTTGGAAGGGGACCTCAAATGCCATTGGTAGAATCAGTACTGGACTGAGAGTTCTTTTGACAATATCCCCAACAAGAGGTTAAGCAACCTTTTGTTTGAAAACCTCTAGTGAAGGGAAACCTACTACTTCCTAAAGCAGCCCATTAAGATTTTAATAGTTTTAAATGATAACAATAACTAGTATTTTTATAGTACTTAAAAGGTTTGCAAAGCACTGTGTGTGTGCATACATTATCTCATTTGATCCTCACAACAACCCTTTGAGGTACGTGCTGTGATTATTCCCATTTTACAGATTAGGAAACTGAAACTGAAAGAGGTTAAGTGACTTGCTCAGGGTCACACCAATACAAGTATTTGAGGCAAGATTTAAACTCAGGTCTTGCTGACTCTAGGTCCATCACTCTCTGCTCCAGTTGCCTATCTAATTAGGATGTTCTTTCCTTACATTATATTGAAGTTTGCCTCTTTGCAATTTCCACCCATTGTTACTGAAAATAGAAATTGCAGTCATATTCCAGGTGGATGGTGTGTGTGTCGGGGTGTGAATCTTTAAAATTACAGATGTAAGGAAGATGTAGTTATTAATGAAGGAAGAAAGAGGGAGAAGGAGAAGGAGATGGAGAAAGGGAGAGAGAGAGAGAGAGAGAGAGAGAGAGAGAGAGAGAGAGAGGTGATGGAAGCAACTGTAATTTAGAGGTTCCTGGACTTTCGTCTCTTCTGAATTCATTATAGTGAGAGTAGAGTGATGGACTGGTGAGAGTCTAGGGCAGGCATAGGGAACCCGCAGCCTCAAGGGTACCTGTGACCCTCTAGGTCCTCAAGTGCAGCCCTTTGACTGAATCCAAACTTCACAGAACAAATTCCCTTAACAAAAGGATTTGTGTGGCAGAACTTGAACTCAGTCAAAAAGCTGTACCCGAGGACCTAGAGGGTCACATGTGGCCTCGAGGCCACAGGTTCCCCAGCCCTGGTCTAGGGTCATGGTCTATGCTACTCTACAGCCCTGAGTCGCATATAGAATGGAAGGAATGAGTGATGGTGGAGCTGAGGTCCAGGCTCAGCTTAGAGTCGCCTATCTCTAAACTTATTCATTCCTCCTCTCCTGTACCCAGAACTGTTACGTGGTGTTTGGAGAGTAGTTTCTCAGGCATGGGGGATTAGGTGTAGAGAGAAGAAGGGGGATAGTAAGGACTCTGGCCTAATGGAGCCAGGTACCTGTACTGGAAAGGGGCTGAATTGGCTGCTTGGGCTACTCAGAACATTTCCCTCAGTGTAGCTTCCACCTAGAGTAAAGGGATAAGGCCAAAGTGAAGAGAAATGCATATATAGCCCCCAAAATACTAAAACAGAGGATGTGCTTAAGAAAAGTATAACTGTGTTGTGCTAAGGAGAAAGATCTGGGATAGAGAAGCAAGGCCAAAGAATCTGTAGCTGACTAAGTTTGTAATCAGAACCATACACATTGAATTCAAGTAGCTTGAAATTCTATATCAATGGACAATTAAAGTAGGGTGCCTACAAATGCCTGGTGTTGGTAACAGTTTTGTTATTTCATAATTTGTTTTTCTTCTACTTCAACTTCCTGGTTGGGAAGTATTTCCCTATGGCCAGCATCCATGCAGCAACCATTTATTAAGAACTCATTGTGTGACATAGTAATTTCAGTAGGAGATACAATGGCTCCTCAATGCTTACCAAATATAATCTAAATCTCTTAGTCTTTTCCAAGGCCCTCCACAATGAAGAGCTGCATTCTACTTCCAAACTTTCTCACTGCCACCCTCCCCACACTTTATCTTTCAGACAAATTGAATACATTAAACTATCCCCTGAATACGTCTCAAGTTTTCCTACCCCTGCACCTTTACAAATCACATTCCATAAGGAATGTCCTTTCTTCTAAACCTGTTGATATCCTAGCCATTCTTAAACGAAGGCCCAACTCAAATAACTTCCTGGGAGAAAGTCTTCCTCGATGCCCCCAGCGGAAGTGGCCCCCCTCACCTGGGAACCTCGCTCAATCTTGACTGTACTTCTCTTATGGTACTTGCTATGTGTTCCTTTGAGTCACACTTCTTTGTGTATGAACATGATCTCTCCTACCAGAAGGCCCTCTGGGTAGACATGCTATTTTATTCTTTTTGTATCCTCAGTGCAATGATATGTTGTTATTGTTGCTTACTGTTTAGGTTTTTCAGTCATGTCCTACTCTTTGCAAGCCCTTTTGGGGTTTTCCTGGTAAAGATACTGGAGCGGTTTGCCATTTCCTTCTCCAGCTCACTTTACAGATTAGGAAACTGAGGCACTAAGTGACTTGACCAGGGGCACACAGGTAGTAAGTGTCTGAGGCCAGATTTGAATTCAGGGAGATGAGTCTCCCTGACTCCAGGCCCAGCACTCTATCCACTGGACCCCCTGCCTGCCCCACAACGACATGTAGTAAGTTTTTAGTGAGTGTTGGCTGAATTTTCTTGACATTGATGATGAGAGACATTTCCTCCCTTTAAGAAACTTAAAATCTCTCAAGATTCCTAGGGGTAAAGCAACAGAAATGGAAGTATATACCCTAAGGCCCCTCATTAAGTTTTGGGGGCTCTGGGCTCAAATGGATCCAATGGTTCAATCTTGGGGGGCTTGATGCCAAAGAAAACCAAGTTTTTCTCTCTAGCTCTGTCCTCATTATGGAGTCAAACTCCAGGGAAATCTCCAAAAGCCAAACTTAAATATGGCTCATGTCTAGGGTCTTCCCAAACGCCAGCATTAGGGTCCCCTCCCACAAAAGCACTCATTGTACAATGTGGGTATTAGGTATGGGACAGAAACTACATAAGATGGAAGATATTCAGTGCCATACATGAACAAATATAGAAGACACAATATATTCAAATAGCCTTATTTGAGCAACTCACAAAGTTCAGTTCCCTAGTCAGGCAAAACATGGCTTCATTTAATCCACTAACTGTGGTCTTCTCTGAGGAGTATGTCATTAAGGAGGCCATCTTCTTCTGGAGTCTTCTACTAATCTTTGGAACCCAGCCACTCTCAAATTCAGAGTTGCCAGTAAGATGACCTCCAAGTATCCATTTCTCAGGATTGTGTTCTCAGGAAGCTGTGTTCAGAGAAAGAAACAAAAAGGCAGATAAAGCAACTGAGAAGTCTAGGAATTTCCAGCCTCAGGCTATGTGAAGACATGATTCCCATGGCCATTTTCTACTGAAAGCACTCTGTCTTGAAATACAAGGAACAAAATAAGCTTGAGAAGCATCCAAAATGATTGAGTGGAACCGCTTCTCCTAAAAGCTCTTCAAGATTGCAGAGGGAGAGAATCCTCTGAAAAGAGTCCATTATCCTGGGCCTCATTCAGTCAACCAAGAGGAGGTATTTCCACTTACTGGGCCCAAATTAGAAGGGTCTATGTGTCATCCTCCCAATAAGGCACATATCCATTAGCAAGGGATCAATTATACACATCCAGCTCCATATGAAGTACTCCAGCATAACAAAAGTCCACACCCTGTAATATCCATTGGATGGAGCATCCCATCCTTTTGGTGAATGGGAGATCCATCAAATCAATAAGTGGTTCCCCTATTTCCCCTGCTATAAAGATAAGGATAAATTTGTGATAAAGGAGAAGGATGGCAATAGTCTGGCATGCACTAAAGACTTGGGGAAAACAGAGGGACAATAGATAAGATCCCATGTTCTAAAATGCTACAGGGACAGCCAACTAAAGAGAGATGAGAAAATCTCAGTAATGAAATTCTGAAGACTCAAAATGGAGCAACTCCAATGAAGAGGAAAATGGAAATCTGTCTAAAGAAACTGGAGTGGACGCACAATGATACATCAACTAACCTAGATTTTTTTTTAAAGTCACATATAGAGGATGGAAGCAAAGATATATGACAGAAGGTAGATACAAGGGGGTGACATGGTCCAGTAAGCATAGCGTCAGAAGTGCTAAAAGTCAGAATTAGCTAAGATGCTAAGCCCCCCCAAAAAAGACCATTTTAACTATGTCAGAAAAAAACAGAAAATCAGAAGAAAAATAATACTGCTGCTCAGGACAGATGGAAAGACAACAGATGATAGAAGAAAAGCAGAATTCCTTAATTTCTTTTCTTTCTCTTTTCTTTGCTGATCTTTGGAATGGAAAAGAGAACAAAAATGATCAGTTGTGAATTGACTCAAGAATTGAATTGAACCCCAAGATAAGGAAGGAGATAAGAAGAGAGCACCTAGCTACTGTCAATGTATTTAAGTCCCCAAGCCTGGGCAAAAACCACACCCTAGGACACTAAGGGAACCTGCAAGTATGTTTGCTGAGCCTCTTTCCATGATCTCTGAAAAGCTGTGGAGAAAGAGAGGAACTGCAGGATTTGGAGATGGGCAGATGTGATGTGTCTTGTTTTTTAAGGAAAGAGTAGAGTTTTCAGACTATGGGTTAATGGAGCTTGACTTTCCGCTACCCTCCCCCCAGAAAATCATAGAACACACAAGTAAAGGGATGGTTTATGAACATTTAGAAAGGGGAGCAATGATCACCGGTCAGCATGGCTTTATCAAGAACAATCTAAATGATACCTAAGTTCATGCCAAACTAACTTCAATTGCTTTTTTACTAGTGTGATAAGATGGGTAGATCTAGGGAAGGCTATAGTTATAGACTACTCAGTAAAGCCTTAGACAAAGCTTGTCATGCCATCCTTGAAGAAAAGGTGGAGAGGTATAAGTTAAACATTAGATAGATACAGAACTGGATGAAAGATTGGACCCCAAAAGAAGTAATTTATGAAGTAATGTAAACTTGGAGGGAAATCTCTGGTGGAAGATTCAAGGTATCTTTGGCCCAATGCTATTTAACATTTTTACCAATAACTTCAATGAAAGCATAGTGCTCTCTCTCACCACTAGAAATGTCTTTTTATCTAATTGTACATATTTTGCATTTACTTATCTGTGTATATGTTGTTGTTCCCCACCCCCTCCCCAGTAAAAGGAGTCTCTTGAAGACAGAGCTGGTTTTATTTTCATTTTTGTATTCCCAGGGCTTAATGCAGTACCTTGAGTATAAAAAGTACCTAATAGGTATATATTAAGTCAAATTAAATAGAACAGAATAGATGGCACATTTCTCAGATTTGTGGTCAGGCAAACTCCAAAAACAATGAAGAACCAGGAGGCAAGTCTAATCATATTAACTTTCTTGGGAATAAAGTAAAACTCCGCAGTTGGATTTTATTCACTTTAAATAGTATTTTATTTTTTCTAATTACATGTAAAGACAATTTTTAACATTCATTTTAAAAAAATTTTAAGTTCCAAATTTTTCTCCCTCTCTGCTCCTTCCCTTCCCTAAAACATTAAGCAATTTGATATGTTTTATATATGTGTGTATACACACACACACACACACACACATATATATGCAATCATGTAAAATATACTTCCATATTAGTCATGTTCTGAAAGAAGAAACAGATCAAAGGGGAAAAAACATGAAAAAAATAAAGAAAGTGAAAATAATATGCTTCAATCTGCATTCAGACTCCATCAGTTCTTTCTCTGGCTGTGGATAGCATTTTCCAACATGAGTCCTTTGGAATTGTCTTGGATCATTGTGTCACTGAGAAGAGCTAAGTCATTCATAGCTGTTCATCACGCAGTGTTGCAGTTATTATGTACAACATTCTCCTGGTTTTGCTCACTCCACTCAGCATCAGTTCATGTAAGTCTTTCCAGGTTTTTCTGAAATTCGCCTGCTCGTCATTTCTTAAAGTACAGTAGTATTCCATTAAATTCATATACCACAACTCTTTCAGTCATTCCCCAATTGATGGGCGCCCTCTCAATTTCCAATTCTTTGCCACCACAAAAAGAGCTGCTCTAAATATTTTTGTACATATAGGTCCTTTTCCCTTTTCTTTGATCTCTTTGGGATACAGCTCTAGTAGAGGAATTGCTGGATCAAAGGATATGGACTACACTTGGATTTTAAAATATCAACTTTATAACTCCAAAATGGAGAATATGTGGCTAGACAATAGCTCCTTTTGGAAAAACAAAACAAAATAAAACAAACCTGTGGATTTTGGAGATCCAAAAGCAAAACAAGATTCAATGGTATAAAATTTCTAATTTTATGTTAGTCTGCATCAAGAAGCTGACTATCCAAATTGGTAGAGATGAGAGCCCCATTTTGAAAAAGACACTGAAAAACTGAAAAACATTCAGAGGAAAGCAGGCAAGGTGGTGAAGGGACTGGAAACCTTGTCTTATGAAGCTTAACCAAAGGAATTGATTTCATCTGTCCCAGGGATAGGCCATTTTACATAATGGAAAGAGAGATGGGTTTGGAGTCAGGTGGGCTGGCTGTGAATCCTAGCTCTGCTTCTTATCTGTGTAACCTTGATCAAGTCAAGGAATTTAAAAATACCTCGAAGGATCAAGCTGTATCCTTCAAGGATATGGCACATTTGAACATACTACAGAGATAGTGAAAACTTTTATTTCAAAGTAGATTTATAATATCTGCTTATAATTATTTGTATTTAAAGTACATCAGAGAAAAAATTATATAAATTTTAATAAAATTATAAAAAATTGTTTTTAAATTCTTGCATCAATTGACACATTTGGTCTTTCAAACATTGATCTCTCTAAGCCTCACTGTCCTCTTTGAAACCAGGAAGTTGAACCACATGCTGTCTAAAGTGCCTTCTAGGGGCACAGTGGCACAGTGGGTAGAGTATCAGCCCTGGAGTCAGAAGGACTTGATTCCAAATCCAACCTCGGACGCTTTCCAGCTGTGCGACCCTGAGAAAGTCACTTAACCCCAATTCCTCTCCCACCCCTCAAAAAACTAAAATGCTTTCTACCTTTAAATATGTGATCTTATGACTCATTGAATTAGGGATGCTTTACCTGGAAACAAGACTTAGGGAAGACATGTCTGTGAGAACAACAAATTGTCTTGTAGAAGAAGGTTTAGACTTGTGTTTGACCCCAGGATGGGAGGTGAGAGAAGAACTAGGAGCAGTGGGTGCAAGGTGGAAAGTCAGACTTCTTTGACTCCCTGTAAGGGATACCTTCCTAACTTGCTAGATATTGCCCCTAGCAGGAACCAGCTACTTTGGGAGGGAGTGGGTTTCCATAGAATGAGATCTCCTAAAGAGAAGGCTAGATAATCATTTTATGGAGGTGAGTTTTGGATGATTCATGAGAAAGCTGGGTGACCATTTTTTGGAGATATTGTTGGGATATAGTTGGGATTACTAGTGGCTTTTGAGGTTGCTTCCTTCTCTAAGATTCTGTGATTCAGTAAAGGGCAGAGCTCAAAGAGGGTCAAGAATCTATTTATTTAAAAGACAAGGAAGTCACAGTAGATCCTAGAAATCTCTCTTAGCTCTCACATCATATGTTTTAACATCTTTTCCAACTCTAACATCATGTGACCATTAATGCATATTTATTGAGCAACTTCCTTTACAACCATTTATATAAATAATATGTAGGAGCTATCAGGACACAAATTCAATTCAACAAGCATTTTTATGGCACTTGAATTACAAACCATGTTCTTGCACATGGTGAGTATTTAAATGTTTGTGAAATTGAATTAAAGTACAAAGCATTGAGCCCTCATTATTCCATTTGAGCTTCACACGTCCATTTTCTCTTCCCCACACTATGCCAGCAGTCTGAATATGTAAAGTATATTACTTTGTCAGTGAAGTAACTCCAGGTGTAGAAATTCCTTCCAAAAATACAAACCATTACCACCATTATAATAGTAGTTGTAGCTAGTATTTATATAGCACATTCTATGTGCCAAACGCAGTGCTAAGGGTTTACAAATATTATCTCGTTTTGATCCTCACAACAAACCTGGGAGATAAGTGCTTTTATTTTATTCATCTTACTGAGGTTAAGTGACTTGCCCAAGATCACACATGTCTTTGCCTCCCATAAATTCACCCTAAGGATTCCGCTCCATGTGCCAGGGGACCTTTGTATGCCTGGTATGTTGTCTTGCACATTGTGTTACTGTTGTTTTTCAGTCCTGTCCAACTCTTCCTGACCCCATTTGGGATTTTCTTGGCAAAGATACTAGAGCAGTTCAACATTTCCTTCTCCAGCTCATTTTGCAGATAAGAAATGAAGGCAAATAGTGTTATTAAATGACTTGCCCAGGGTCACACAGCTAGTAAGTGTCTGAGGTTGAATCTGAACTCAGATTTTCCTGACCCCAGACATGTTGCTGTATTTACAGAGCCACCTAGCTGCCCCCTTGCACATCATGAACAGTGTAAATAGTAGAAAGGGTACTGGACTTGGTGTCAGGAGACCTTGGTTTAAAAACTGGTTAGTACTTCTGTAGAAGAGGGCAAGGATGAGGTAGGTAAGCCTTTCTGCATACAGCTCTCAGCCTAGCGAAAGGTATCATATCCTGACTTCCTAAAATATTTGATACAAACGCCTAGTCACAGAGACCAAGGAACCAATGAGGAACTGATAAATCTGGAATTCCCTTTAGCAAGGGGCCAGAGCCTAAATCCCACCAGAGGGGGCCAGAGCCTAAAGCCCAGCTTGAAGATGAGTCCAGATCAGGTTACACTTCCAGTAGGGTTGCTGACCCTCGATTAGCTCATAATAGTTGCACAACCCACTTGCAAGAGTTGATTGGGGAAAGTACTTTGTAAACCTTGAAGTGCTACTGAAATTGAGTTGTTGTTTATTGAATTGAATTGTCCAAGGTCATGGTGATTAAAAAAAAAAACAACTAGGTGGTGCAGTAGTGAGAGCTGCACCCCTACCCACCCCCGCCCCAGATCTGAGTTTGCAGCCGCCCTTAAGGCGATTATTAGCTGGGTGACCCTGAGCAAGTCATTTAATCTCAATTTCCTCATTTGTAAAATGTGGACAATGATAGCCGAGGACTAAATAATTATAAAGTGCTTAACACAATGTGCCTAGCATATAGTAAGTGCCATATAAATGTTAGCTATAATAAGTAGTTGTTTATTATAATAATTGTTGTTTTTGTTTTCTAGCTAAATTGAGATTCAACCCAGGTCTTGTGCTTCCAAGTTCTTTATTGTGTTTTCCCCATAATGAAGGGGGGATGCATAAGGAGAAAAAAAAACCATTTACAGCTATTTTCGAGGTGGCAGAGAATGGGAATCTGAGGAATTCCCCATCAGTTGGGGAATGGCTGAACAAACTATGGTATACAGAAGTATGAAACATCATCATTCTTGCCCAGGAGTTTACAATCTAGTTGAAGAGACAAGACTAATGGGGCAGCTAGGTGTCACAGTGGATAGAGCACTGGTCCTGAAGTCAGGAGGACCTGAGTTCAAATCTGGCCTCAGACCAAACGTGACCCTGGGCAAGTTACTTAACCCCAATTGCCTAAAAACAAATGAGAGAGAGAGAGAGAGAGAGAAGAGAGAGAGAGAGAGAGAGAGAGAGAGAGAAAGACTAAGAGTGTTTAAGGGATTTGCCTAGGGTCACACAGCCAATATGTGTGACAGGCAGAATTTGATCCCAGGTCTTCTTGGCTTTGAGATCAGCCCTCTCTTCTCTATGTGTCTCTGTCTGTCTCTCTGTCTCTGTCTGTCTGTCTTTCTGTCTCTCTCAAAGACCCAAATGATACAGATGATAAGTGCTATGAGAGTGCAGTGGAAGGGGAAGATTGAGTTAATTAAGTAGGGGCCCTAGTGAATTGGATTCCATTTAAATGAGATTTGGCTGCATAATTAAGATCCTAATTTATAGAACAATACACCTTGTATATTGTAGGGCTAATTGCTAAGAAGAGCACTGCATGGATGTTAGACCAGTCTTTTCTTGTCTGTTTTCCATGAAATGCAGGGATGGGTGGGTAGTGAAAGGAATTTGATAAACTTGCTCAGACCTGGAACCTTTCCCAGAGTCCTAGGGGCCACACCCCATTCTCCAGATCTACTTCATCCAGAATCTTTTCTTCCCAGTGTCCTTCTCTAAACTTCATTCTTCTCTAGCATTTCCATCCTGACACATTATTTTCCCATAGTCATGAGTTACCACATACATTGAGCATCCAAACAGGGAGGAGCTGGAGGGATTTCAGGGACTCCTAGGAGAGTTGCCCTGGCTCCCTTTGCTCCTTCCTCCTTCCCAGCCCCATACATCTTTAATGCCTCCCAATCCTGGTTTACTGAAGGCTGTAATTCCTTGATTAGGGCTTCATTCACAGAATAATTGAAACCTGGCATTGGAAAAATCTTTAGAATATAAGACTTTAGGCCAGAGAACATAGAATACTGGAGTCGGGGAAATCCCTAGAACAAAGAACATTAGAATGTATAATACTAGAGCCGGAATAACCCTAATCCAACCTCTTATCCCACAAAAGGATCCCTCCCTTACCTTGAACAACTTTTAAAAGCAAACACACGTGAGTAAGGCAAACATGGTGCAGGGTGAAGAAAGCTAAAATTGGAATCAAGTGACCAGGACTCAACTCCCAGCTCTGACAATTACTACCAAGTAAGCATGGGCAAGACACATCCTTTCTCTTGGCCTGTAAAATGAAAGGGTTAGATGAGAGGCCCTCTCCAAATCTTTTCTAGCTCTGAATCTAGGACTCTACTCTCAACTCCCACCCCCACCCCACTGCCAGGGAAACTTTTTGCCTTATCTAGCTAAGATCATCAAACCACTGCCTTAAGTCTCTGCAATGTCCTTCTGGGTAACCTTTCCTTCTTCATCTCTCCAGCTATCGTTGTCCATGAGAATATAAACTCTTTGAGATCAGGGATTGTCTTGTTTGTTTTCATGCTTCCCCAACACTTAGCACAATCCCTGGAACATGGTAAGCATTATCTATCCATCTACCCATCATTCTATCTATCTATCTATCTATCTATCTATCTATCTATCTATCTATCTATCTATCT
>NW_020954751.1:12213765-12218227 GCF_900497805.2 Vombatus ursinus | reverse complement strand
TCTATCTATCTATCTATCTATCTATCTATCTATCTATCTATCTATCTCAAGCTAGAGATAGCTAGCTACCTATGAATCTAAATATTTATAGGAACCTAAATTTAATCATTCATATTATTATGTGAATTATTTTAGCAGAACCTTTCCTGAAAGCAAGTTTTTTGTTTGTTTGTTTGTTTTGTTTTTTTGATGAGGCAATTGGGGTTAAGTGACTTGCCCCAAGTCACACAACTAAAGAATGTTATGTGTCTATGGTCGGATTTGAACTCAGGTCTTCCTGACTCCAGGGCCGGTGCTCTAGCCACTGTAGTACCTAGCTGCCCCCTAAAAGCAGGTTTTGAAGAAGGGAATGAAAGCAAGATCCTGAGCACTGGGCACAGAAAGGTGGCAGGGGGATGGGGGAAAGAAAGTGAAGATAAAATGTATTGAAAAAATGGAAGACTATAATTTTCCCAAGAACTAATGCTGACATGGAGGGAAGTAGAGGGAGAGTTTTGCTCCTGTTCTTTTAGTGAATTTACCTAGATGCCCTTGTTTGGGGGAAATTAGGGCAAAGTCATGAGAGCATTGGGAAGCACCTTCTCCTTCTGATTTGATTCAATTAAATTAAATCCAACAAATATTTATCAAGGACCATATATTTGCAAGACTAGATTATACCCAAGAGGGATAGAGAGATATTTTTAAAAGACAAGATCTCTTCCTTGTGCAGATAGTTTATAAACTAGAACAGGGTTGGTTGGTTGGTGGTGGTTGTCCTTTGTGCTCAAAGAGGACCAAAATGATAACACTATGTTGGTGTCAAGGTCCAGTGTGTCTGACTGTGGCTGATCAGACCAATGTGAGCTCAGAAGGCTCTATCTACCACAGGTTGGGCACAAGTAGTCCATATGAGCATTTGAAGTGGAGATGGCTCTAAATTTGCACCTCTCATGTGTCTTTTGAGCTATGCTTTGCTCATAGAGCACAGCACTTTCTTTGATGCAGGCACGCCATGCTGGGTGGACCTGTGCCAATGTCTCCCATGTCTCACAGTGGATTCCCAAGTTCTTCAGCTCTTCAGAGACCTTGAGAGTATTCAGACCCCCTGTGTGAGCTCATGCCTTGCATAAATCCTCTGTCTTTTAGGCCAGCTCATCAGAGTTGCACTCTCAGCGGCAGAGTTTCAGTAGAATAGGGTATAAGGCAGGTAGACGCATCATAGAATCTCATAGTTGGAAAGGACCTCAGGGTTCATCTAGTCCAAGTAAGGTCTGAATAACAGTCCCATCTGTAAATAACCAAGTGGTCATCCAGCTTGTGCTCAAAGACCTTCAGTGAGAGGCAGCCTGTTCCCTTTAGAAAAAGAGTGCAGTGGTGGATAGAGGCTTAGACCAGGAGACAAGAAAACAGAGTTTAAATCCTACCTTTGACACTAACTAGTTATAGGACCAAGGGTAAGTCACTGAACTTCTCTAAACCTCAGATTCCTCATCTGAAAATGGAGACAACAACACTGATAATAGCTAACATTTATATAGCACTTGCTATGTGCCAAGCACTGAGTTAAGCACTTTATGATATACTTATATTAGTGATAATGATATTTGGAAAAGCTATCTTATATGGTTGTTATGAGGTTCAGATAAGATCATGTCAGAATAGTATTTATTATTATTATTATTACCATTTCTCAATTCAATCCATTCTGATTTTGAATAGTACTAATTGTTAAGAAGTTTTTTGGCTTTTTTTTTCTTACAATAAGCCTAAATTTCTCCCCATCATCCCTACATCTGTCTTCTGAGGCCCAGGAGAACAAGCAGATCCCTTTTCTATATGACATCTCTTCAGATCCTTGAAGATAGGTATCCTGCTCCTACTAAGTCTAATCTTTTCTACATTAAACAGCCCCGATTACTTCATCTTATTCTCATTGAGAAAAAGGGAGAGTAAGTTTTGGTTTAGCCAGACAGAATCGAAGGTAATTTAATCAATGATGATCAGTAGATCTTCTGGGTTCTCAGAGCCAGAAGGATGATGCCTTATGATGATGATAATGATTCTCATTCTCATTCTCATCTTATTTAAAGGAGTTCTGATAGAAATAGTCTTGGAACCAGTGGTGATTCTGTTGTTGTTTTACAATTAATGTTCCGTGGACTACTGTATAGATGGATAAAAGAACTCCTTTTTATAACTGAATAAAAGTGATGTGATGTAAGCCTATCTTCTACAGATTCATTTAAAGCATTTTCAGACAATTTTAGGACTAGGACAACAAGGATGGCATGTATAACTCATAATGTTCCTATATTTTTTTTTATTTCTTCAGTTAGGTCTCTATTATTTTGAAAGCTTTCCATTTCATGCAGCCTGGAAATTGAATATTTGGTATGGTGAAATTAACCTTACATATTGCTTATTAATTTTATGTCTCAGTGATTGCAGATAACTGTTTTGTCTGTGATAATACTCCAGTTCCTGAATATTTTGTAGAATTCTCAATTATATTGCGAGGTCTGTATTGTGAGTACTGGGATTTGCTATCTATTTATGAAAGATAATAGTCAAAGAATATGAACAGGTAGTTCTCAAAAAGAGAAATTCAAACTATCAATGACCATATGAAAAATATTCCAAATCATTGACAGTTAAAAAAAAAACAAATTAAAACAGCTCTGAGGTTCCACCTCATACTCATCAGATTGACTAAGTTGATAACAAAGGAAAATTACAGTGTGTAGAGGTGCAATCTACTCGTATGTTCCTGGGGCAGGGACAGTCTTTTACCTCTTTTTGTATCCCTATTACTTATTACAGCGCCTAGCACATAGTGGGCTTTAATAAATGTATTGATTGTTACCTCTTCCATTATAATGCAAATTCCTTGGGAATAAGGAATCTGTCTTTCTTTGTATCCCCAGCACTTAGAACAGCACCTAGAACATATTAATTGCTTAAATGTTCATTTACTGACTGAGTCACACTAATGAAGACTAACACACTTTTGGGGAAACTATGAATTGATCCAACCATTTTGGAAAGCAATTTTGAACTATTATCCCTCTTCCCACTCACCCCCCTCACTAAACCAAGCTAAAGGAACATACACCCCTTTGGACCGGAGATACCAACATCAGGTATAGATGCTAAAGAGATCAAAGAAAGAGAGAAAGGACCAATATGTATAAAAATATCTATAGAAGCAGTTTTTGGAGGGGTGATGAACTGGAAACAAAATGAGTGCCCATCAATTGGAGAATGGCTGAACAACTGATATTATGAAGACATAATGGAAAATTATTGTACTGTCAGAACCAATAAATTAATCAACAAACATTTATTAAGCACACACTACTTCCTAGGTGTCATGCACTGTACTAGGTCCTTAGATACAAACACAAAGAACTAAATAATCTCCACTCTCAAAAAGCTTGTTATGTTCTAATGGGGGAGGTGACAAGAATGTAAGTGTATACTGAGTAAGTATAAGAAGAATGAATGCAAATAAATACAATGTTGTGTAATAGAAAGTAGTTTAGGATGGGGGGCACTAGCAGTTGGAGGGGTCAGGGAAAGCATCATGTGAAAGGTAGTCTTGTTCTACCTCTTGAAGAAAGAGAGATTCCATGAGGCAGCAGGGAAGAAGGAGCAAATTCTAGAATAGCCCAGTGTGGGAGGGGATATGATATACAGTGAGTCTAGAAAGATAGGTTGGGGCCAGGTTGGGAAGGGCTTTCAAAATCAAAGATGAGAGCTTTTTTATATTTTATCCTAGAGGCAAAGGGGAATTACTGGAGTCAACTGAGTAGGGAATAACTTGTACTTAATGAAAGTGACTTTGGCAGCAATGTTGACGATAACCTGGAGTAAGCAAAGATATTAATTTGTAATAATCTAGGCAAGTTGTGCAAAGGCCAAGAGTGTGCTAGTAAATGTTTAACAATGGGCTACCAGGGAAAAGGATGCACTTTTATGTTTAATCTGCATTATTATCATGTTCTTAAATCTAGACAATCAATAAAACAATAAACCAAGCCCTGATCTGCAGTGTTTGGTGATTTCTGAGGTGGAGATGCTCCCACTACTATTCCCTTATCCAGTACAACCAAAAAACAAGGACCTAAATTCAGGTGGTAACTGTGGGGCTAAAGAAAAGGGGCTTGGACTTGAGAGTGAAACTTTGTTATTTGGTAGTTGACTGGATATGTGGGGTGAAGGCAAATGAAGAGTCAATAATAATACTAAGGTTATGAGCTTCTGCCTTCAACAAAAATAGAGAAGCTTGGGAGAGGGGTAAATTTTGAGGGGAGAGATAATGAGTTCTATTTTGGATTTATTCAATTTGAGATTTCTCCAGGATATGGAGTTTGAAATGTCTAACAGGTAGTTAGTTGGGTGCAGACTTAAACTCATGTGAGAGACCAGAATTCTGTGTGTGTGTGTGTGTGTGTGTGTGTGTGTGTGTGTGTGTGTGTGT
>NW_020954751.1:12132675-12213755 GCF_900497805.2 Vombatus ursinus | reverse complement strand
TGTGTGTGTGTGTGTGTGTGTGTGTGTGTGTGTGTGTGTGTGTGTGTATCAGTTAGATGGCACAGTGGAAAGAGCACTATATCTGAAGTCAGGAAGACACATTTTCCTGAGTTCAAATATTGCCTCAGATACATCCTAGCTGTGTGACCCTGGACAAGTCACTTCACCCTGTTTGCCTCGGTTTCCTCAATTGTAAAATGAGTTGGAAAAGAAAATGGCAAACCACTGTAGCCAAGAAAACACCAAATGGAGTTACAAAGAGTTAGACACAACTGAACACAACTGGAACAACAAACACATAATTTTGTGTATAGATGCATATACATGTGTATATATGTATGTACATACATATACAGATATACATGAATGTGTATATGAGTAATTTATATAGAGATGATGATTAAACCCATAGAAACTGATGAACTAAGAGTATAGAAAAAGATCTAGGACAAAACCTTGAGGAACACCCACAGTTAGTGGACTTGATGTGGATGATAAGCTAGCAAAAGAGACTAAGAAGGAACAATTAAACAAATAGGAGACAACCAAGAGAGAGTAGTGTTATGAAGGCCCAGAGAGGAGAGAGCATCCAGGAGGAGAAAGTGGTCAATAGCATCAAATGCAGAAGATAAATTGTTAAGAATGAGGACTGAGAAAAGATCATCAGATTTGGCAATTAAAAGACCAATGATAATTCTGAAGAGAGCAGTTTCAGTTGAGTGAAAAAGATAGATATATATATATATATATATAAAAATATATATATAGCTTTTTCTAGGAGTTTAGCTGAGAAATACATATATAGTGTTCTATATAGATTGAGGGGATGGTAGGGCCTAATGAAAAAAAAAATTTAAAGATGGAGGAGACATTGGTTTGTTTGAAAACAGTAAGGAAAAGGCCAGTACATAGGAAGAGGATGAGAGGGGAGTGAGAATGAATGAGGTATCAATCTCCTGAAGAAAAGCATATGTAGAAAGGCTAGCCTTTAGGGGCAGCTAGGTGGCGCAGTGTATAGAGCACCGGCCCTGAAGTCAGGAGGACCTGGGTTCATATCTGGCCTCGGACCAAACACTTGACACTTACTAGTTGTGTGACCCTGGGCAAGTCACTTAACCCCAATTGACTTAAAAAAAAAAGTTAAAAAAAAAGAAAGGCTAGTTTTGGTGAGGAAAATGGTCACTTCATTGACACAGACAAGGAGAAAGAAAGAGTGGGTGATAATGTTGAGGGTTTTTTAAATAAAGAGAAGGAAGAGGGAACTCACAAATGGACCTGCTTTTCTCAGTAAAATAAGAGGCTGAGAGAAGGGAGGAAGGGAGAAATGTGGAGGAAAAAAAAGTTTTGGAATAACTTTTCAGGGAGTGAGACAGGGAGTCTACTAGGGAAGAACAAAAGTACTACATTGCTGCAGCGAAAGGCCAGTTAAAGTTAGAAAACATGAATTTATAGAATATCCAGTCAGTTTTTTTAAGGTATGCTTAATAGCAAGTGAATACAAGCAGAGAGAAAATTAATCAAGGGCTGAGGTCTGGCAAGGATTGAGCAGCTCTATAAAAAATGGAGGGAAGGATTCAAGAGTAGAGGTCAGTATGGAATTGAATTCACTGATTTTAGGGTCAAGACTGGAAAGAGAAGACTGTACAATCAGAGCAGGGGTAAAGGCCTGAAAAACTAATGAGAAGTAGATGGATTGGATGTCATGATGAAGGTGAAGAATAAGTTTAAGAGGAGAGAGGCATGGGGAGGGAGAAATGGAATGATAGGAGGTTATGGTCAGAGAAATATCATAGTTCTTGATTGTGAGTAATGATGAGATCATCCCTATGTGTGACCAAGCTGAAGTGAAGGAATTAGGTAATGGGATTTACAGAGACTGAAGAATTGGAAGGTTAGAGAGTTTGAGGAAACATCAATATGGAATGATGAAATCCTCTAGCATGAAGGTCGGAAAGTTGGGGAGAAGATGGAGAAATGGTAAAAAGAGATAGTTTCAGACAAACTTGGGAAGACTTGAATGAAGTGGTGAAGACTGAAGTGAACAAAACCAAGAGAACAATGTATATGAAGACCACGATGCAGTAAAGGAAAACAGCTGAAAGATGTAAGAACTCTGATCAATGGAGGCAGTGAGGCACAGTGGATAAAGCACCAGCCCTGGAGTTAGGAGGACATGAGTTCAAGTCTGGCCTCAGATACTTACTACCTATGTGACCCTGAGCAAGTCACTTAACCCAGATTGCCTAAAAAGCAAAATGAAACAAAACCAAAAAACTCTGATCAATGAAATGACTAGCCATGACTCCAGAAGATGGATGATAAATCAGTTAATTGATCAACAAGAAACTACGAGCCAGATATCATGCTAGGCACTGGATATACAAAGAAAGGGCAAAAATAATTCCTACCCTCAAAAAGCTTACATTCCAATGAGGAAGATAACAACAACTATAAGTTAGAACTTTGCAAGATCAGTACAGAGTGGATGGAAGATAATGTTAGAGGGGATGGCACTAGCATCTGAGGGGCCTGCACTTGAAGTTCAGAGGCACAAGAAGGAAGAGAGGATGGGGGGTGGGGTGAGTAAAGTGATGAAGAGGGAACAGCATTGGTTTACTTCTTGGGGTGTTGTTCATTTGAGCTTCAGCAGAACACAAAACAGGGTTCATTTGGCTTCTCTCTCTCCTCTGCCCTTCCTAGAATCATAGACTGTTAGAGCTAGAAAGAACCTTAGAGACTTACTTTACAGAGAGGAAAATTAAGGCCCAGAGAGGGGAAGTGACTTACTTGCCTAGGCATCAAAACCAGGATTTTTACTTAAGCCCTCAGATTCCATATATAATTATGCTTTCTACCTCCCAGCAGAGAGATGATAGACTAGAATAGAATGAGACATGCACTTTCAAACACAGCCAATATGGAGATTTATTTTAGTTAGTTCTACTTATTTGTTATAAGGAAGAGTTTTTATTTACTCTTTTTTTCCCAGAAGATTTATGAGGGAAGGGGAAGGATAATGATAGTGATGCCAAAAAAGGAAGAAAAGGAAAAAAGCACCATCAAGAAGTATGTAGAAGAGAAAAAAGGGAAGTTCAGAATGGGACACAGACCAGCAGGGCAATGTCGGAACCTATTACGTTAAATTTAATACGAGCTTTTCAAAAGCAGATTGTATGTAATAGAGTTTTACATTTTTATATATGGTCCTCTTTTTTTCTGTTCTTCATGAAAATATTCTTGTTTGTTAAGTTCATCATGATAAAATTTATTTTTAACTTTAAAAGGAAAGATAGGTTCTGATGTCATTTTAGCCATTTGTGTCTTGTTAGGTAAACTTAGTAGACACTATATGCTTGCAACTAGCAGTGATATTGTTTCCTTGCATAATCTGCACTAATTGCCATGTCTAAGCTCTTTAAGAATAACCCTTGAGGGAAGGAGCCAAGATGGCTGAATAAAGGCAGGAACTCCCCTGAGCTCTCCCCCAACCCCTCCAAATACCTGTAAAAAATGACTCTAAACAAATTAGAACTCACAAAAAGATAGAGTGAAACAATTAGAACTCACAAAAAGATAGAGTGAAACAAATTTCCAGCCTAAGACAACCTGGAAGGTCGACAGGAAAGGTCTGTTGCACCAGGATGAGAGAAGAGTGTAGTGCAGCACTGGCCATGCCAGCACAGACCGGGCCCCAGAAAACCCGGAGCAGGCGTCAGGGGACTGAATCATTGGTAGCAGTGGCAATTTCCAGACTTCTCAGCCCACAACTGCAAAAGACAACATAGAAGGTCAATTGGAAAGGTCTGTTGGACTGGGTGAGAGATAAGCACAATCTAGCCCCAGCCCCAGCATAGCCCTGGCCCCAGCAAACCAGAAGCAGTCCTTGGGAGTGACTGAATCAGTAACAGCAGCAGCAGTAGCTGCTTCTGGAGCTCTCAACCCACAGACAGTAAGGGGATTGGACAACTGGTCAGAAGGAGATTACAGGGGTCTCTTTGCTAGTGCTGGGGCAGGACTCTGTTGCTTTGCCCATACTCAGATCCAGGTCACAGTCCTGGGTGGCAGTCCTGGGGCAAGGAGGAGTACTAGCATAGCAGAGCTTATGGTCGCAGTAGAGAGGGGACCCTCTTCACTGTTCCAGAGCAGAAAAGAGTGTTTGTGGTCACTCACAGACCATTGCACAGGCCAGGAGAAGAGTAAACACCCCTTAAATCATACCACCTTGGAAAAACTAAAAACTTAAAGATCCTACAAGTATCTGTGAAAACAGCTGCACAACACCCCTAAAGCTTAGGACAGTACATTCTCCACACTGGAAGCAGAGCCCTACTTTAACAAAGAGTTACAAAGTCCAGTAATAGGCTGGGAAAATGAGCAAAAAATGGAAAAAAAAACCCTCTGACTATAGAAACTTACTTTGGTGACAAGGAAGATCAAAACACACAGTCAGAAGAAGACAACAAAATCAAAGCTCCTATAACCAAAGCCTCCAAGAAAAATATAAATCAATCCCAGGCCATGGAAGAGCTCAAAAAGGATTTTGAAAAGCAAGTAAAAGAAGTAGAGGAAAAACTGGGAAGAGAAATGAGAGTGATGCAAGAAAATCATGAAAAACAAGTCAATAGCTTGCTAAAGGAGGGCCAAAAAAATACTGAAGAAAACAACACCTTAAAAAATAGACTAACCCAAGTGGCAAAAGAGATTCAAAAAGCCAATGAGGAGAAGAATGCCTTAAAAAGCAGAATTGGCCAAATGGAAAAGAAAGTCCAAAGGCTCAGTGAAGAAAATAATTCCTTAAAAATTAGAATGGAGAAAATGGAAGCTAAAGACTCTATGCGAAATCAAGAAATTATAAAACAAAACCAAAAGAATGAAAAAATAGAAGACAATGTGAAATATCTCATTGGAAAAACAACTGACCTGGAAAATCGATCAAGGAGAGATAATTTTAAAATTATTGGACTACCTGACAGCCACGATCAAAAAAACAGCCTAGACATCATCTTTCAAGAAATTATCAAGGAAAATGACCCTGATATTCTAAAAATAAAGGGTAAAATAGAAATTGAAAGAATCCACTGATCACTTCCCAAAAGAGATCCCAAAAGGAGAACTCCCAGGATATTATTGCCAAATTCCAGAGTTGCCAGGTCAAGGAGAAAATATTGCAAGCAGCAAGAAATAAACAATTCAAATATTGTGAAACCACAATCAGGATAACATAAAATTTAGCAATTTCTACTGCTAAATTGGATTGGAGAGCTTGGAATATGATATTCCAATGGTCAAAGGAGCTAGGATTAAAACCAAGAATCACCTACCCAGCAAAACTGAGTATAATCCATGAGGGGGAAAAATTGACATGCAATGAGAAAGAGGAATTTCATGCATAATTGAGAAAAGACCAGAGCTAAATAGAAAATTTGACTTTCAAATACAAGACTCAAAAGAAGCAGGAAAAGATAAGCAGGAAAGAGAAATCATAAGGGACTTATTCAAGTTAAACTGTTTACATTCCCTCATGGAAGAATAATATTTGGAATTCATAAGACCTTTCTCATCATTAGGGTAGTTAGAAGGAGTTCATATAGCCAGAAAGCACAGCTATGAGTTGAATATGAAGGGATGATATCTGAAAAATAAAATTAAGGAATGAGAGAGGAACATCCTGGGAGAAAGAGAAAGGGAGAGGTAGAATGGGGTAAATTATCTCACATAAAAGAGGCAAGAAAAAGCTTTTACAGTAGAGGGGAAGAGGGGGTTGATAAAAAGGAATGAGTGAACCTTACTCTCATCAAAATTGGCTTAAAGAGGGAATAACATACACATGCAATTGGGTATAGAAATCTATCTTATCCTACAGGAAAGTAGGGGGGAAGGGTTTAAGAAAAGGCCTCCCTTTTCTTATATGATAATTCCATATAGAATTCCATGTAGAATCTATCCTTCCATGATAGAAGGGAGGGCAGATTGGGGGAGGAGGTAATCAGAAGCAAACACTTTTGAGAAGGGACAGGGTCAAAGGAGAGAATAGAATAAATAGGGGGCAGGATAGGATGGAGGGAAATATAGTTAGTCTTTCACAACATGACTATTATGGAAGTGTTTTGCATGACTACACATATATAACCTGTATCGAGTTGCTTGCCTTCTCAATGAGGGTGGGTGGGGAGGGAGGAAGGGAGAAAATTTGGAGCCCAAATTTTTAAATATGAATGCTAAAAATTGTTTTTACATGTAACTGGGAGGGGGGAATAAAATACCAAATATAAAGAGAAAAAAAAAGAATAACCCTTTAATAATTTCTGGTGGTGATGACCTAACCCTAAATTATGATAAACCCCACCATTTTTAAGAAATAAAAATTCAGGACACTATCATTTGTTTGATGCTTTTTTACTGACACATAATTGGTTAAATTGCATCAGTAGGGAGTTCCCATACATGTGCGGCCCTATGTGTAGCAAGGGTTATCTCCCAACAAATCAAAGGAGCACCATGCGGCTTGAAGGGAGGCAGAATAGAGACCTCTAGGCTCTACAGCCCTCACCTTCTCCAAGGGAGACCTTAATTACTGCCAGGAGAGAAAGCAGGAAGTTGGAGCCAGAGACCTTCACTCTGCCTTCCTCAGAGAGATGGGGTACTAGGCTAGAATTATATCTATTTGCTTCCTTAAGTATTATTAGTCTAAGTGATGTTGTTTTCATCTTCAATCTAACTTCTGATCTTTTTCATTATTGGTGGGAAACAAGATCCCAAACTTTATATCCAAAGCTTGATTCCCTTCCCATCAAATACCAGCTCCACAATGAATACACATAGCAAATAGCAAAGAAAACTCATTTATCCAAATCAGTAGGAAGACAGAGATCAGGAAAGGCATCCATGGGAGAATATATACCAGACAATATAGAGTGAAGGAGCTCTCCCATTGGAAGCAGCTCAACTAAGAGAGAGCCCTAGATCTTATCCAAGGGAAAGTTCCCCAAGGTCTCTAGTATAATAAGCTGAGGTTAGGAAGGTAATGGAGACTTCTAGCTCCTTTCATGTTTTACCAGTCTTTTCTTTCAGCAACCTGAAATGGAGTTGGCCTTGTCTTCTCTCTGAAAGTTGGAAGCCAGAAGTGCCCCAGAAGACTTGAAGGTTAAATGGGACTTGGAGATTGTAGAGCTTTCTTCTCTCCAGCTCTCACCAACTCCACCCCTCCTTCACTCAGGCTTTGACCATTGATCTCCACCAAGCAGGAGAGAGTCCCATAGGAACAGGCTTGGAGATTGGGTTACCTGTCTTAGCCATTTCGTTCTGTTCCATTCACATATCCAATGGCATGTATTCACTGTCAGTCTTTACTATTGCTTTGTAAAGTGATGGCCACTTGTTTTGAAAATATTGCTCTAAGTTTTTAACCTGTTTATCATGTGCTCTGAGAATATCTCTCAGTCCTCTTTCTTCTTTTTGATAAAGAAATGTGAAAATCTCTATAGCTGCTGTAGGATGATGGGTCCTGTGCTTTATTAATATAGTATAGTTTTTTTGTTGAGTCATAAGTCCCCCTGATCTCTATCTTGCTACTGGACTCAGGTGGCTCCAGAGGAGAAAGTGAGATTGGTGACGTTGCACAGCCCTCCCTCACTTAAATCCAAGTCACTTGCTAGTCATGGCACCATGTCCCTGTTGCCATGGTCCTCTTTGAGAATGAATAACAAATAACAATAGTTTTTTTGTTAGATACTTTCCAAGTGTGTCATAATACTTCTTGTATTTACAAAAGCATGCACTAATTTCATAATTTCATTAATTTTGTAATCATTAAATGCTTTAAATGTGTTTTTCCTTTTGAGTTTCAATTTCAGGATGCCAGTAAGTCTCTTGATATACCTTGATACACCATAACTTTCTCCTTGATAGATTTATGCTCAATATGTCTTACTTGGAGGAAACTAAGTATTCTAAGTGTTGCATTTGTCTATTGGCTCTATTTGAGCTTTGCATTCAAGCTTAAAGCTTTCAATTTATTGCTTTCCTTGATGTACATTAAGAATTTTATATTAATTGGGTCCAAATATCATTTTGGTATCATTGGAGAAAGATTCCATGAAATGGAGAAGCTGTTTAATGTATTTTTCACGAGAGCCACATAATTCAATGTCATCCAGGCATGGTCAGGGATTGATTAAGTGTTTTGATATGTCGCCATCTTTAACCTGGAGCCATATTCAGTTCTATCTAGAAAAGATGAGGTAGTGAGGTGGCATGCTGGACAGAGGGCACTCTGTGTCTTGAACACTGACTAGCTTTGTGACCCTAAGCAAGTCATTTACTCTCTTTAAACCTCAGTAACCCCATCTGAAAACCAGAGACAATAATGGCACCTACCTCAGGGTTGTTGTCAAAGGTCAAATGATAATAAGTGTGAAATACTTTGCAAATTTGAAAGCATTATAACATGCTAGCTATTGTAAAGTTGTAAGAAAAAGCAAAACCTTAAAGGCTTCTTTAACTAACACCCAAACAAATGCCACATTTTAGATTAAATCTTTTTAAATACTTGGACTGCATCTGTGATTTCATTGGATTAAGGAAATTCCCTCTATTAATGAAGATCAATCTATTCATCAATCAATTAAGATGTATTTGGTGCCTCCTATGTGCCAGGCATTGTGCTAAGTGTTGGATGATTAGTGTCAGATTACATAATCAAGATCAGGAACAACTTGGCAAAACATAGTCTTAGATAATTCTGGGAGAGTGCTGAGAGGTTAAGTGATTTTTCTCAGGGTTACACAGCCAAGATGTGCTAGAGGTAGGGACTTGAACCCAAGTTTTCGCTCTGAGGCAGCTGCTAGGTGGTGTAGTGGATAGAGCACTGGGCCCATAGTTAAGAACTCCTGAGTTCAAACCCGGTCTCTGCCATCAACTTGCTGTGTGACCCTGGGCAAGTCACTTAGCCTCAGTTTCCTCACTTGTAAAAATGGGGATAATAGCAGCACCTACTTCCTAGGGTTGTTGTGGGGATTAAATGAGGTAATATTTGTAAAGTGCTTAGCTCAGTAGGCATTTGATAAATGTTTATTCCCTTCCCTAAACCATATTACCTATCATGGAATTATATAATTCTAAAAATTATTTCTATCTTATAAATGAGGAAATTAATGTTCACAGACGTTAAGGGACTTAGCCAAGGTCATACAGTTAAATAAATAGCAAAACTGGGAATCTGATAAATATCTTCCAACTCCAACATCAGCACTCTTTCCATAACATACTACTTCTCAGTAATGGGTTGATGCTTCTTCCAATATGACTGGGGTGGGTTGTTTTGTTTAGGGTATTTTTTTGTTTGTTTGTTTGTTTTTTGGTGGGGGAGGTTAGCTTTTTTTTTTTTTACTTTGGAGAGAGGGTTGGCAGAAAAGATGTGGAGTATAACAAAGAAGTTGAAACGGTTACCTACCTATTTCTACATCTGTAACAAACCTCTATTAATTCCTGTCCTGCCTACCTATTACTGTTTGGGGGGGGCAGGGCACATGATGATTATATCCAGGTGTGAAAGCACTTTGAAACTGAGAACTGGAAGATAACATTTTTCTTAAGTATAATAATTCTGATCTCCTAACTCTAAATACAACATGAGGTAGGGGGTGGGAAGGAAGGAAAGAGTTAGAGAAGGGAAGAAGAAGGAGAAGGGGGAGAAGAGAATTTAGGTTCTTTGAGGGCAGGGATTGTTTCTGCCTTGGTATGCCCAGGGGTTAGCACAGTGCCTGGCATAGAGTAAATGCCAAATAAATTCTTGTTGACACAACAGGGAGGAAATAAGGAGAAGTGGAGGGGAAGGAGAGAGGGAAAATGAGGGGAGAGGGAAAGGAGGTGGGGAGAAAGAGGGAAAGGGAAAGAAATAAGGGGAAGGGGAAGGACCATAAGGAATTGAGGAGAGAGAGGAGAGGGAAAAGAGGGGGGGGGTGAAGGAGGGGAAAAGAGGAAGGAAAGGAATGGAATGGGGAGAAGGAGAATGAGAAAAGGAAAAAAAGGATGGAGGGGGTAAGGAAGAAGGAGAACTAAAGAAGGGATAGGGAGGAAAGGTAAGAGAAAGAGGGAAAGAGGAGGCAAGAAGTAGAAAAAAGAGGGAGAGAGATGAAAAGGAAGAATACAAAGGGGGAGTAGAGAAGAAGGGGAGAAGGGAAACTGTGTGCCTTCTAAGCAGCTGGAGCAACACTAGAGTTGAAGGGCTAGATTTAAAATCCTGGTTCTGTGACTAGAGCAAGTCACTTCCCTTCACTGGCCTCAGTTTCCTCTCTGTAAAATAAAGGACTTGAAGATATATAAGGACTTTCCCAGGTCTAAGAGTCTGATTCTAGGAAGGACAGAGGCAAGGGAGAAGTAGAAGAGGTTCTGGTTAGTGATGTGCCCCCAACTTGGACGATAGACACCCCAAGAAGAGCGCCAAGTCCTGCTCCCACCTCCTCCTTCCCTACTCACCATCCTGCCTTCCCTTCTCTCCAGTGCCTCCCTACATAATATGCCAGCTCTGGCCAAAGACAAAGGCCCACTGACATGGCCCCGATCCACGAGTGGCAGAGCCCGGTTCCAGGAACAACCCAAAGGCAGCAATGGTGCCTATTGTTCTCCCCAGGCTGAGGTTTTCTTCTAAAGCCTGGCTCCCCTCCACACTCTGCCCCACCCCCTCCCAGCCCCAGCCTGAGTTCTCCCTCCCCAATGTGGGCTTTCAAACTGCTCAAGGCCCAGCCTGCCCTGGCCTGGCCTGGTCTGGCCTGCGGGGACCTGGCCTGTGGGGACCCTCTAGAAAGAAGGGCGGCCTCCTCAGCCTGGTTGGGGGGTGTCACTTATTAATAATAAAAACAGGGCTTGGGGAGCGGAGGTGGCCCAGGGCCCTTGTGACTTGCTCTCACCCACTGGTGCTGCCCAGTCCAAAGAGGAATAGAATGTTTATTGTGCTAGGTTAAAAATACCAGGGGGGAAGTCAAACTTCCCCTGAGCTGAGGCAGCCCGAGGGCGGCTTGATTTCCAGAGGAAGGCAGGGCCAGGGCGCTGGGGGCTGGGGCTGGGGGTGTGTGTTGGGGGGAGGAGGGGGTCCTGCCTTTAAAACCAATCCACCAAGGGGAGTAAAGGTCAAACTCAGGGAAAGTTCCCAGGGTCTCTGGTGAATTGGAGTGCTGACTGGTTCAGGGCTAGAGGTCAGGTCTGTATCCTGGACAGACCCTAGGACCTTGCCCATGGGAGCTGAGAGTTACAAAAAAAACCATGGAGTCAGGACTCAGGAGTTTGGAATCCCAGCTCTGCTGTTTACTGGCTGGGTGACAATGGGCAGATCATTTAACTTCTCCAAGACTCAGTTTTGTCATCTCTAAAATGAGAAAAATAATACTTGAACTCCTCTCTCTTACAGGCTGTTGTGAGGAAAGTGCCTTGTAAATCTTAAAGGGATACATATGGGTGTGCACATATATATAGTTATATATTATGCAAAATATATATAATTCATATTATGATATATTAATAATGTGTATATTATATACATTATATGTGCATAGGTATATATATATGTATATAAAATATACACACACACATATAGTAGGCAATGTATAAATGCTTTTTCCCTTCCTTCAAAAGTCTTACTTTTCTCACATGATAATAATAGCTAACATTTATATAGCACTTACTGTATGCCAGGCACGTGCCAAGTGCTTTACTGATTTTTACCTCATTTGATCTTCACAACAATCTTAGGAGGTAGGTGCTAATATTATCCCCAGTTTACAGATGGGTAAACTGAGACAAACAGGTCAAGTAACTTGCCCAGGTAACACAGCTAGTAAGTGTCTGAGGCCAAATCTGAACTCAGGTCTTCCTAGCTCAGGCTGGGTGCTCTCTCCACTAGGCCACCTAGCTGCCACATGTCAAATGATAGAGACTAAGTAATCAAAAAACGGCTTTTCAGCTCTGACAGTCTAGGCCAGGAGTGGGGAACCTGCGGCCTCAAGGCCGCATGTGGCCTCATAGGTCTTCAAGTGTGGCCCTTTGACTGAGTCCCCTAAAGGGCCATACTTGAGGACCTAGAGGGCCACATGTGGCTTCGAGGCTACAGGTTCCCGACCCCTGGTTCAGGCAGTATTTTAAATGGAAATTCTCTTAAGAGGACCAAATAACTAACACTTGAGCCTTTAATGGCATTAATAAATAACACATTAATAATATGACTGTACTACATTTCATAATTTAAATGCATAATAATTCTTTTATTACTATAAACTCACACTGCTATGTCATTTTGTCTTTCAAATCCTTTTTTTTAACAACCACCTTCTGAAGTAGACGAAGTAAATATTATCACCCCCATTTTCTGAATGAGGGAACGGAGGCTTAGAGAGTTTGATTGACTTTCCCAGGACCACAAAGCTAATAAGTTCCAAATTGCAACTTGTGTCTTCTGACTCAAAGACCAGTCCTCACTCCACAATTCTAATCCCTCATCCTTCTTCTCTCCAAATCTCATGAATTTTCTTCCAAGAACAGAGAAAGGCTTGTAACACAGAGGATACACAAGGACTCAGCAGTATTATCATTTATTACCAGTTTATCATTACTCCAGATCACAGGCCCCGAGGATGTTTGGTCAACTAAGAATGAGGTTGATTCCTCCAAAGGCAGGGCAGTTGGTATGAGGCAACCCAGGGGGTTAAATGTTACATGTTGCCCACGTATGATTGCTAATGGATGCTGCCTCGCCCCTAGTAAATGAATTACCGCACTAACAAGGAACATGACTATAAAAACATTCAGATGGTCACATGACACGTCCTAGATCTTCAAGCTTCAAAGGGCATTACAGATCAGCAAGCGCATCCCCATCATTTTATGGATTTGTAAAATTAGGCCGAAAGAGCTTAGGAGATTTGTCCAAGATCTCACAGTGAGTTGGCTTTGGAGCCAGGATTAGAAGAATCCAGTTCTCCTGACACCTGGTTAGCACTTCCTTCTTCATCCCCAGCTCAACTCCCTCATGATTGCAAAACTACAAGGAAGATGCAATAACTCCACTAACATTAATTTTAACTTCGACCTGCAGAGAAATGTTTATATCCCAGTTCTGTCAAAGAACATTTTAGCTATTTTTGCCCTCCTAGTTTCAAGTTATCTGCAAATTTAATGAGCATATCATTTATGCCTGCACCCAAGCTATCAACAGAAGGGTTGAATAGAGCAAAGCTGAGGACAGAGCTCTGTGGCAAGCCTCAACCCTCTGTGTTGGGATCAATCTATTATTAAAGAGTGTTTATGTCTAGTTATTCAAAATCTGCCTAATCCTATTATCTACCTTGCATTTTTCCATCTGGCCCAAAAAGGTATCCTGGGGACCTTGTTATAAGCCTTGCTAGAATACAGATATACTGTGTCAGACATTTTTCTGATTTACTTCTCTGGTAGCCAGGTCAAAAATGGAAAGAGAGTTAGTCTGCCATGATTTGTCTTTATTGAACCCATACTGGTTGATATGGGCAGCTGGGTAGTGTAATAGATAGAACAGCAGGCCTGGAGTCAGGAAGACCTGTGTTCAAATCTGACCTCAGACACTTAAAAATTATTTATTTTATTTTGAATTCAAGAAATAAAAACAGCACTTCCATAATATAGTAGAATGGGGTGGGGGAGAGATGATTGCACATGAAACTGCAAATCTATTATGTACAACTTGCTATTCCTTTTAAATATATAAGAAAATTATCATGTAACTTTCTTTTTTCCCCTTTTTTTCTTTCTTCCCCCTGCTACCATTAGATACAAATATGTACTTGTGTGTGTCACATATGCACACACATAATTATTTGTGTACCTATATATACATATGTAAAATCATATATACACAAATATGAGTGCATATATACATATATCAAAATATATACACAAATATGTATATCTATATATATCTATACATACATATTTGTATACATACATATATATGTAAAATCATTCTATACATCCTTCTATTTACCAGTTCTTTCTCTGGATGCAGACAGTATCTTTATATATGTATGTATCTTTTTTGTAGTTAATTTGGGTATTTATAATGTCAAAACAACTTAGTCACTCAAAGTTGTTCTTAAAATAATATTGCTGTTACTGCATTCAACATTCTCTTGCTTCTGCTCATTTTGCTCTTCATTATTTTGTGCAAGTCTTTCCATGTTCTTGTAAGGTCATCAAGCTCATCATTTCTTATAGCACAGCAGTATTCCACTATGATCATATAACACAACTTGTTTAGCCATTGCCCAATTGATGGACTTCCCTGCAATTTCTAGTTCTTTGCCACCACAAAGAGAGCTGCTATAAATATTTTAGAACATATACAAGAAAACCCCAAATGGTGTTACAAAGAGTTGGGCCAGGGGCAATTTAGCCACTTTATTTGCATAATCCCAAATCACTTTCCAAAATGATTGTACTAATTCACAACTCCACCAACAATGCATTGGTCTTTCCACAGCCGTCCAACATAGACTATGAACATCTTTTGTCATCTTTCTCACTTTGCTGAGTGTGAGGTGAAACCCCAGGTTTGTTTTGATTTGCATTTGATTTGGAGCATTCTATTATGCTTATTAATAGCTCGTTATTCTTTAGAGAACTGTTCGTTTATTTACTTGGTCATTTATCTATTTGAGGAAGAGCTTTTGGCTGCTTAGACTTCTTTAGTCTTTCTACTGCAGAATCATCCTAGCTTTGGTTTACTTCTCTGAGTAAACCCACTCTTACAAAAATCCCCTTAATTCGGGGAGCTAGCAACCTAATTTGTCTTGAGAACTCCTGGAATAGATACCAAAGCTGGGAACGTTCATTTATAAATTATTAGTTCCCACCTGCAATACATTTGTTTCTACTATTGCAAATTGGGGAGGGGGGAGGCGGGAGGACAGAAGAGGAAAAGGGAGAGAATGACTCTCCCTGTACTAGAATTTCAAAGGAGAGAGAGCACTGGCAAAGATTCCCAACAGAGAAGAGCCCCCAAAGAGAGAAGTGTGAAGGGTAGAGTTTCGATATTATGGACACCTGGAAAGGAAGTTTATAGGCTCGTCATTTTAGATAATCAGAGCTGAGAAGGAACCTTCTAGCTCAGCCCCCTTGATGTAGGAACATTATCTATCTGTGACATAGGCTAGTGATGTGGGCAGCTAGGTGGCTCAGTGGATAAAGTGTTTGGCCTAGAGTCAGGAAGACCAATCTTTGTGAGTTCAAATCTAGCTTCAGAAACTGATTAGCTGTGTGACTCTAGGCAAGTCATTTAACCTTATTTGTCTCAGTTTCCTCAACTGTAAAATGAACTGGAGAAGGAAACAGCTAACTACTCTGGTATCTTTACCAAGAAAACCTCAAATGGGGTCATGGAGCGTTGTACGTGAATAAAAAAACCTACTGAACGATGACATAGGCTAGTTGTTTGTTTTTTTTTTTCTCTAAAAGGCAGAATTCATGGTATGTGAACATAATGGAATATTATTAAACTAAAAGAAATGACAAAATGGTCACCTTCAGAAGAAACCAGGAAGACTTCTATGAACTGATACAGAATGAGTAAGCAGAAATAGGAGAACAATTTTCACAATGACAACAAAATTATAACAAAAACTTTGAAAGATTTTGGAATTCCCCATCACCTCCAGGATCGAATATAAAGTATCCTGGGATTCAAATCCCTTCCCCTCCCTACCTTTACAATCTTTGTAGAGTATATGGAGGAGCTGGGGTGGAGTGGTGGAGCAGAAGGTGTACAAAGTATAGTGATCTCCACCTTCCCCTGTAAACTCCTCCAAACAGAACTAGAAAATGTTCCAAATTGAATCATTATGGAGAAATCCAAGAAAAAGTCATAGTGAATCATTTTTCCAGCCCAGGTCAGCAAAGGGAAACAGACAGATAGATCGATGGAAAGATTCTGGCCAGTAGCTCTTTCACAAAGAGCACTGCAGCTCAGGTAGAAGTTGTACTTGAGGATAGGAGTTCTCAAACCCACACTGGGGAATTGAGACTTCCCACAGGCTGGTGGAATGTGTACCCAGTTATGAGTCACAGATCCAAAGTGGACTGAGGAGAGGACCTGCACCTGAAGGTGGCAGGACAAGGTAAGGAGCAGTCTTGGGTCCTCAGTAGTTAATGGAGAGAAGAACAAGTTCAGAAGCAAGCAACAGCTGTGTGACATGGACTCCAGTACTAGAGCAGGGTCTCAGTTTTGGCTTCCAGCCGAGTCTGAAGCCTGCAGAACAAAAACTAAGCTAAGAATTCCAGACCAAAGAGAAACTTATACTTCCATTTCCAGCCTTACATCCAGATCTTCCCTTCAAAAGTGTACAGAGTTCAACTTCAATACCAAGTCTGAAGTCAGTTGGAAGAACAAACAAAGGAAGAATCCCACCATTAAAAAAAATAACTACTGTGGCAACAGGGTCACTCAAGGCACAAACGTAGAAGAAAAGAATGTCTCCAAAATTGATATCGACAAGTAAATCCTTGAAGAAAAACACAGTTTAGACATAAATCCAATTAGAATTGCTAGAAGAGATGGACACTTTTTTTCATGATTTTTTTTTGCTTTAAAATAATTCTGCTATCACTTAAAGTTGCTGAATTGAATTTATTGAAGTGTCATGAATTTTGCAAGAATGTTTTGAAAGAGTTTTTTTTAACTTAATGAATGAAATGGGAGCTCTAAAGTAAAAATTGAAAATGAGAGCTATGGAAGAAGGAATAGGGAAGGGAATTAATAGCTTGGCATAAGAGGTACAAGATCTTGTCCAAGCAAAAAACTCCCTGAAAATTAAAATGAACCAAATTGAAGTCAATGACTTCATGAGACAATAAGAAATATCAAAACAAGTCAAAAGACTGAAAAAATGGAAGAAAATATAAGGTATCCCACACCAAAAACAACTTGCCTGGAAAATAGATTAAGGAGAAAAAAGTTGAGTCATTAGGCTACCCGAAAGCCACAACCAAAAAAAAAAAGAAAAATAACCTAGACATCATCATATTTCAAGAAATCTTAAGTGAAAACATCTTAGGTCTCTTAGAAACACAAGGGAAAATGGACGTAGAAAGACAATACCTATCACTTCCTGAAAAAAAAAACAAACTTTGAGATAAAAATGCCCAAGAACGTATAGACTAAATGCAGAGTTTTTAGCTCAATAATAACAACAAAAATATGGCAAGAACCAAAAATAAAGAATTAAAGTACTAAGAAGCCACAATTAGTCTCAGACATGATTTAGCAGTTACCTTTATGGAAGGGAGGAGAGCTTGGTATACAGCATTCCAAAAAAGAAGCGATATAGGCTTTCAGACAAGAATAACTTACCCAGAAAAACAAGTATTATCCCACAGGGGGGAAAATGATATTTAATGAAATAGAGGACTTCTAAGCATTCATGACAAAAAGACCAAAGGTGTGTAGAAACTTTGAAGTTCAAACACAAGAGTGGAGAAAAACATAAAAAGGTAAACATGAATGAACAATTATAATGGACTAAACAAGAATAAAGTGCTTACATTCTAATGTGAGGATATAATATATGCACCCCCTCTGAACCCTATCCTTATTAGGAGTCACAGAGAGAGTCTTAGACAAGGCCTGGGAGTGGTTCTGTTGTGTCTTGATGATCTTAAGAGATAATGAAAAAAGAGGGAAAGAAAAGTACACTGGGAAAGGATGGGGAAGAAAAGAAAGGTAAGGAAAAATTATCTCACACTCAGAGTGGGCGAGTAGATACCTACACAAATAAGAAATAGAAGTGGGAGGAGAGGCTGACACATGAATACCACTCTCATCTTAACTGGTCAAAGGAAAGGGGGTAGCTAGATGGTGTAGTGGATAGAATACTGGCACTGGAATCAGGAGAACCTGAGTTCAACTCCAGCTTCAGGCATATAACCCTTACCAGTTCTGTGGGGCAAGTCACTTAACCCCAATTGCCTTGTCAAAAAAAAAAAGGAGAGAAGAATACATAAATACATTTGACTCAACAGGAAAATAGGAGGGGAAAGGAGAGAAATGGGGGGAGGGATTAGAAAGAGAGTAGATTAGGAGAAGGATTAGTCCTAAGCAAAACAAACTCTAAGGATATACAAAAGTATTTATAGGTATTTTTGAGGCGATAGAGAATGGAAATCTAATGGCACACCCAACAGTTGGGGGATGGCTGAATGAATTATGGTATATAAATGTGATCGAATACTAACATCCTATAAAAACTGATGAAATGGAAGACTAATATGAACTGAAGAGTGTGAAAAGAACAGAACAAGGAAAACAAATTATACAATAATAAAAATATGATAAAGACAAGCAACTTTGACAGTATTAGGAACTCTGATCAGCATAATGACCAACCATGTGGACTAATTTTGAAACATGCTTCCTACTTCCTGATATAGAGGTGAAGGACTCAGAATGTAGAATGAGACATCGTTTTTGGACATGGTCAACGTTGAAATATGTTTTGCTGTGCTATATATGTTTGTAACAGGATTTTTTTTTCTTTCTTAGTGGGGGCAGGAAAGAGGTAGAATATGTTAGTATGGGAGGGAGAGAAGGTAGACCTTTGCTAATTGAAAAAATTAAATATAATTTTAAAAAATTCTTCTGAGTGTCATTTATGCACAAGGAATTATATACTAAGTACTAAGGCATCTACAAAAATGAATTATATTCTATGCCTTGAGAAGCTAAAAATTTAGGAGAGATAAAAATATGTATACAAATGGCCTCATGTTAAAAGTTGGAAGAGAAAGTAAAATGAGGCAAAAATGCAAAGTTCAAAAAGGGAGATATCTTTCTCAGTGGGTAATCAGAGAAATCATGATACAGTAGAAAATGCACTGGATTTGGAGTCAGGGGACTTAGGTTTGACTCCTTGCTCTGTTTTTTCCTTTGGTTACTCACTTAGCCCCTCTGGGCTTCAGATTTCTGATCAGTACTATTAAGCTAAGCTTTGAAAGTAAGGTAGGAATTGGATTCTAGAACTGGAGTGTTATGGAGCAAAGGTATTTTGGGTGGGAAAAACAGAGTGAGCAAATACAAAGAGGCAAAACGTACAGAGAATGTTTGAGAAATAGCTAATATCTCTGCATGGCAAGAGCTTAAGGAACATGAAAGGCAGTGGTAAAAGATAATTTCATTGACCACCAGCTATCCTCCTCAGATTGACTCTACCATCATCATGACCCTCCCCTACTATAACCTCCTCCCCCAGGAAAAGCTCATCACCAAGAAACTCATCATCACAGATTCTTCTTCAGCTTCATTACTCATACCTCATCAGTACCCTCAGCTGTCTCTGCCCCTCTGATTGGAGGGCAGAGCAAAAATCTCTTCCCAAGGCTTCCATTCAAAAAGGGCTCAGAAACCCAGACAGCTCTTCCTTTACCACCAGCTGCTGTCTGTGGATTTGACTCCACTATCATCACACACCTGTGCCAGCTACCTTTCCCTTCTATACTCTTTTCAGCTTCTTTTTGTGTGTTGTCTTCTCCCATTAGATTGTACACTCTTTGAGGGTTGACACTGTCATTTTTCTTATTTCTGTCCCCAGTGCCTGGTACATGGTAGGCACTTAATAAATGTGTATTGTATTGTATTGTATTGTACAGACAAGACTAGAAAGGTAGGATCTTTGGGAAGGTGATGCAAATCTCCAGTTCAGTCATACAGCTTTCTGTTTGAGACCTCATCACAGAGATCCTCAAATGATATGACACAATTTTTTTTTATTATTATGAACTTAACAATCAACTTTAAACACATGCTATCTACCTCCAAAGAAAGAACTGATGGGGTCTGAGTGCAGGTTGAAGATACTTTTTTAAACTTTCTTTATTTTTCTTGGGTTTGTTTGGTCTGCATTTTCTTTCACAACATGACCAATATGGAAATGATTTGCATGACTGCATGTGTATAACCTATATAAGAGTGCTTGCCTTCTCAATGAGGGGAGATGAGTGGGAGGGAGGAAAGAAGGGAGAGAGAGAATTTGGAACTAAATTATGTTAAATGAATGTTAAAAATGTTTACATGTATTTGAAAAAATATATATTAAAAAAACCCCAAAAACAATAAACACAAATATTTAATACACAAAGAAGCTCAAAAAGAGAATTGCATATGAAACCATGAACTTTCATTAGTACAATTTACTTTTTAAAGCATATATTAAATTTCACAAAGTACTACCAAAATTGCCTTGCTACTACCCCTTTCTGAATTTCATTTTGCTTTATTCTGTGTATTATCTTGATATTTTCTTGAAACTGTTTTCTTTCTTTCTGTTTGCATGTCTATCACAAATTCCCTAACTCACCCCGCCCCTGTTACTAGAAGCCATCTGTTGCAACAAGTGTAGGCAAGTAAAATAAAACCAAATTGTCCAAATCTGAAAACGTGTGTTTCACTCTGCACTTCTAGTTCATCATCTCTCTGCCAAGAGGCAGAAAGTCTGTTTTATCATCAGTGTTCCGGAGTCGTAAGTGGTCACCTCATTGATGACTTCAGAATTATTTTCCTTTACATCAGAGATTCCTAACCTGACATCTGTGAACTTCTGAAAAATATTTTGACAAATCTATTTCAACATTGTCAATGTCCTTGGTAATCCTCTGTGTTCTATTTTATTTAGTTAAAAACCTTATTACAAAAAGGCTTCACCAGACTGCCAGAGATCACTGACATAAAAAGGGTTAAAAATCTCTGCTTTACACCATTATGGACGCAGTGTAATGACCACCATTCTCCTCATTTCATTGCTTATTAACTGATGCAAGTCTTGCCAAGCTTCTCTAAATCCACATGAATGGTTTTTAAAGGAGTTTGGATTTTGTTCAATAGGCCAATAATGAGCCAGGAAAGGTTTTTGAATTTAGGAATGTCTTGAGCAGGTCTGAATCAGGGATTTAAATATGGTATGTGTGAATCCTTACCTCTTTCCCCATCCCATTTCCCAACCATTTGACTTTGAATTAAAACAAAGACTTTGCCATCATCTACCCCCAAATTTGACCATGAGCTTTTCAGAAAATTGTTTCTTAGATTTCCCTACTCTAAGTCTGGGTGATGAGACTCTACTTCCTGTGGTGCATTGATGGAGATTATTTCCCTGTTTCCTTGCTAATTGCTTCTAATCCTGATTAAATATTTGCTTCTAAAATGCATGTTCCTTACCTGGTCTGCTAGTCAGGTACAAATTGAGTTCAGATATTTTAGAGCATTCTGGGTACACTGGGATGGGGGATTGAGACAAATGGAGTATACTTTTTTTCTAAAATATCCCCTCAGTGAACCAATAGTTTGTATAAGCATAGAGAAGACTCAAAGACCACATGAAGAATGAGATCAGAGAGCCCAGTAATCATCACTGTGGAGTGTTTTCCACTGCTCCTCATCCTTTCCCACGTGCACACTTATCCATTCAATCTTGGAACCAGAAAAAACACAGTCAATCAATTTTTTCAGAGGGAGAGGACATCCTTTGGCCAAAATTCAGGTTTGGCTCTTGACCAAAGTCTCAAACTTGGCAACTTCAGTACACATTTTCCCACTCCTGGATTTGGACACAATCCAATTGGGAAATCTTTGGATCCTTCAGATGGGAAACCTTTGGGTCCATGAGACACGTGAGGAGTTGCTTCTTGTCTCATTTTTCACAAAAAGCTTTCAGAGCTGATTGTTGAGAAACTTCACAAACAGAATAACTTATTCCTAGTTTCTTTCTAGCTTTCCTAACAATGTAAGTAAATGATGGCTTCCCAGTGCTGGAATTCCCTCTTCTGGAGGTCCCAAAATACTTGCTGGGAGGTACAAAGACCTATGCAAGATGTCACCCCTGTGCTGTTAGTTTCTTCTGCCACTGTCTTCCTGGGTTGGCTATAAGGTATGATCCTCATCAATTAATCAACAGTTACTTGTTAAGTGCAACTCTGTTCTAGACACTGTACTAGGCTCTGGGGATAAAAAGGCAAAAAATAAATTATAATCTTTGCCCTTAAGGACCTTACATTCTATTGGGGGACATTACATGCAATGACAATCAATCAATCAATCAATATTAATTGCCTACTATGTGCTAGTCACTATGCTAAACACTGAGGACACAAAAGGAGGCAAAGGACAGTCTCTGCCTTCAGGGAGTTTACAATCTAATGGGGAAGATAATATGAAGATACATACATGAAAAGCAAGCTATATACAAGAAAAATAGGAAATAATTAACAGCATTAGAATTAAGAGGGTTTGGGAGGAGCAGTTAGGTGGTACAGTGGATAGAGCACCAGCCCTGGAATCAGGAGGACCTGAGTTCAAAATCCAGCCTCAGACACATGATACTCACTAGCTGTGTGATCCTGGGCAAGTCACTTAACCCGGATTGCCTTGCCAGAAAAAAAAAAAGAGGATTTGGGGAAGGCTTCCTGTAGAAAGTGGGATTTTAGTTGAGACCTAAAGTCAGAAAGGCCAATAGTCAGAGCAGAGGAGGGAGTGTGTTTCAGACAAGGGGACAGCCAAAGAAAATGCCAGGAACCAAAAGGAGTGTCTTGTTTGAGGAACAACCATGAGGTCAATCTAGTGTCACTGGATTTGAAGGTATTGAGGATTAAGGTATAAGAAAACTAGAAAGATAAAAGAAGGCTAGGTTGTGGAGGAACTTGAACGCCAAACAGCACATTTTGTATTTGATCCTGAGGCAATAAGGAGCCAAAGAGGTTTATTGAGTAGGGGAGGTGATATGACTGGACCTGCACTTTAAGAAAATCACTTTAGGGACTGAATGGAGAATGGATTGGAGTGGGCAGAGACTAGAGCAATGGCAGTGTCAGAGGAGAAAAGAGGGTGAATTTGAGAGATACTGAAAAGGTGAAATTGACAGACCTTGGGAACAGCTTGGATATGGGGGGTGAAAGATAATGAGGAGTCCAGGATGACTCCTGGGTTGTGAGCCTGAGGAACTGGGAGGATAGTGTTGCCCTCTATAGCAATAGGGAAAATGAGGGGAGAGGAAAGGATTTTTTTTGGGGGGGTGGGTAGTGGGATAATGAGTTCAGTTCTGGACACGCTGAATTTAAGATGTCTACTGGACATTCAGTTCAAGATGTCTGAAAGGCAGTTGAAGATGGGAAGTCAGTAGAGAGTTTGGGAGAGGATAGGAAGATTTGTGAATCTTTAGCATAGGAGTATTAATTAAGTCTATGGGAGCTGATGAGGTAACCAAGTGAAGTAATATAGAGGAAGAAGAGAAGAGGGCCTAGGACAGAACCCTGAGGGATACCTGTGGTTAGAGGGTGTGATTGAGAGCAAGATCCAGCAAAGGAGACAGAAAAGAAGAGGTCAGATAGATAGGCAGAGAACCGAGAGAGAGTGGTGTCCCGAATTTCCATACAATGTGATTGAGAGATGGATTGTACAAGTATTATTATCCACGTTTTGTAGGGGAGAGAAGTGAGACTTGGGCCAAGTGACTCTCCCATGATCACACAGCTAATAAGTCTACAAGCTGGGATTTTAATCCCTCCTGACTATGGGTCCAGCACTCCTTCTACACTGTCGTATTGTCTAATGTTCATACAAAGGTCACTTCCTAAATGCTGCTCATTCATGTCCATACTCCTTAGTCTGAAACTCAAGGCCTCTACAATCTGACCCAGCCCTCTCCAGCTAATCTCATTTTCCATGACTTTCCTTCAATCTTTCTAATATGTCCCCTTCTCTCCTCTGACATTGCTTAGGAATATAGTATGTGAGTCAGGAAGACTCAAGTTCAAATCTATCCTCATGCACTTACTATCTGTGTAACCCTGGGCAAGTCACTTTGCCCTATTTGCCTCAGTTTCCTCATCTGTAAAATGAGCTGGAGAAGGAAACGGCAAGCCACTCCAGCCTCTTTGCCAAGAAAACCCCAGATGGGGTCACAAAGTGTCAGACACAACCGAATAACAACAATATTTCCATAGCATTTTAAAATTTACAAAACCCTTTCCTCACAACAGCCCTGTGAAGTAGCTAAAGCATCCATTGTTATATCTATTAATAGATGGACAAAAGTGAAACTCATAGAGATTGATGACATGTCTAAGGTCACACAGCTAGTTAGTGACAAGGATGAAGCTCAATCTAATGTCTCCTAACTCCAAGTTCAGTGGTCTTCTCCCAAAACTAAGGCAGAAACTAAGTTTAGGAATCCAAACTAAACTAATAAATAAAAGAGAAATGTTTCAATTAGCCAACAGCAATTTTATAAGTTGTATCTACTAATTTGATCCTTGACTCATAAAGTGGTTTCATAAAAAGAAGTAATGGATTTGCTACTCAAACAGAATCATCTTTGATGAGATTTAGTAAGACTATTAGTCAACCTTTTTCTGTCTTTATGTTTTCTGCAGATTAGGGTTAACTGAAGGTCAGTTAGCCTTTAAAAACACAGTAGGTAGGCCTCAATCAGCATGGTTGACTTGAAGGAGGAGATAAGAAAGTGATCCTTTCCCATTTATACATCTATACACATATGCATATATGTGTATATTTATGTACACATATATAATCTATGTATGTGTGCCAACATGTGTGTATATACATGTACAAATATAAATATATGAGTGCATACGTGTGTGTGTATATATCTGTTATCACTATGGAACACTTCCATTACAGATTCATCCTTTTGACTATTGTGGACCCACCCAAGAGTTCTCTTTTTAAAACCAAATTACCTTGGACTAGTAACATTGAATCACCAAGCAAGGATGGAGTGAAGAGAGTCTTCCAGAATCTTTATTTTTCCTCAAAACCTTCCCCACTTCTAAACTTCCTATTAGTATCAAGAGCTACACTATCCTTTCAGTCACCCATCCTTAACTGGTCACTGTCTCATCTTCCATATTTACCCCCATATCCATTGCCAAGGCCTATCAATTTTACCTTTGTAACATTTCTTGCATATGCTGCCTTCTCTCCTCTGACATTGCCACCGTATTGGTAAAGGCCCTTATCACCTCACACATTTGGATTGTTAAAGTAGCTTGCTAGTGGGTGTGCCTGCCTCAAGTCTCTCCCCACTCCAATCAATCCTCCACTCATCTGTCAAGGTGATCTTGCTAAAGCACAGGTCTGACCAGGTCACACACACATACTCACACCCCCCTACCCCCCACTCCAAAAACTTCAGGGGCTCTCTGTCACCTCCAGTATCAAATATAAAATCCACTGTTGTTAAGAGTACTGCATAATCTTCCTCCCCCCAATCTTTCCCATTTTCTTATACCTTCCATCCCCCCACACACAGACACACTTACTCTACTATTCAGCGACTGATCTCCTAGCTATTCCTCAGATAAGAAACTCCATCTCCAACCCTGGAGATTTTCTCTGACTGTCACTCATGCCTGGAGTGTCCTCCTTCTACATCTCTACCTCCTAGCTTCCTTCAAGCCCCAGCTAAAATCTTACCTTCTACAGGAAGTCTTTCCTGGTTCTAGTGACTTCCCTCTGCTAATTATTTCAAAGTTATCTTGTATGTAACTTGTTTTTACCTGGTTGTTTGCATGTTGGCTCTTCCATTAGACTTGTGAGCTCCTGGAGGGCAGAGACTATCTCTTGCCCTTCTTTGTTATCTCTAGTGCCTGGAGGGGAACATCTCCAGTCATTCTTATCTATATCTGGCCACTGGACCCAGATGGCTCCCCATTAGAAAGTGAGGCTGGTGACTTTGCACAGCCCTGCCTCCCCTAAATCCAATTCACTTAAAAGTCATGGCATCATCTTCCTGATGTCATGATCCTCTTCGAAAACGAAGGATAAACAACAATGCCTGGCACATAGTAGGTACTTAATAAATGTTTATTGACTGAAAGTAACTTTTTCGAACTAACATAGCTGATTAATGACAGTTATTACTAGAATCTTACTAGGTATTTGCCTAATAATAGCTAACAGTTATAATAATACACGTTTAAGTTTTGCAAAGTGCTTTATACACACATGTATTTTGATTTAATTTGTTCAGTCATTTCAGTCATGTCCAACCTTTAGTCAGATCCCATTAGGGGTTTTCTTGGCAAGGATACTGGAATGTTTGCCATTTCCTTCTCCAGAAGGAAATTTCACAGAAGAAGAAACTGAGGCAAACAGGGTAAAGTGACTTGCCTAGGATCTCACAGCTAGAAAGTGTCTGAGGCCAGATTTGAACTCAGGAAGATGACCAAGCCCAGTGCTCTATCCACTGCATCACATGTGTGTTTGATCTCATTAACCAAGGTTGAATGAGACACTGGAGAGGTCTATTTTTGATAAGAGCAGTTACACAAAAGAAAAATCAGATTGGGGACGAAAGGTCAATAGATATTTTCTGTTGATTTACTGATCTTTAATGTACATTAGCTAGTTGCCAGACTGGTGACTTGAAAAATGTGGTACATTGCTTTTGGCTGACGTTAATACAGCTTGGAAAAAAGAAGCTTCATATGTGTGTGTGTGGATACACACACACACACACATATACACATTCATGTACATACACAGTCACACACACATATTTATTTCTGTATGAAGATATTCAGGGAGTCTAGGTAAAGGAAGGGGAAAAAAAGGATAGCTAGATGGCTTAAGTGGATAGAGCACCAGGTCTAAAGTGAGGAAGACCTGAATTCAAATCCCATCTCAGACACTTACTAGCTGTGTGACCCTGGGCAAGTCTCTTAACCTCTACTTAAATAATCCACTAGAGAAGGAAATGGCAAACAACTCCAGTATCTTTGCCAAGAAAACCCTGTTCGGGATCACGGAGAGTTGTATACAACTGAACAACACCAACAATGTGCTCATCACTCTATCTGTCTCCAACCTGAAGCTTACATTTATAAACAGAAGAAAGACTCAGACTGGATTATTTCATAAACATTGGGTTCATTTCTCCTTTTCATTAATGTGAATTAATGAGGCCCTCATAGACAGAAACCTACAGAATAATATTTTTCTAACCAGGGTGATGGCTGATGCCTACTGTGTGGGAAAACATGTCTGATAGAATCCTAGAGTCAGAGTCTGAGGAAGGCATCTAGTCCAACCTGTCCCTAAACAGGAATCCCCTCCATAGAACCTCTGACAAGTCATCATCTGGCCAGTGCTTGAACACTCTACAGACAGGGAGCTCACCACTTGTCAAAGCAGCCTATCCCAGTTTTTTTTTTGTTTATTTGTTTGTTTGTTTTGTTTTGATTAGGCAATCAGGGTTAAGTGATTTGCCTGGAGTCACACAGCTACTAAGTATCAAGTGTTTGGTCTGAAATTGGATTTGAACTCAGGTCCTCCTGACTTCAGGGCCAGTGTTCTATCCACTGCGCCACCTAGCTGCCCCAGAAATCTATGTTTTTAAAGTCGAAGGTACATGAAATATGCACATTATTGCCTTCATTAGTTACCATGACACAGCTAGCTAAGTGGCACAGTGCATTGAATATAGGATTTGAAATCAAGAAGAACTAAATTCGAATTCTGCCTGAGACACTTAAGCTGTATCATCCTAAGCAAATCACTTAGCCTCTCTGTGTCTCAATTTCCTTCTCTATGAAATAATAATAATTATAATATAATACAATATAATATAATATAATATAATTAATATAATATAATTAATATAATATAATATAATATAATATAAAAAATAATAGCATCTACCTACCAGGGTTGTTTTGAGGATAAAATGATATAACATACATAAGAGCACTTTGCAAATCTCCAAGTGATATATAAATGCTAGCTATTGCTACCATATTATCATTATTACCATGGACTCTAAGATAGTATAGTTACTTCCTCCTAAAGTTCTATGTATTAGGTGGCACCATGCTTTGAGCACTGGGCCTGGAGTTAGGAAGACCTGAGCTCAAATTTGGTCTCAGACACTTACTAGCTGTGTGACCCTGGGCAAGTCACTTCACCCTGTTTGCCTCAGTTTCCTCATCTGTAAAATGAGCTGAGGAGGGAAATGGCAAACCACTCCAGTATCTTTGCCAAGAAAACCCCAGATGCAGTCACAAAAAGTCAACACACTGAAAAATGACTAAACAAGCACATAGAGCACTGGGCCTGGAGCCAGGAACAATTGTATTCAGATTTGGCCTTAGATACTTACTGTATGACCCTGGGTAAGTCACTGAACCTCTGTCTGCCTCAGTTTCCTCAACTGTAAAATGAGGATAACAATAGCATTTACCTCCCAGTATTGCCATGAGGAACAAATGAGATGTTTGTAAACTGCTTACCATAGTACCCAGCACACAGTAGGTGCTTAATAAATGCTTATTTCCTTCCCTCCTTATCAGATAGAATCAGGTCCAAAAGAGCTGGTTCCCCTCATCAACTGACCATGTCACTCCCTTACCCAAAAAACTCCAGTGGCTCCCTATTTTTCTTTTTAATAAAATATTAACTTCTGTTTGACTTCTAAAGCCCTTCACGGCCCTTCTCCAACCTATTTCCCAGGCTCATTAGATGTTGCTCCACTTCCAGCACTTTGCAATCCAAACAAACTGGGCTTCTTTCTGGTCCTCACATGTGGCATTCCATCCCCAGGCTGAAGGCTTTGTCCTGGTTGTGTCTCCTATCTTACCTGCTTTGAGACTCACCAGAAACCTGTGCAGTTTCCTCACCCATTAAACAGGGGTGACAACACCTGGCCAGCCTACCTCACAGGCTTCTTGTAAGTCTCAAAGCAGGTAAAATAGATAAAGAGCCTTGTAAACTGGAAAGCACTGTACAAATGGAATTATTATTGAAATTTGCAAAGTATTTCCTTCCCCCAAACCCTGATATGGAGAAACATTATATAAATAAATATGCATACCATATAAATATGTAAGTATATATTTTGTCATTCAGTTGTTCAGTCATGTCCAACTCTTTGTAACTGTGTATGGGATATTCTTGATGAAAGATACTGAAATGGTTCGTCATTTCCTTCCCCAGTGGATTAAGACAAACATAGGTTAAGTGACTTGCCCACGGTCACACTACTAATGAGTGACTGAGGTCACATTTGAACTCAGGTCTTCCTGACTCCAGATATAGCATTCTATCCACTGAACCACCTAACTGGCATAGGGAGGGAGAAAAGGAGAGCAGAGGGGAAAAGAGCGGAGGGGAAGGAAGGGGAAGGACGGGACGGGAATAGAGGGGAGGGGAGAGCACATCTCCTAGCCCCAGTCCACCAGTAACTTTCCACTATGCTGCTCTGTCTATCCAGGTTGCTCTATGCACTGTTAAGCCTTGCTGTTCTATGTTCTATATTCCAAGGTCTCTTCTGGATCTAACAGTCCATGACTTAGGTATCTTCAGACCTTGCACTGTTCCACAGTGGCTCCGGGTCTCTCCAGGTAGCTAGAACCAGATGGGGACTCAGAAAATGTCCCTGTCATAGCATCAAATATTTAGAGCTAGAAGAGATCTTACATGAAATTTTCTCCGCCTCCTCCTCTCATTTACAAAGGAGTAAACTAAGGCGTAGGAAGTTAAGTATAACCCGGGTTTGCCCAGGTAGAAGTGGCAAGGCTTGAATCTCTATGCAGTCTGTGTAATTAATTCCACAACCAGGACTCCCCTGTGCCCCCAGAAGGTGCTCCGTGAGCTACTTGTCATTGTTGGAGTCCATAGATGCTGCCTAGGGACAAATCATAGGGGAGGAAGAAAAAGGGTAACAGGCTGGCTCTGGGGAGGGAGAAGAATGATACATTTGTTACTGAACAAAAAGAGGCCCATTTAGCTCGCTTCCCCACGTGTACTTCCTCTCTGGTAGGCAGGGGGGCCTGCAGCTTTGCAGACACAGCTCTGACATTTGCTAGTGGCCTTTCGTGGGGCTGCCTCGGGATGGCTCCCAAGCAAGGCTGGGATTGTGCTTAGCCCAAAGAACTTAAGGAATCCCTGGGGCCCCTCTGGTCCTTCTGCTTCTCACTGTTGACTTCTTGTTTCTTCAGTTGTAAGATGAGGGTGGGGTGGACTAGATATTTTTTGACGGAGGTCTCTGATCTTACAAAACCATTCTTACCTCTGCTCAAAAAACTTGAGTGACTCCTGTTGCCTCCAGGATCAAAATACAAAATGCTCAGTTTGGCATCAAAGCCCTTCATAACCTAGCCCCCTCTACCTTTCCAGTCTTATTACACCTTACTCCCCAACCCTTACTTTTCAATCCAGTAACACTGGCTTCCTGGCTGTTCCACGAAGAAAACACTCCATCAAGTATTTTAACTAGCTGCCCCTATACCTAGAATGTTCTCCCTTGCTCCTGACTGCTGATCACCTCTCAACTAAAATCCTTCTTTTACTAGAAGCCTTCCCCAGTCCCTCTTAATTACAGTGCCTTCCCTTTGTGGATTATATCCTATTTATCCTATATATAGCCTGTTTATATATTACATTTATATATATGTGCATACACACACACACACACACACACACACACACACACATATATTTGTTTGTTTTCATGTTGTCTCCACGATTACACAGTGAGCTCCTTGAGGGTGGGGACTGTCTTTTGCCTCTTTTTGTATCCCAGTGCTTAGCACAGTGCCCAACACATAATAGGAGCTTAACAAATGTTTAATGATTGATTGACTCTTTGACCTCTTGACAACTGAAGTTGGTGGCTACAACAGCTGACCCCAGTGCAGAGCCAGCCTTGAGGAGGGGCACTCTTGACACAGCACAGCAGTGAGACATCACTCCCTGCAAGCCAAAGATTACTCATCTATCAGCTGCGCCAGGCTCAGAAGTGAATTTGACTTTGACTGCTCGCCTTCCTGTGAGATCTTTCGGACTTCAGGTCCACAGAATGAGACTCATTTGCTGACCTAGACAACCTGAGTAATCAAACCCCAGAGCTTATTCTGGGATGCTTGCAAGTATCTGGGGTTTACCTAATCCAGTTTTCTTTCCTCCTGAGCTTAGCTTGTTTGTGCTACAGTTGGGGAAAATTATCTTTAGTCTAGAAAGGACAGAACAAATATGGCTACTAGAAAGTTGGCTTCCCCCCATGCATGGAATGTTCTCTCTCCTCACCTGGGTCTCATAGCTTCCTTGGCCTCCTTCAAGGCTCAGTTCAAATCTCAACTTATGTAGGAAGTCTTTTCTAATTCTACCTCCCTCCCATTGGAGGCTAGTGCCCTCCTCCTACAGAAGACCTTCATGCATTCTGCATCTACCCTTACATACCTAATTACTTTCACAGGGCTCTCTGCATTAGAATGTGAACTCGTTAAAGGCAGAGACTATTTTTACATTTCTTTGTATCCCCAACTGGCTGTGCTAGGCACAAAGTTAGATTTTAATAAATGCTCCTTGACTGATTACCAACTGGTGACCCCCATTCTGACTTATGAGGAAGAGCAGGGGTCTGGAAGGAAAAATGGATTCCTCCTCTGGTGGCTTTGGATTTACTCCCCTTCTGCACCCCAGAGAGGAGCGAAAGAGGTTATTTACTTCCCTGCTCCATGGTCCCCCTTCCTCTTCCTCTTTTCTTCAATGCCCAAAGTGGCAAATGTGGCAGATATACTGATGCCACATCAGGGATACACTATGCCATTTCCTCTGCTAGTTTTTGCAAACTCTGGTTTGGGAGGAGGGGGTCAAAAAGTCTCTGTCTGGAAAGTAAGCAGCCTTGAGCTGGATTCTCATTATTTTTCTCCCAGTGACTTTCTATGACCTTCTGCAAATCAACCTTCGTAGATATCAGTTTCACAGAGATAACAGGATCTCAGAGCTGAAAGGAACCTTAGAAATGATCTTATATAACATCTCATTTTATAGAGGAGAAAACTGAGCCCCAATATGGTCCCTTCCAGCTTTATTTCATATTACTCCTATTCATATACTCAACCTTCTGGCCCAAATGGCCTACTAGAGGTAGCTCATACTGGACATTCTATTTCCTAACTCAGTACTTTTACATAAGCTGCCTGCTGGGCCTGAAATGCATCTCCTCCTCACTGGCCCCTCTTAGAATCTCTTGCTTCCTTCAGGCCTCAGCTCAAGTGAGACCAATGTCAGGGATACCTAGCTCTTCTGTGGCCAAACCTCTTGGCTTTTCAGTAAACCTTCTCACATTCCCTATTCAACATCAAAGGAAATAAATTCTAGAGTTTAACATGCCTATAATATGCACATAAGAAATAAAATTTTAAAGTTGGTTAATTTAATTCAATTAATTTAATTTAAAATAGTTAATTTCAAAAGGATAATATAGTTATTTATCAAATATTGCCCACAACTCTTTGATAAGCTTCTTACACCCTCTGGGAGTATGTGTACCCCGAACTGGGAGTCTATATGAAGCCTTTCTTGATCTAACCCCCTCCCCATTTCCTATTCTCTGTATCCTCAAATTAGCACATAGTTACTTATCTGTGTAAATCCTATATACCTACCTCCTAAAATGTAAGTTCCTTAAGATCAGAGGCAGATTGATTGGGGCTTCTTGTCTTTATATCCCCAGATTTGACAGTGCCTTACATCCTTAATAAATGCTTTTTGAATTGATTAAATTTTAAAAAAAGTTTTATGATTGAGAATGGAATTACAGTTTTCTCTTCTTCTTTCCTCAAGCAAACAATCATCTTGAAAGTATCTTAATATCTTAGAACCATACTATGTAATAGCATTTTTTTTTTGCTTTTTAAAAAAATGAAGTTTAATTTAAAATTCATGGTGGTGGCTTTTTCCCCTCCAAAATGCCTTTGCCGTTTTGCCTAAACCATAGAATTGTTTTTAAAAATTTGGTGACATCACAAGTCTGTACATTAGTATCACCAGAAGCAAACCTCATATATAGTTAGTTATGGTCCTGTTTTCATTAATTTCTTTAGTGGGGTTTTATCACTATAACTAGCTCAGTGGATTGAACTCCAGGTTTGGAGTCAGGAAGACCTGAATTCAAATACTAACTCAGCCACTTGTAGCTTTTTCTCTGGGAAAGTCATTAAACCTTGGTTTGCCTTAGTTTCCTCATCTATAAAATGGGAATAATAATAGCATCTACCTCACAGGGTTGTTGTGAGGGTCAAATGAGAAAAGAGTTATAAAGCACTTAGCAAAGTGCCTGCTACATAGTAAATTCTAAATAAATATTAGCTATTAATCAGCTTATTGGTTATTCACTTTTACTTTGTTTCTTCAAATTTCCCCATATTATCCAGTTGTCCATAAGCTTTAGGATCTATGGGAAGTTTCTGTGCCAAGGCAGACTCAACTTATTTATAGCTTAGTAGATAATCTTAGCAGAGAGATGGCTGAAGCTCAGAGCTTCAGTTTACAAATGGTCACACAGCTATGCAAGGCCAGATGTGAGATCTGAATCCTGGTCTTCTTGATTCCAAGTTCAACATCTTGTCTACTTACTAAATCACAGTTCCATCTCATCCACAATATAGCATAGTATTATATTATTACACATATATTCAGTATAGCAAAGCATATATATATAGTAAAAAAAAACAAACAAGAAAGACTATAAATTGACATAAATAATTTTGCATGCTTTTTGCTGACCAACAATTTATCCAAGGAGGATTAATTAAGTATCTGCTCTGTGACAGATGTGATGCTAAGTGCTATGGTTGCAAAGAAAGGCAAAAACAGTTCCTCGCCTCAAAGAGTTTGCTGTCTCAATGGAGGACACAACATGCAAAGAATTGTGTATAAACAAGCCTTTCGATGCCCCCACAGTTAGCTGGTGTGACCTGAACGAATTTCCAGCGAAGTAAACAAAGAAGGAAGGAGCAGACAGGTAGAAGGAAAAGCAGAAGACAGCAGTGTCACAAAATCCTAGAGAGGAGAGATGTCATGATTGTTCATCCTTCTTTCTCAAAGAGAACCAATGACATCAGGAGGGTGATGTCTTAAGTTGAGGGTGATGTCTTGACTTGAGCATGAATTGGACTTAAGTGAGGCAGAGCTGCACAAAGTTGTCAGCCTCACTCTCTCCTCCAGAGTCATTGGAGTTCAGTGGCAAGACAAAAGTCAGGCCTGAAATGCAGTGGATGACCTTGGCCTTTAGGAGAAAAGGGGATCAACAGTGTCAAAGACTGCAGAAAGGTCAAGAGGGATGGGGAATATTAGATTTGGAAATTAAGAGATCATTTCATTTGGAAATTAAGAGAACTTTGGGAAGAACAGTTTCAAGGGCTAGGTGGCGCAGTGGATAGAACACTGGCCCTGAAGTGAGGAGGATCTGAGTTCAAATCTGGTCTCAGACACATAACATTCTAGCTGTGTGACTCTGGGCAAGTCACCTAACACCAATTGCCTCACCAAAAAAAAAAAAAAAAGTTTCATTTAAATAATGAAGTTGGAGGCCAGACTGTAGAGAGTTAAGAAGAAAGTGAACAGAAAGAAAGTGGAGGAATCAGCTGTAGATGGCCATCTAAGGAGTTTAGCAATTAAAGGGAGGAGATATGGAGGGTGAAAACTAATAGGCATAGATAATCACATGAGGATTTGGGGGGAATAGGAGAGAAATGTCCATGTTTGTAGGTAGCCAAAAAACAAGGAGAGATTAAAGACTAGTGAGAGACCGGAGGTCATAGAGAGGGAAATATGCTAGATAAGATGAGATAGAGTGGAATCACTTGTGCATGTGTTGGGGTTTGCCTTGGCAAGGAGAAAGTCCATCTCTCTCTGTCAGACGGGTCAGAAGAAGAAAATAGTAGCAGAAGGCATCTGAGTGATGTGGTTGAGGAGAAGGAGAAATGAGGGAGGTCTTAGAGAGTGGCCTCATTTTTTTTTCCAGTGAAATATAAGGTAAAATTTTCCATTGAAAGTTGAAGTTTCAGTTGAAAGTTAGGGGAAGGGGATCCACTAGGTATTTAAAGAGGAAAGGCCACTGTGGTGAATAAGGTAGTAAGCCAATTAGGAGGATGTACAAAGACTGCCCTCCCACAGTGAAGGTCCAGTTGAAATCATGTGAAATAAGTTTGCAGCAGACCCAGTTAGAATGCTTTCATGATTTACTCCATCTCCATTTAGGAGCACGTGAATAAGAGTAAAGTAATGGATAGTGGGAGTAATCCAAGACTGGAGTCTGGTCAGACAAGATCTTCAATAGGATAAAAGGACAAAGGATTAGAGAGAAGAAAATATAAATTTGAGTTAGGAGAAAAGTGTAGCCAGTACAAGAGTGATAATGGTCTAAGAAAGAACTGAGGGATGGGAAAGCATTAGAGAATGAGAACCCAAAGAACTGGGTTGGGTTTGCTAGTCAAAGGGAGAGGTGGAATGGTAATGAAGTGTGATCAGATAACTTTCATTAATGTGGAAGTGGAATGCTTATGGGTAATGGAAAAATCAAGGTATGACCATCTCTTGTATATAATTGAGGTCAAAGAGAGGATTAGGTCAAGAAAAATAAGTAAGTTGAGGAAATAGAAAGTCATTTTGATCTTTTTTAATTTCCAACAAAATATGCAACTTGAATAATGATTTTTGTATGAATTTAATTACATTTATAATAGGAAAAATTGCCTTAAAACTAATCTTCATATAAACATAGCTGACTTATAGCTACATTTTTTATTTGAAGGCCACAATTGTCTGATAAGACTGTGTAGTGCTTGATGACTTTTTACTCATCATATATTTGTGAAAATTGGTTTTTGGTACTTGTTGCATTGAAATATCTCAAAACAAGTTGGATGTATAACTGGATTCAGCATTCAAACTTTCATCACTTCAACCAAACCTCCAATTTCTGAAAGCTGCAAAACACATTAGCCACTGTCTCATTCAATGATTCAATAATAATAAGAAAACATATCTTCTAAAGACTGAATAACATCTTCTGTGCATACATTATTAGTTCTCATATATTTCAAAGTGGAACTAGAATAGTATCAATAATAATAAGAGCAACACTTGTAGAGTACTTTAAGGTTTGCAGAATCCTTTATGTATATTCTCATGCTATCCTCGTAACAACCCTGGGAGGTAGGTGATGTTATTATCCCCATTTTATAGATGGGTAAACTGAGGTAATTGGAAGCTAAGTGACTTGCTTAAGGATCACAGAGCTAGTTAAGTGTCTAAGTCAGGATTCAAACTTGAGTTTTCCTGATTCCTAAGCCAAGACTGAAACCATTTTGCCGCCTACCTGCCTCATTAATGCAGATATTCCCTTCAGCTGTGCAGATTGCAACCCATCCACAACTCTTTATTCTGTGTCTCTTTTGTTCTTCAAACCCTCCATGGAGAGTCTACCAAAAATGATGGAGGCCTCTCTCCGGCTCTCATGATATTACCTGAGTATCAAATCAGCCTATAGGCTGTTCAATCTATCATCCCTCATTCTCACTACATGAACAGCCCATATCCTTTTCTCAGCATGTACGTCTTTGACTAATCTTTTATCTCATTTCATGCAGTTCTTCATTAATAACACACTGAAGCTTATCCAGGATCTCCATGTAGATGCTGATAGGATTAATGAAATATACATTCATTTCTAAAGTCAAAGTAACTTTGAGATCATGTATTTTCTCAAATGATGGGTATTGATAACACAACCACTATTAACTGGGAGACCAGCAAACTATTTTGGAGTTAAAGGGCTCCTCATACCTAAAAAGGACAATAATTGTTCTATACAAATGTAACCCCCTTTCATCATGCCTCACACTCTTCAGAATCTGCTCCAATATCAAGGCACAGCTGAAACCAGCCTACACTCAAAACCACAGCTCCCACAGTAAGTGTGCCTTCCCACAGGGAGGGTCCAGCTGAAATCATGTAAAATAAATTTGTAGTAGACCCAGTTAATCATGCTTTCATGATTTACTTCATCTCCATTTAGGAGTACATGAATAAGAGTGCAGTGGTAGATAGTGAGAGTAATCCAAGACTGGAGTCTGGTCAGACAAGATCTTCAATAGGATAAAAGGACAAAGGACTAGAGAGAAGAAAATATAAATTCGAATTGGGAGAAAAGTATAGTCAGTACAAATGGTCTGAGAAACAACTGAGGGATGGGAAAGGATTAGAGAATGAAAAGACAAAGAATTGGGTTGGGTTTTCTTTCACCAGACCAATAAGCCTCTCTCCCAAGTTTCATTCATTTCAAACTAAATGTCCTGAAGACAACTTAAGCTCAATATATCTAAAACTGAACTCACTCTCTTCCCTCCTAGACCCTCCCCTCTTCTTTCAATGTCTTTATTTCTGTTGAAAGTACCACCATCCTTCTAATAAGCCAATTAGGCAGTTAACTAGCAAATATTAAATACAGCAGCTAGGTGGCTCAGTGGATAGAGTACCAGTCTTGAAGTCAGGAGGACCTGAGTTCAAATCCGGCCTCAGACACTTGATACTTACTAGCTGTGTGACCCTGGGCAAGTCACTTAACCCCATTGCCTAGCAAAAATAAACAAAAATAAATAAATACCTGCTATGTGTTAGACACCATGCTAAGTTCCCAGGATATAAAGAAACAAACCAAAAAAAAAAAAAAAAACCAGTTTCTGTTCTTAAGGAGCTCCCAATTTAATGGGGAAGACATGCAAACAATCATGAACAAAGAAAATATAGACAGGTTAAATTGGTCACAGTCTCAGAAAACACAAAAATTAAGCAGAACTAGGAAAGGCTTCTTGTGGAAGGGCTTTAGCTGAGATTTGAAGGAAGCCAGGAGGCAGGGATAAAGAGTGAAAGCATTCCCTGTATAGGGGAGAGCCAATGAACATTTCTGGAGTCTAGAGACAGAATGAATGTCTTGCGCAAAATTTAGTATAGAGGCCAGTGTAACTGGATTACAGAGTATATCAAAGGGAATAAAGTGTAAGAAGACTGGAAAAGTAGGAAGAGGCCAGGTTATAAAGGGCATTAAAGACCAAATAGTGGATTTTATATTTGATCCTGGACATAATAGGAAGCCACTGGCATTTACAGAATGGGAGGAGGGGAGTGATAAGATCAGTCTATGATTTTTGAAGATCAATTTGACAGCTAAGTAGAAAATGGATTGGAGTAGGAAGAGGCTTGTGGCAGGAAGACCACCCAGTAGGCTATTAAAATAGTCCAGATGTAAGAACCTACACCAGGGTAACTGCAGGGTCAAAGGAAAGAAGAGGGCATATATGAGAGATTTCACAGGTTCATAATTTCAACATCAATCTGGACTTCTCCCTGTTCTTTACCCTACATATCTAATCAGTTTTCATATTTTATCATTTCTGCCTTCACAACCTCTCTAGCATCCAATCCACTCAGGCCTTAGTTCATGCACTCTGCACCTCTGGATAGATTACTACAACAGCCTTCTAATTGGTTTCATTTCCAAGTCTCTCACCACTCCAGTCCATCCTACACACTGCTACCCAATCGTTTTCCTTAAACACAGAACTGACCATTTAGCTTCACTACTCAAACAATTCCTGTGACTTCTTATTGCCTCTAGGATGAAGTATACAAACTTCTCTGTTTAGCTTTTAAAGTCCTATCCAAACTGGCCCCAACCTATCTTTCCAGACTCCCTACAAATCACTTCCTTCTCACACTCTGAAATCCAACCAAACTGAACTTCCCTCTGTCCCTCACACATAGTACTCTGTCCCTGGTCTCTGTACATTTTCATTGGCCATCCCATGTCTGGATTGCACTCCCTTCTTCACTCCATATCATCAAGTACCTCTCTTCCTTAAGACAAAGCTTTCCTGATCCCCCAACTGCCCTACCACCCAAGCTACCTTATATTTAATTACTTTGCATATATTTGCATGTATTAACTACATATACATGCTGTATATATTTTTATATGTACTTGTTTCCCCAATTAGAATTTGTGAGTAAAGGTTGTTTCATTCTTTGTACTGGTTTCTTTGGCGTCTAGTATGGCACATTGACATGGATACATTGTTGCTCAGTTGTTTTTCCATCATGTCTGACTCTTTAGGAATCCATTTGGGGTTTTCTTGGCGAAGATACTGGAGCAGTTTGCCATTTTCTTCTCCAGCTCATTTTACAGATGAGGAAACTGAGACAGAGTTAAGTGACTTACCTAGGGTCACACAGCAAGTAAGTGTTGAGGCCAGTTTTGAACTCAGGAAGATGAGTATTCCTGTCTCCAGGCCCAGCGCTCTATCCACTCACTATACCAAGCTAACTGCCCCTAGACATAGAGGAGGGGCTTAATAAAGACTTGTTGATTGATTGATATTAACTCCAAATCCAGTGGTTTTTCTACTACTATACTACACTGCCTGACCTTCACTAAATGGAAGTTAGGGATAGGTAATACCTTGCATTTATATAAAACTCCACGGTTTCTTAGTACATATATATTATCTCATATGTTTCTCATAACCACCCTATGTGGGAAAAAAGTCAAGTCTTGTTAGCTCAGTTTTATGATGAGGAAACAGATCTAAAGAGGTAAAGTGACTTGCTCAGGGCCACATAAATGGGAAATGATAGAGCCAACTGAGACCCAGATTTTTCAATTCCAGTGTCCATTGCTTATTCTACTACTTCCATGGTGCCTCATTCCTCATATCTGGAGTTTGAGATTTGGGGATCTCAGACTTTTCATGCAGGAAAGGAGTTTATAAACTGTGAAATTCGAATCCTGAATTTTACAGTTAAGGCAAGTCAATAAGCATCTCTTAAGCACATTGTATGTGCCAGGTACCATGCTAAGGGCTAGGTATGGAAATATATGCAAACAGAAAAACAGTTCCTATCTCTTAAGGAGCTGATATTCTAATGGGGGAAGCAAGATGAAAAGGGGAAGAGGAAAAGTCTCACTCAGAAGGAATGGTGGAGAAGTCTGGAGAATGAAGGATGGTTGGTTTAGGTTCCTTCTCAAAGCTTTGGCTGAAGAAATTGTGTCCTGGAGAGCAAAGATGATTTACCTCACACATTTAGTCCATGACAGAGATGGGTTAGAATGTAAGTTTCCTAGTTCCCACTCCAGTAGGACATACTATGTCCCATGACATTTTCCCTGCTGGTGGTGTCCAAGATAGGAGAGTGCTCCATGTGTGCTATTCAGTTAATCTATTAATTATTTTCAATTAATCTATTATTTTACTATATTTAGTATTATTTTTGGTTCTGATGATAACTAGGATGGTGAAGGGCCTCAAGACTTAAGTGAAGGAACTAGAAATATTTAATATGGAGAAGAGAAAATTTGCAGGAGATGAGGGTTAGGGAGGACCATAAAAGCTATATCTGTCTCCAAGGATTTGAAAGACTATCTTTGAAAGCAAGATGAGCCTTATCTTGCTTGGTCCCAGAAGGTGGAGCTAGAAGCAATGGATGAAAGATGCAAAGAGGTCAATTAGGCTTGATGTAAGGGGAAAAAAATACCTTCCTAATAATTAGGAAATGGAATGGGCTGCCTCAAAAGATGGTAGATCCCCCCTTGATTGTGCTCTGTGAGGAAGGAATAACTGGATGATCATTTGTCTGATAAGGACTCAGAAGACATCGCCATGGACCATAGCACACCAATATTGTCCATGAGGTTTTCTTGGCAGAAATACTAGAGTGGTCTGCCATTTCCTTCTCCAGTAGATGAAGACAAACAGAAATTAAGTGACTTTCCCAGGGTCACACAACTAATAAGTATCTGATACTGGATTTGAACTCAGGTCTTATTGACTCCAGGCCCAGCACTCTATCCAGTGAGCCACCTAGCTGCCCCTCTTCGTTGTACTTGGACCAAATAGTTGCTGAGGCCACTTATAGGTCTGAGATGCTGGACTTCTCTGATAATTCAAAAAGAACATAGTAAGCGTGTCAGACTCTGAAAATAAACTACCGAAGAGCCATAGAGGTTATTGCACCAAATGTCAAATCTGAAAATACCAAAGAGCTCACAGAGTTTACAGGAAAAAAAGCCTTCTTTATTCCACTGGAGGATGGAAACTAGACATACACAACAGGATCTGTTCTAGGACCGAGAAGACCCAAGACTCAAAGCAGCAAGGCTAAGCCTTGATACATATAGTCGTGGTTAAACAAAGAGCCCCGCAGTGAGGTGTAGCCATGGCAATGACAGGTAACAGCAACAACAAGGTGAGTTTGATTCATACCAGGGCTATTACTAGGTACAAGGCACAGTGTTGGGTGCTACAGAGACAAGGACAGAAATAATCATTGTCCTTAACGGGTTCATGTCGCTTCTTCTGACCACCATGTGAGTGCTTGTCTTGTGTGGTTTCTCAGTAAAATAGTCTTTTAGGCAAGTGTACGTTTTATATTAGAATAACGTACCCAGCCCATTGAAGTTGCATTCTCTGCAGTAGAGTTTGAATGCTTGGCAGTTTAGTTCAAGAAAGGACCTCAATATCTGGTATCTTATCCTGCCAGGTGATGTTCAGAATCTTCCTAAGACAATTCAAATGGAAGCAACTCAGTTTCCTGACATGGCGCTGGTATACTGTCCAGGTTACTCACAGGCATACAAAGATGAGGTCAGTGCAACAGCTCCATAGACCTTCAGTTTGGTAGTCTAATACCTCTTCTCTCCCACACTTTCCTTCAGAGCTTCCCAAACACTGAGCTAGCTCTGGCAATGCGTGGGTTAACCTCATTATCAATGTGTACATCCCTGGAAAGTACACTACCAAGGTAAGTGAACTTAGCCACAGTATGCAAAACTTCTCCATCTGCTGTAACCAATGGTTCCCTATATGGATGGTGTGGTGCTGGCTGGTAGAAAAATCTGTTTTCCATATTATTTTTCACAACAGGAATAATATTCACTACTATCTTTTGATCAGCTTGATTTTAGAATCAGTGCTTAAAGTACTGTGGTCTAAAATGTTGAATGACCATAAACTAGCTCTCATAAATGAGAGGCCAGTGTGGTATATTGAAAAAAGCTATGGGGAAAAAAAAAAGAACTATAAGGCTCTGGCTTCAAAGATTCATAGTATCAGCACTTAGCCCAACCCTCTCATTACACAAATGAAGAAACTGATGCCAGGGGAGGTCAACTGACATGCCTCAGGTCACAGAACTAATAAATAGAAAAGCCAAGATTCAAATCCAGGTCCTTTAACTCCTAAGTCAGGGCTCTTTTTACCATATAGTGCATGTCTTCTGTTTTCAACACCACTCCTTCTTCCCTGAGTGACCTGGGGTGAGATATTTTTTTTTCTTCTCAAGGCCTCATTTTTCACAAATATGTAATGAGGGAGTTGGACCATATAATCTCAGAGTTCCCTTCCAGCTCTAGGTCTCGTGTGTGTGTGTGTGTGTGTTCCTTAAAAATAGTCCAGGGACCTTGTGTCCCTAACTAGTCCATCCCAAAAGGCAGGGTCAGGGAGTAACCTGCCCTGGCAGAGCAGGAGATACCAAATGCGAGCTTGCTCAGTCAACAGATATCTTCCTTCATGTGCAGAAATTTTCCCTAAACCTTTTCTCTTTCTGGTTCTTGCCTGGCAGATTTATCAGCGCTACAGATGTGCTCCATAAAGAGCCAACTCCCCACCGGGCTGGCCTGTCACATTCAAAGGGCTAATAAATAGGAATGATAAAGTAAGTCACAAGATAGGGTAGATGAGAGCCAAAACTTGGCAATGAGGCCTCATTGAGGCTTCTCCTGGTCCCAAAAACAGTGACTTATCAGAACTAAACACTTTCCATCTGGGGGCTCCTTGAGAAAGCCTGCTAACCAAGGCTCCCAGAAGGCTCCTCAATCAAGCCCAGTTCTCCCCTATCCTTAAAAAACCTCATCTGATCTGACCATCCTTTGCTAACTATGATTCCATATCCAGGGGTGTGCTGGTAAATGTTTAACCATATGAAAATGTAAGCAATGTTAAAATGTTTTCAGCTCTCTGGGGGGGAAACACGGTACACCAGACATACTTTTACATTTAATCTGCATTATTAATGTTTTTTCCACCACTTTCATAAGCCTCAACAATCAACAAACAGTAAATCAAGCCTTGATTTGCAGTATTTGCCAAGTTTTGAGGTATGGATGCTTATACTGAAAATGTAATAAACTTCTCCTGGCATACTACTACATATCTCTCCCACCCTTTTCAGCTAAACTCCTTGAGAAAACCTTCTACACCAGGTGCCTCCAATTCCTCTTTTCTCACTTGATTCTAAACCCTGTGCAATTTGGTTCCAAACTCATCGTTCAACTGAAACTGTTCTTTCCAAAGTTGCCAATTATCTGATTGCCAGATCTAATAGCCTTTTCTCAATCCTCCTCCTTCTTGACCTCTCTGCAGCCTTTGATACTATCAATAACCCATTTTTCCTTTTTGGGAGGACACTCAACTCTCCTGGTTCTCCTCCCAGCTGTCTGACTAATCCTCAGTCTCCTTTGTCGTATCTTCATCCAGGCCATGTACATTAAACATGGGGCCCCCCCCCAAATTCTGTCCTTGGCCCTCTTCTCTCTAGATACCATTTCACTTCATGATCTCATCAGCTCTCATAGGTTCAATATTATCATCTCTTTGCACACAATTCCCAAATCTATATATCCAGTCCTAACCTCTCTCTTGAGCTCCAATCTTGCATTTTCAACTATCCTTTGGACATTTTGAAATGGATACCCTGTGAGTATCTCAAACATACCACATCCAAAACTGAACTCATTCTTTCCCACAACCCCTCCCCTCTTCCTAACTTGCCAATTACTTTCAAGGGCACCATCGTCCTTCAGTCATGCAGGCTCACAGCCTTGGTGCCTTCCTTAATTTCTTTCATGCACATATTTAATCAGTTTTTAGATTTTATCAGTTCTACCTCAGAATGTCTCTCTTATACTTCCCCTTCACTGTAGTCACACAACTACCACCCTAGTTTAAGTTTTCATTGCTCCATTCCTGAACTACAGCAATAGCTTCCTGGTTGGTCTCTGTCTCAAGTCTCTCTCTATTCCAGTCCATCTTCCACTCAATTACAAAAGGGATTTTCCTAAAGTGCAGGTCTGACCATGTAGCACCTCTGCCCTCCCCCCAACTTTAATAAACTTCAGTGGTTCCCTATGACCTTCAAGATCAAACACAAATCTTCCATTTGGAATTTAAAGCTCTTCACAGTCTGGCCCCTTCTAATTTTTTCCATTCTTCTCACACTTTATTTCCCTCCAAATATTCTGCCATCCAGCCGCACTGGCCTCTGTGCTATTCCTCAAACATGACATTCCATCCTCCAAATCTGTGTCTTCTCACTGATTGTCTACACACCTAGAATGTTCTCCTTACTAATCTCACCTTACTGGCTTATCTGCTCAAATCCCATTTCCTTCAAGAGGTCTTGCCCAGTCCTCTCTGCCCTCTCCCCCACCCCCACCACCATTATTAGGGTGTTTTCCTTTGGAGAGGTCCCCCTTTGATTTTTATTGTATGTATATATATGTGCGTATATACATATATACACACATATATATATATACACATATATATATACATATATATATTTTTTTTCTTTGAAGGCAGGGACCATATTTTTTACCTTTCTTTCTCTTTTCTTACTTTTTTCTTTTTCTTTTTACCTTTCTTTGGCTTAATACAATGCCTACCTCATAGTAAGTGCTTAATAAATTCTTCTGTGACTGACTCACTTTAAACTTGAAGTTAATTGACTTAGTTTCAGAACTGGAAGATAACATCACGGCCAACACCATGATGAACCAACTTGGACAAAAAAATAGTAAATAGCAGAGTCAAGTTTCAAACCAAGTCTTCTGAGTCTAGACACAATTCTCTTTCTGCCATACCCCACTGTCTCTCAAATTGAGTTAAGATGTGTTTTTGTGACATGATGGGGTAGGCTGAGCCAATATAACAAAAATGACAATTATACCTAAATTAATTTACTTATTCAGTGCCATACCAATCAAAATATTATTTTATAGAGCTAGAAAAAATAACCAAATTCATCTGGAAGAAGAAAAGTTCAAAAATATCAAGTGAATCAATGAAACAAATGTAAAGGATAGTGGAGAGTACCAGATTTCAAACTATATTACAAAGCAATAATCATCAGAACAATCTGATACTGGCTAAGAAATAGGCTAGTAGATCAGTGGAACAGATTAGCTACACAATACACAGAAGTAAATGATCACAATAATCTAGTATTTTATAAGCCCCAATATCCAAGCTTTGGGAGCAAGAACTTGCCATTTGACAACAATTGCTGGGACAACTAGAAAGCAGTTTGACAGAAATTGGATATAGACTAATATCTCACATCATATGTCAAGATAAGGTCAAAATGGATAAATGATTTAGACATAAAGAATGATATCATAAGCAAATTAAAGGATCATGGAAAATCACCTGTCAGATCTATGCATAAGGGAAGACTTTATGATCAAACAAGAGATAGGGTCATGGGAAGTAAAATGGGTAACTTTGATTAAATGAAATTTTTAAAGTTTTGTACACACACACACACACACACACACACACCAATGCAGCCAAGATTAGAAAGAAAGCAAGAAACCGGAAATAAATTTTTACAACAAACTTTCTCTGATAAAGGCCTCATTTGTCAAATATGTGGGGAACTGAATCAAATTTGTGAAAATAAGAGCTATTCCCCAATTAATAAGTGGTCAAAGGATGTGAACAAGTAATTTTCAGAAGAAATCAAAGCTATTTACAGTCATGTGAAAAAATGTTCTAAATCACTAGAAAAGAAAAATGACAAATGCTGGAGGGGATGTAGAAAAATGTGGAAACTAATGCACTATTGGTTGAATTGTAAACTGGTCCAGCAATTCTGTAGAACAATTTGCAATTATGCTAATCAGGCAAAGGGCTATAAAACTGTGACCCACCAATACCACCACTAAGTCTATATCCCAAAGAGAAAGGGAAAGGACCTATACATACAAAAATATTAATAGCAGGTCTTTTTGTGGTGACAAAGAACTGGAAATTGAGGGGATGCCCATCAATTGGGGAATGGCTAAACAAATTGTCGTATATGATTGTGATGGAACACTATTGTGCTATAAGAAATGGTGAGCAGGATGGTTTCAGAAAAAACCTGGCAAGACTTATATGGATTAATGTAAAGCAAAGTGAGCGGAACCAGAAGAATAATGTACACAATAAAAGCAATATTGTAATGATGATCAACTGTGAAAGACTTAGCTACTCTGATCAATATAATGATCAAAGACATTTGTGAAGGGCTCATGATGAAAAAATGTTATTTGCCGCCAGAGAGAGAAGTCATGAACTCTGAGTGCAGATTGAAGTATATAACTTTCTCATTTTTTTCTTGCTTTTTAAAAAGATGTAGCTAATATGGAAATATGTTTTGCATAATTTCACATGTATAATAGATGTCATTGCTTGCCTTCTCAGTGGGTGAAGGAGGGGTGGGAGGGAAGAAGAGAATTTGTAACTCAAAATTTAAAAAGAAAAGAATGTTAAAATAACTAAATAATAAACTTCTTTTAAAAAAAGATGCTTTAGCTGCATCCCAGAAGTTTTGGTATGTGTTCTTATTGTTGTCATTTTCTTGATGGAATTATCTATTGTTTCTGTGAATTCTTTGACCCACCAATTCTCTATGATTAAGTTATTTAGTCTTCAATTAATGTTTAATCCTTTCTTCAAAAGCCCTTTATTGAATTTAATGTTTATTTCTTTGTGGTTAGAAAAAAAAGTTATCTTCAGTATTTTGGGTTTTCAGATGATTGTGTTGCTGAGAAGAACTGAGTCATTCATAGTTGATCATCACACAATGTTGCTTATACTATGTGCAATCCTTTCCTAGTTCTGCTCATTTCACTCTGCATCAGTTTGTACAAGTCTTTCTGGGATTTTCTAAAATATGCACAATAGTATTCCATTACATTTATATACTACAGCTTGTCCAGCCATCCCCCAATTGATGGGCATCCCCTCAATTTTCAATATTTTGCTACCATGAAAAGGGCTGCTATAATTATTATTGCACATTTAGGTCCTTTCCCCTTTTTTTATGATCTCTTTTGGATATAGACCTAGTAGTGGTATTTCTGGATCAAAGAGTATATGTACAGTTCGGTTACCCTTTGGACATAGTGCCAAATTGTTCTCCAGAATGTTTGCATCTATCCTTCATTTTCAAAGAAGACAAATGACATTACAGAGTGATGTCTTCATTTGTGGATGAATTGGATTTAGGTGAGTCAGAGTTGTGCAAAGTTGTCAGCATCACTCTCTCTTCCAGAGTCATCAAAGACCAGTGGCAAGACAAATGTCAGGACAACTGGTGATGCCCCAGGATGCAGTGGATGACCTTCATGCCTTCGATGTCTGACCAAGCTATAAGTGCTCCACAGTGCCTGCTTTAGCTGCCTCCATGGCTATTGGAAGAAATATGTTCAAATATGTTCTTTTACAAATATGTTTCTTATAAATAACACCACTGTGTTCTGTTTTCTAATTATGTTGCTACTTTCCTCCATTTTGGGGGTGAGTTCATCCCATTCATCTTAATGGTCTTGATAGTTAACTATGTATTTCCCTCCATTCTATCATCTGGTTTTATTTTTACCTTTATTTGTCCTCCATCCCCCTTCCCCCATTACTAAAAAGAGGGTGGTGAGAAAATGTGCTCAATTCTAGTGACCTAATTCTACCTACTACATCATGAGCTTTTTGAAGTTAGAGACTGTGTCTAGTTTCATAAGTTACTAATACTAAGGATCTAGAGTTGGAAGGAATCTTAAAAGATCATCTGGTCAAAACTGTTCATTTTATAAATGGTATAAATGATGCCTTGAGAGGTATAGTGAGTTGCCAAAGATCACATAGTAAGTAAAATGTGGGTCCAAGATCTGGACCCCGATCTTCTCTCTCTAAATCCAATGACCTTTCAATTGCATTAAACCAGCTTCATATTTTCAGGGTCTAGCACAGTTCATTTTACATAAAAAGTGTCTAATAAACATTGAATTAAATTGAATAGAATCACAGTCTCTAAAAAGAAACTCAGATTTTTTTCTTCCCTTCTCTTGTTTCTCCCTCTTTTTTTTTCTAAAAGCTGTTTTTCAATTTTGTTCCACTGCTCTCTGGAGTACCTATCATGCTTCTGGGCTTTAAAAGGTCTGCTGCTACAGAGAATCTGTATCACTAAAATTCTGAGTCTTTGTTCTCCTTTCCTCTTTCCAGTTTGTATTCCCTTTCTTTGTAGCTACAATGTACCTACCTCATAATCTCTTTCCTTCTCCTATAATCTCTGCCAATTGAACTCAAAAGCCTTGATCTTACAATGACCACCCTTTAACCCTGACCAAACAAATTCCGTTTCCCTCTTTAAAATCAACAGAAAGCTCAATTCTCCCAGGAGACCTTTCAAGGCTGAGAAGAATTTGATTTGGATGCAACATTTGTTCCCCATGAATGAAACAGAAAAATCCAAGTCCCTTACAGATGTTACATTGTGTACTGTATATCTTCTTGTATCTAGAATGAGAATCAGATGAACTCAACTTTTTATCCAACTGCCCCTATGGAATTCTCACCCTGTACAATCCCTGCACCTGGCTTTTCTTCCATTAGTAATTCCTTTCTCAAGCCTCCATTTTGTGGAGTGACCTGAGCCAGCCAGACTCCAAACCATCACTCCAAGATGGATACTTTTATCTCTGTCTCTCCTCTCTCCCTTTTAATTCATTTTTCTTGTTTTGTTTTCCCCCATTAGAAGGTAAGCTCCCTGATGGCAGGGACAGTGTTCTTTTTTGCTCATATTTGTATCTTCAGCATTTAGCACAGTACCTGACACATAGAACACGCTTAAATGCTTGTTTCCTTCGTTTCCCCCTTTTTTTTCTTTCCTTCATTTACATATAATCGACATCTAATAAATTTTGGATGAATTGGAGTTGTTAGAATTGTTATGAATCACAGAGTCAAGGAGGATCCCGGAGGACACTTGGTTAACTACCCCATGCCACACCCAACAGACCCAAATGAAGCATGAATCTCCTCTTCTACCTCTTTCACATCCCTAACAAGTGTTTATCCAGTCTCCACTGAAAGAGCTTCACTAAAGAATAACCACCTACTTCCTATTCTATTCTGAGCAGCTGTTACTGTCTAGAAGTTCCATATGTAACATCCACCCGTTGCTCTTAATTTTGACCTCTAGGATCAAACAGAATCAATCTAATCTCTCTTCCATTATTCTTTTTTTGTCCATTCCAGGGATTTTATAGGTAGAGGTAATTTTCTTGGATAGAAATTCCCTCCACTGATGTATTCATGCTATTACCTGTAACCTGTGCATTCTAGAGAGTTGTGCCTAGAGGCACCCAGAGGGTTAGGTGATACCTTCAGGTCACACAGCTAGTATGTTAAGGAGTACTTGAGCCCAAGTTTTCTGATTCAAAGGCCTGTCCTCTATCCACTGCATTTCACCTTAAATACTTGAAGATAAGTTATGATGGTTTCCTTACACTGAAAGTATATTCACATAAGTTAGTCAGTATATAAATATTTATTAAGCACTTGCTGTGTGTCAGATACTATGCTAAGTGCTGGAAATACAAGTACAAGCAAAAATACATACATACATATATACACACATGTACACACACACACACATATATATACATATATATTTAATCATTATGCCTCTATTCACACAGGCTAAGGAGACATGAGCTTTCTTTTTGGTTTTGAGTGTTTTATTTATTTATTTTTAGTTTTCAACATTCACTTCTATAAGATTTTGAGTTTTAAATTTTCTCTCCCTCCCTTCTCTTCCCCTTCCCCAGATAGCATGCAATATGATATAGGCTATACGTATACAATCATATTAAACATATTTCCATGTTAAAGACATTAACTTTTTAAAGAATAAATGTATATTGATATATTTTATTTTGATATTACCTAAAATTCCCCTTGTATCCTGTCTCCTCCCCACTCCCAGAGTCATCACACATAGCAAATAATATTTTTAAAGAAAAAAGAAAAAGAAAAAAAAAGGAATGAGAAAAAACAATTAGCAAAATCAATGAATACATTGAAAAAGTAATGTTCCATATTTGTGGATCTCCCATTTCTGCAAATAAGTAGGAGGAGGTATTTTCTCTTTTGTCTTCTTTGTGATCATGCTTACTCGGTAATTTTGCAGCATTTACTTTCAATTGTTTCGTGGTTGGTTCTTTCCATTTAAACTGGTATAGTCGCTGTGTATGTTGTTTTCCTAGCTCTGCTCACTTCACTGTGCATCAATTCATGTAGATTTTTCTGTGCTTTGAAATTAACTTTTTATTTAGGATGATGAGTGGAAAGAAGTAGGGTAATCCAACAGTCTTTTATCAGTCATTTATACTTTAACATGAATTCCTCAACTACGTGTTGTTCTTCCCTACAGCTAAAATCAGGTCTACAGACACTGAAATTTCCCTTGGTTTATTTGGATGGGACAAAGAGGTAATGTTGGGGTATTCTGGAGGCAGTGAGTCTGAGTGGGGGGGTCATGAGAACATTGTAGGGGCAGCTAGGTGGCGCAGTGGTTAGAGCACTGGCCCTGAAGTCAGGAGGACCGGAATTCAAATCTGGCCTCAGACCAAACACTTGACCCTTACTAGCTGTGTGACCCTGGGCAAGTCACTTAACCCCAATTGCCTAAAAAACAAACGAACAAAAAAAACCAGACATGGGAACATTGTGAGAACCCTAGGAACCTAATGGACTGAAGCAATCAATCAATAAACAAACATGTGTTAATCTGCCTACCATGTGCCTGGCATTGTGCTAAGTGCAGGAACATACAGTCAGTTGTTTTCAGTCATTTCTGATTCTTTGTGGGGTTTTTTGTTTTTTTGTTTTTTTGACAAAGATACTAAAATAGTTTGCCATTTCCTTTTCCCGGCTCATTTTACAGATGAAGACACCGAAGCAAACAGGGTTAGATGACTTGCTCAGGGTCTCACAGTTAGTAAGTATCTGAGGCCAGATTTGAACTCTGGAAAGCGAGTCTTCCTGACTCCAGGTTCAGCACTCTATGAACTGAGCCACCTAAGTACCCCTAAGAACAGGAAGGGAAAAAAACAAAAACAAAAACAAAAATAAAAACAATAACATCCAAAAAAAAACCAAAAAACAAAACAGGACAGAAGGTGGTGAGCCCAAAATAAGATTCGGTGATTTAACAGATTGGCACAAGATTGGTAGCATTTTTGGCAAAACCAGATTTATAACTATCACTGGCCAAACTAGAGTCTTCCCTGTGATCCTTAGCCTTAGGAATATTAGTGCCAGAAATTAAGGCAAAGAAAACTCAATAGTATGCTCATCTCTTCTCATACTAGCATATGTTTCTTTGATCCCATCTTTTATTCCCACTCTTCTTTGAAGGTGCTGATGAGTTATGTATTGCAGCCTGCTCACACCCACCATAAACCTCTCTATTGCTCTCTGTGTAATACTCATTTTTAATTCTTCGAGAGAACATTGTATTCTGTGCTTGTCTTGTCATACAGCAATACTGGTAGGCAACATTGGTATGAAAAAAGTGGGCATCTGTTTCTATGTGAAGTTTGGGGTCATGAAAGGAGCTTCACAATTTTCCAAAGGAGATTTATTGCCATCACATGGTGTGGGTGGTGCCTAAAAAGGTAAGAGAGAGAGAGAGAGAGAGAGAGAGAGAGAGAGAGAGAGAGAGAGAGAGAGAGAGAGAGAGAGAGAGAGAGAGAGAACAGAGACAGAGTTAATCAGCCTCATTTTGCTACAATTTATTCACTTGCTTTTTACCCTAAGTGCAATATAACAGCACTCAGGTCCATGTGTTCCTGTTCTCTGCTATTTTATGGAGTTTGTAGCAGATACAACATAATTAAGATAATCATAACAACTTGGTTAACAAAATTCCTAACATTTAGACAAAGGTTTGGCTTTCTTCCCTGATTTAAATTTTGTTTTTTTTTCCAGCTAGTGCCTGGATTCTTTATACTTGAGGCAAAATCAGGATACAGGAAATATTTTAGGTAAAATTACAGTTCCTGTTACTGAATAGTCATGGGGAGGGGAAACAAAGGAAAGGGTAGACCTTCTGGAACTTTCAGCCTTGAAAAGTGAGTACAACTGGTACTAAGCCTACTCTTTTGAGATGCCTGATATCAGGTTCACTTCAATATCCCCCTGCTCTGACCTGGCTTAGCTCACCTTGCTTTGCTTCTTGTCCCTGTGTCCCTGTGTCCCTGATTCTTTACAGATCAGCTTACTAAGTTCTAGGTGGGGTTGGGGAAGCCATCTTCCCTCTCCTCCCTCTCAATCATCTCTCTTTTTAATACTCCTGAATGTGATCAAGATTCTTCTTATGGCTCAAAGATTGTTAGAGTCCAAACCACAGTCAGAGCTGCAAAGGAGTGTTTGTCCCTCTAAAATTTAAATCCTAGAATGCCAGTCAGTTATCAAACTCCTATTACATACTTGATGAGAATGTTCATATGAAATAGGCAGGTTTTTGCTAGCAATATTTGACAATGGATCATTCCTTATCATTTCTTGATTGACTAAAAGAGGTTAGAGAATATAATCTCATTGTGCCTATTATGATATAAAAGATCAAAATACCATTTTTTGGTCTATTTTACAATAAAATGTTTCCCATCCATATATCAAAATCATTCAAGACTCCTTGAAAGGCATAACAACAGAAATTATGTAGTACAACAACTCTCTGATGATAAATGTCTGGTGTGACATAAAATTGGGCAGCTAGGTGGTGCAGTGGATAGAATGCTGGGTCTAAAGTCAGGAAGCCTCATCCCGCCTCAGACATTTACTGCATGTTTGACTTTGGGCAAGTCATTTAACCCTGTTTGTCTCAGTTTCCTGATCTGTAAAATGAGCTGGAAAAGGAAATGGCAAACTGTTCCATTATCTTTGCCAAGAAAACTCCAAATGAAGAATTGCACTGAGAAAAACAACAAAACAAGGCATAAAACAGGGAAATGTATGCTCACCAAAAGCGTTTGCCATTGTAATGAAGGAGATCCAGGGAGTAGTCTAAATTGAAGAGAAATTTCCTGTGGAGGGTGAAGTTCTCCAGATGCTCCTGGTAGAAGGGACTTTATACTGGTGGCAGTGAGCCTAGAATGTTGTAAAACCTTCTGACCACACAAGAGAGAGCAAATGGATGACAACTGCCCAGTGCCCAGTTGCCATTTGAACACACAACCTGTAGAGCTTCTAGTCCCTCAGGATGTATAGCTGGGCCCCACAGTGCAGATGGACAATGGATTTGGCCTAGATTTGAAGACGAAAGGGAGGATAGGCTGAATTGCCTTCAGTAAATTGTAAGTATAAAGAAGTAAGAGTATAAAAAGAGAAGAGAACCAAGAAAATAATATATAGGACCATAAATAATCATCCAAACAGTAACAACACTTAAAAGTAGTTGAGCTAATGTGAAATGTAATGAATGATTTTCTAGAGAACCAATGAGAAAACATGCCTTCCTTGGTCAGTAGCCAGCAGGGACTATAAGTGTGAAGTATGGTCTATGCTGTCATATGGTTTTACTTAAATGTTTTTCTTTGTTTCAAGGAAGGATTTAATAAAGGGTGGGGAGGTTAAGTAGAAAAGACTGGAGTGTGAAAACAAAAGGCAATGATAAAGAAAATTTTTTTTAATGATTTGACAGAAGCAAAAGTCCCATGCCATCTCCTCCAGAGGCTTGGCCTAGTGGTTCTCAAGAACCACTGTGAATCACTTGGGCAAAGAGAATACTCTCAACCTTTGGCCCCCCAAAAAATAATTCCTGAGGGATGTGGAAAATTTGGAAGGTGGGCAATTACAGAGGGGGTGATGAAGCGCCATTTACCTCACTTGCTTTTGGCTACCTAACCCCTATAATGTCTACTTGCAATGTTGTTCCAGAATGGAGATTATTTACCTTTTGGGGAGTTGTCATTACTATGTGCCATGCATTGTAAGGGAAACATAATTTCCAGAAATTAATGAGGCACTCTACCCTAGTCATACCACTTCTGGGTTATCACGTTAGGTTGCAGGACCATGCTTGAAAGCTGATTGTTAAAGGATAAAGCTCTGGCCTTGGAGTCAGGAGGACCTGAGTTCAAATCCGGTTTCAGACCAAACACTTGACACTTGCTAGCTGTGTGACCCTGGGCAAGTCACTTACCCCCAATTGCAAAAAAAGAAAAGAAAAAGAAATTGGCAAATGACACAAATCAGGGATTATTTTGGTTGATTGTCCAGAAAGTTAAGATGCTAATCATAGAAATTAAACTTTAAAATGTGTCAAACCTTTTTCAGAGAGCTGGCTATTAAATGTTTACCAGCACAAGCATAGATCTGACACTGAATTTTAAGAAGGCTATTGTAAAGGTAGAGAGCTCTCAGAGGAGATCACAAGGTGGTTGAAGGACCACAAGTTTATGTCACATGAAGTGTTTAATCCTTGTTCTGAACTAACTTGCTATGAGAACTTGTATGGGTGATGACACCTCTTAGTGATTCAGTCCTCTCATTTACATAAAAAAAACATGCTTTACCTTCCATTTTGGCAAAAAAGCTTCTTTTAAATCCATCTAAAAATGCACCTGCCTTTGTCATTTGAGATAATCCCTACCCAACCCTCCCCCCACCTTAAGGCACCTCACAGTTCACAACTTGAGCACTGGAGCTGAAGGGTGGGAAGGGACCCTGACAGGACCGTATTGTTTGTCTGTTTGAGGACATAACAAATGAAAAGTAGAAAGATATGGGGAGGAAAAGCTAGAAGGAGTTGCCCAGGGAGAACCATACTTCTGAGCTCCCTAGGGGAAAGGTACCTGAGCAGGGAGAAAGGCCAGGCTACCCCATGCAAGAAGACACGTTTCAGGGAGAGTCTGGAAGCCAAGGCCCCACCCACTCCTTGTCTCCCTTACTCAGAACCCAGAGCTGGAGGGGGACTGAGAATGAGTCACCTCTTCCAGTATTGTCTCTTGTTTTGAGAATCACAGCTTTCTTTCCAGGTGATTTATCCTAAGCCATCACCTCAGGGTCCCAGAATCCAAGATTCTCAGAGCTACGAAAGGGATCTAACCAGTTAGCCTTCAATCTCTACTTCCTGTCCTGACTGTGTTTGGAAATTCCAGATTTCTGCCTGTGTGATTTACCCCACTCCGGAGAATCTCCAGAGCTGGAAATGATCTTAGAGACCACAGAATCACAGAACTTCAATGTTTAAAGGAACCTCAGAAATCAAAGGTTCAAATATTTATTTAGAGCTAGAAAGGACCTTAGACTCCATCATGGTTAAACCCCTCATTTTACAGATGAGGAAGCTAAGACTTAGAGTGGTTAAGTGACTTGCCTGGGATCACCCAGCAACTACAAGACTGAGTTGGTATTTGAATTTTCTAAATCAAAGTTCAGTGCCCATGATGCCACTCAGGATCTACTGCAACCAATATCTGGGAGAAAAACAACGTCTCCAACAATGCCTCAGAGAAGCGGCCTCCCTCACTCCTCTCCCCACAATAAAACCCTAATAACTTGATCACCGGGTTAAATCCTCATCCCTTCCCACCCAGAGGAAGTCTTAACAAGAGGAGGGCTGAGTTTCTTGTGTTGTTGTTCAGTCACTTATGACTCTTCATGAGCCTTTGTGAGATTTTCTTGGCAGAGATAGTGGAGTAGTTTGCATTTCCTTCTCCAGCTCATTTTACAGATGAGGAAACTGAGGCAAGCACAGTTAAGTGACTTTGCCCAAGATCACACAGCTAGTAAGTGGCCAGGTTTGAACTCACAAAGATAAATCTTCCTGACTTCAGGCCCTAGGGAAAGAAAGGAGCTAGTAGCTATGGTTGATGGCTAAATCTCCATAGGAAAATCAGAAGGTTTTCTAGGCTGGAGAAATGCTGGTCAAATAACGACACCATGGTACAGAAAGTAATTTCCTGATTAGTGATGCAAGCTCCAGAAAAGTACCACAGGTCATGTGAGCTGTTGAAATGGTTTCTCAGGGTAATGGAATTTCTAACAGATTAGGAAAGGGAATACTACTCCTTTGTGGCTCATTGTTTTGCTTGGTTTTTTTTTTTTTGATATGTGCAATGTAATCATGTGTGGGTGGGCAGGGTTCCTCCCTATCTGGTTAAGATATAAATGACTCAGATTTAGAGGTTTAGGATGGAGATTTATTATATGTTTCAGCTAGTGATCAGTGAGCTAGATGGCACAGTGGATAGAGTGCTGGACCTAGAGTCAGGAAGACTTGAGTTCAAATTCAGTCTCAGACACTTACAAGCTGTGTGATCCTGGGCAACTTAGTTAACTTTTGTCTCCCTCAGTTTCCAGATCTATAAATTGGCCTAATAATAACACCTACCTCCCAGGGTCATTGTGAGGATCCAATTGAGATAGCACTACATGAAAATATGGTGCTTTGCAAATCTTAATGAGCTATATAAATGCTACTTTTTATTAATTGGTATTTGTTATGAAAGGTGAGTTTATAGTAATAATAATAATACTTCAGTGGATTGTGATTTCAGCTGCATGGGCATTCCTGTCAGTGGTTCAGATTACAGCCCATTCACACCTTCTCACTCCTTTTTGGCAGTTAGAGTTCTTCACAACTTGTCCCCTTATTGTATTTCCAGTCTTCTAATACATTACTCTCCACTACACATTCAACTTCTAGTCATATAGACCTACTTACTATTCCCCACACAGGACACTTTATTCTAAAATGCTGTAGCTCACATCTCCAATTGCCTACTAGACATCTTGAAGTGGATGTCAAATTGTTGTTGTTCAGTCGGTTTCAGTTGTGTCCAGTTCTTTGGGACTCCATTTAGAGTTTTCTTGGCCAAGATACTGGAGTAGTTTGCCATTCCTTTCTGGTCATTTTACAGATGAGGATATTGAGGCTAACAGGGTTAAGTGACTTGCTTAGGGTCACAAAGCTAGTAAGTGTCTGAGGCCAGATTTGAACTCAGGAAGTTGAGTTTTCCTGACTCCAAGTCTGGCACTCTAACCACTGTACCACTTAACTACCCCAAATGTTGCATAGACATTCTAAATTCAACTCAATTCAAAATTTGTCTCATTATTTTTTCCTCTAACTTTCTTATTATTGTTGAGGGGAACACCATCCTTCCAAGTCACTCAGGTTCATAACCTTGGTGTCATCCTTGATGCCTCAAAAGCAATCAATCAGTCAATAAAAATTAATTAAACCTTTATTGTGTCTCAGACACTGTTCTAAGTGTTAGAGATGCAAATGCAAAAAGAGACAACTCTGCCCTCAAAAAGTTTACTGTCAAATGAAGGAAGACCAACAAAGAAGGAAGCTGAAAGTGGGGAGTGATAGGGGAGAGCAGGAAAGGCTTCATGTGGAGCATAGGATTTTAGCTGAGATTTGAAGAATGGTAGGCATGGCTCCATTCCCAGTCAGATAGAGAAAATGCCATGCCAGGAGCTAGAATGCCTTACCTTAGGAATAGCAAAGAGGTCAGTGTCACTGAATCTCATAGTATGCAGAGGGGACTAAAGTGTAAGAAAGCTGAAAAGGTAGGAAGGAATCCAGCTATGAAGAGCTTTAAAAGCCAAACCAGAGATTTTATATTTGATCTTGGAAAAATAGGGAGCCACTGGCATTTGTTGACTAATATGGGTGGCATGATAAGATCCACAATTTAGGAAAATCACTTTGATAGCTGAATGGGTGATGGCCTAGAGTGGGGAGAGACTTGAGGCAGGGAGACAAACCGGCGGGCTATTACAGTAGTCCAGGTGTGAGGTAATGAGGTCTACTGCAGGGTAGCATCGCCAGAGGTGAGAGGGGGGGCAAAAATGAGAGATTCTGGGAAGCTAGAATCAACAGAACTTGACAACAGATTAGATCAAGCAAAATAATGAACCACAAACAGTCAGTAAATTTGCTCTGTCCCCTTCCCACCAGCTGCATCCCTTTGGATTGAACTCCATCATTGGCCTTAGGAAATTTCAACATTGGGAAACTCATCATCCTGAAAGAGTGCATCAGCCTTGGTACTCATACTTAATTAGTTTTCTTGATACTTTCTGCTCCTTTGATTGGAAAGTGGAGTATTCCTCCCAAAGCCTCATTTAAAGAGGCTTCCCAGGCTAGCAATCTCTTCATTTCCCAATTTCCTACCAGTGTCACTCTTTTGGACTGGATTCCATCATACCCGTGTACCAGGAACCTTCCCTTCCCTTCCCCAAACCCCAAATCTAACTTTAGCTTCCCTTTGTGTGTGCTTCCTTCATTTGACTGTAAACTCCATGAGGGCAAGACTGTTTCTTTTTTGTATTTGCGTGCCCAACACTTAGAACTCTGACACATAATAGGTATTTAATAAATGTTAATTGACTGAGAATTTTTGAGGAGTCAAGGATGACACCAAGGTTGTGAGCCTTAGTGAATGGAAGGATGGTGGTACTCTTAGCAGTAATAAGAAAGTTAGAAAGAGGGGAACTTTTAGAGGGAAAGATAATGAGATAATCTTTGAGTGTGTTGAGTTTAAGATGTCTGTGCTATATCCAGTTCAAGATTTCCAACAGGCAATTGGATATGTGAGCTAGAGCATTTTCTGAATATTGTTGTCTCTGATTGTCTCCCATGCCTAGAAAGCTTTCCCGTGTCATCTCTGCCTACTGGATTTTCTGGCTTCATTCAGGTCCCAACTAAAACACCATCTTCAACAAGAAGCCTTTCTCATTCCCAATTCCCTTTTTTAATTGTTTCCTCTTTTTCCTGTATAAAACTTGTCTGTATATATTTGTTTGTTTGTTGTCTCCCCCATTATACTCTAGGCTCCTTGAAGGTAGAGACTGTCTTTTGCCTCATTTTGTCTCTCCAGTTCATAGTATAGTGCCTGGCATAAAGTAGGTGCTTAATAAACCTTTATTGATTGACTGGTTTTAAATTAGGTGAGAGGTTATATCTGGTTATATAAATCTGAAAAAACCTTTGTATAGAGTTGATAATTGAATTCATGGGAACTAATGACATCAAGAAAAGTAGTGTAGAGGAAGATCAGAAGGAACCACCATAATTAGTGGGCATGTTGTAGATGAAGATTCAGCAAAGGATACTTATAATGTCACAAAAATCTAGAGAGAGGAGAATATCAAGGAGAAAAAAATGATTGACAGTGTCAAAGACTGCAGGAACATCAAGAAAGATAAGGATTAGGAAAAGATTAGATTTGTCAATTAAGAGATAATTGGTAAGTCTGTAGACTAGTTTCAGTTGTAGGATGAGTTCCAAACCAGATCACAAAGTTTAGGAGAGAATAAAAGCGGAAGTGGAAGCAGTAGTGTAGATGACTTTCTGGAGGAGTTAACCATGAAAGGGTAGAGAGATATAGAATAAGAACAGAGATGGACAGATTAAGCGATAATTTTTTTTTTAAGAACAGAGAGACATGGACATATTTGTAGAGAGCAAGGAATCAATCAGTAGATAGGGAAAGACTGAAAATTAATGAAACTGTGAAGATGATAGAAGAAGTAACCCGGCAGAGGACATAAAGGATGGATCAAAGATGCATATAGAAGGCCTTGGTTAGAAGGGCCATCTCTTCATGTGAAAAAGGTGTGAAGGAGGAGTTAACAGGGAAAGACAACTGATTGATATGAGAAGAGGAGGGATCTTAAAAAGATCTAAGATTCAGATCTTCAAATCTTAATTTTTTCAGTGAAATGTGAGGCAAGATTCTCAGCTTAAAGGGTTGGGGGAAAGAGATGCCATGGAAGATTTGAAAAGGGATGAAAAAAGTCAAAAAAGATGCTGTGGTGAGTAGGATAGTGAGTCAATTAGAGGGGTATAAAAGGATTGCCTTGCTCCACTGAGGGCCCAGTTGAGATTATGTAACATTAAGTTGTAGTGCATCCAGTCAGCACAGTTTTATGATTTTCTCCAGCTTTGTCCAACAGTAGGTGAATAGGAGTGAAGGCAGCAGATGGTAGGAGTATTCCAAAGTTAAAGCTTGTCAAAAAATGATTTTTCATAGGATAAGGGGGCAAGTGACTTGAATATGGAGGATAGTGTCTGGTACATTGCAAGTGCTTCACACATACTTGTTGATTATTAATTGCTGCTTGATGATACTATGAGATTTCTGTCCATGTTTTATGGAAATAAATCCTCTATAGAGGATCTAAGCAGTGTTCCTGAGTCATCCTTCTGAGTCTTTTTACATTCCTTGGTTCCCAATACAGTACCTGGCTGTCAGTCTCATTGCATATATGGTTCTATTGGATAACAACTACAAATAATTCACATGTAGCCCTTCGTGGTTTTACAAAGTTACTCCCTGACCAAAATTCAGAGTTAGGAAGTACACATATCATGAAATCACAGAGTCTTAGCATTATAAGGTACTTGAAAAGACATGTGCTCCAATCTTTATCAGCATACCAGTTCCCTCTCTAACATACTTGACCTGTGGTCCTCTGGTCTCAACTTAAACACTTTCAAATATTAGTAATCTACAACCTCCTAGGTCAGCCCATTCCATTCATGGGTAGCTCTAATTTTTAGGAAGTTTTTCTTTCCATCAAGTCTAAATCTGACCCTCTGAAATTTCCACCTATTGTTCCCAGTTCTACACTCTGAGGCCAAGCAGTTCAAGTTTAATATCTCTTCTGTATGACAGACCTTAAAATAACATTACCTCTGAGGCTCAGAGTGTAAGTGAAGGAACTTGCCTTAGTTCTACTCACTGGGACCAAGCAGCACAAGACTAATCCCTATTACAGAGAACAGTCCTTCAAATATTTTAAGACATGTATCATGTCCTTTCTAAGCCTTCCCTTCACCAAGCTAGACACATTCAATTGATCTTCATGGCATAGTCTCCGATCCTAGCTGCCCTAGTCTGGAAACACTCCAGTTTGTCAATAATCTTCCTAAATTGTGGTGCTTAGCATTGACTCCAGGTGTCATCTGGCCAAGTCAGGTCTTCATCCTTTTGGACACTGCCTCTTTTTATGCAGCCAGGGATTACATTTGCCTTATCACACCATGTATCATGCTGTTGACTCATTCTGAATTTGTAGTTCCCTAAAACTTCAAGATGTTTTTCAAATAAGTAGTCAATTAGTCACATCTCCCCCATTCTGCATTTGTAGTGCCTGTGTGTGTGTGTGTGTGTGTTTTTCAAACCCAATTGTGGGAATTATTTTTTGTCTATGCTTATGATTTCATTTACATGTGGCTCTCCCACTGAGGAAGCTCCCTTTATCATCGCAAATCAATAACTATCCTAAGAGTTGCCTAGAGTCCTGAATGGTCATATGTGTAATAGTCGGGACTTGAACTTGGGTATTAGACTCCAAGGCCAGCCCTCTTCCACTCTATGCTATGTAATACCTTATTCCTTTTAAATATAATTTTCCTCCTCTGTGAGTCCTACTTAGATATTTTATTATGGCATGACTGGGGTCTAAATTCTTGTTATGGCATTGAGAAGAAGGTCTGAAGAGTCCCACCAAATTGGAAAGGTTTTGAGTACATGGTTGGTGATGGTGCACGTATATGTTGTCTGAAGACCAGCCTTGCTAATTTCTGAGAGGATCATCACCAATTTAGTGAAAGGGTGGTTAATTTTTTGACTAGAGAAACTCTTAAAGACCATCTGTTAAGTCTTGGATCCACTACAACTTGCTACAGTGGTGGAAATACCTACACTGATCAAATTACAAATCCTTAGGGACTAGAGTATTAATAGATTTCATCTTTCTAAGGTTGACCCATAATTCTAGCTTGTAGAAATCTTTGACTCTGTTTTCTAAACATGTCAGCCAAAGTGTTCCAGCTTCATTGCATCCTGCCTCTGACACTTACTTTTCCACCTGTATGACCTTGGGCAAGTCACTTAATCTCTCTGGGTCTCAATTTCCTCTGAGGAGTTTGAACTAGATGGCCAACATGCCTCTTAGCTCTAAATCTATGATCTACAAATTTGATAAGCATTCCATCCATCTCTACCTTCAATGAAATCACTGATAAAAACGCTGAAGAGCAGCACAAAACCAAGAACAGATCCTTGGGATACTCCATCAAAGACATCCCTCTAGGTTGACATCAGTTCATTAATTGGTTCCTCTTTACTTGAGATAAATGCAAAGAAGAGATCCAGGCAAAGTTCAAATTCAAATAATTCACATCCACCTAACTTTATTCTCATCTAGCCCACATCTCTCTATCTTGTTCATGAGGAAAAATCAATGCCCAGCATAGTTGGAGAAAGCTTCATGGAGGTGTTAAATGAGAGACAGTGTAGGTAGTGGAAAGTGACCAGAGTTCTATTCTGTCTCTTCGCTATGTGACCCTGGGGCAAAACACTTCATTTCCCTTAACCTGTTTCCTCTTCTTCTCTGTTCAGAATGATTTCTATATAAATACGTCCTGACTTCCATGATTCTAGGTGGGGCTTGAAAAAGAATAAGAATTAGATAGGCAATGAGGAAGGTGGGGGATATTTTATATGTTTAATGGACGGTCAAAGTCTGGAGACCAGAATGACCCTAGTATGTATATAGTGGACAATGAGAAGATTAGATCTATTCTAGCAAAGGTGTTATATTGGGAAATACAAAAGATGAAAGGTCACTTGCCATAGTGGCCTTGGAGTTAGGAAGTCTGAATTCAAGTCCTTTCTCTGACATGAACTAGCTATGTGACCCTTGGTAAAGTTGCTTAATCTCTCTTTCCCCAGACCACCCTCTAAGATCATGTTACAGATAAGTTTCTGATCTGTGTTGGTTGAGGGAATTTCTACACTGGACATCCTTAAATCAATGAAATCATAAGTCCAGACAAAAAAAATACAATTATATGAAATTGGGATCAAAGCAGTCAGTGAATATAACCCTGTGGGCAAGGATGAAACATACTGTGCCAAGTGCTATAAAGGATATAAATAAAACACAATGTACCTAGTTAAGAAACTTACCCAACATTCTTCACTCTTTAATGCTTCAGTGGGGCCATGGTCTCCTGGATAAGAATATTCCCTTCGCTATACAGATTGCAATGAGTGAGTTCTTTCAAGCATACATAATAACATTACTTTTGGTGAAAACTATTCAATCCAACAAACATTTATGGACACCCTACTATTTGCTTCTTTGGCATCATTGTCAGCTTCTTCAAACAATTATTGATCTAAATGAAGATCACAAGGCTGGTCTTCAGACAACAGACACATACATCATCACCAACCATGTACTCAAAACCTTTCCAAGTTGGTGGGATTCTTCAGACCTTCTTCTTCACTGTCATGGCTTTCAAGAATTCAGACCCCAGCCTCGAGTGAGAATCAAGCAATTCCCAGACAACATCATTCCCTAGTTCATCAAAACCAAACTTCTAATATTTGTAATATCTTCTGGAACTGTTTGCTTTCCAGAAGTAAAATCTTCAAAATTGATATTTGTACAAATGTGGTACAATACACACTTCCGCATTACAAGCATATTGTTTGCACTTTGCTTATTTGCTTTCAAGCAGAGTGAAGATTTTCAATTGCATCTCTGAGGTTACAATTTTTGCAGGAGTAGGTTAAGGAAATTGTATCATTGCCTGAAGTTTTAGCAATTATCTAGCAAAAAAATTTTTTTTTCCTGAGATAGTATCAGACAGTCAATAAGGTGTTTTATTAAGGACCTACTATGTGCCGGGACCTGTTCTATGTGTTGGGGATACAAAGAGGCAAAAGATAATTCCTGATCTCAAGGAGCCAAAAAGAAGTGGGGGAGTGGGGGAGAAGAAAGGGATACCCATCAGGAGCATGCTAAGTCCCAAGAGTGAAGCTGGGTGGAAAATGGTGAGATGACTACACTGTGTTGTTGTTCAGTTGTTTCAGTCATATCCTGCTCTTTGTGACTCCATTAGAGGTTTACTTAGCAAAGATAATGGAGTGGATTGCCATTTCCTTCTCCAGTTCATTTTACAAATGATGAAACTGAGGAAAACAGGGTGAAATGACTTGCCCAGGGTCATACAGGCAGTAAGTGCCTGAGGCCAGATTTGAACTCAGGAAGATGAAGAGTCTTCCCAACTTCAGGCCCAGCACTCTGTCCACGGTGCCACCTAGCTGTCTCCCTCCCCCCTCCCCAACTATTGTGTTTAGTGGCCAAAAAGTGACTTTTACATTCTCACACAAGGAACCAAGTGTAGTTGAATGACCTAGGATATTATGTAAAATCAGCAATACTTTAAAGATGATATTGTTGTCCTTTCAATTTTTTTTTCAACAGTTGGGATAAACTAACTTGAAAACAAGTCTTCAAAAACAGCTTTAGTCACCCAAGTTTTCTTTATTTGGCTGCCAAAAAAACTGGAAGCAATCAATGGTTGAAGTCTCTTGGGCATGAGGATCTCAAAACTGATAAACTGTAGCAAGGGCTCCCTGCCACATGGAGCAGCAGGATGTCATTGTGTGGCTCAAAAGGAGGCAAATTGGCATTTCTAGCCTCTTCCTCCCCCACCCTTCTCCATGGGATACTTTAATTCCTTCCAAGAAGGGAAGAAGTAGGTTGGGGCCAGTAGCTTGGCCACTCCCCTCCTCAGAGAGAGGGGTACTGGGCTAGAATTATGTCTATCTGCTCCCTCAAGTGTTAATAGTCTAGGGCAGGGGTGGGGGCAGCCTTGGGGCCACATGTGGCCCTCAAGGTCCTCAAGTGTGGCTCTTTGACTGAATCCAAACTTCACAGAACAAATCACCTTAATAAAAGGATTTGTCCTGTAAAATTTGGATTCAGTCAAAAGGCTGAACTTGAGGGATCTAGGGGGCCACATGTGGCCTCAAGGCTGCAGGTTGCCCACCCCTGGTAGGGAATGTGGTTTTCATGTTCAAGCTAAATTTCTGATCACTGTTTGTTAATGGGGAAAGGAGGACCCAAGCTCTGTATCCAAGGTGTGATTCCCTTCCCACCAAATACCAGGTCCACAACGAACAAACACATAGCAAGTAGCAAAGAATCCCCTTTATCTGAGTCAATAGCAAGATAAAAAACAAAGAGTATACATAGTAGAATATATACCAGACAATGTAAAGCGAAAGGGCCCTCCCATTGGGGTTTAGATAAATCAGCTCAACCAAGAGAGAGAATCCCAGATCTCACCCAAAGAGAAATTGCTCAAAGTCTCTAGTGTAGTAATCTGGGGATAGGGATGTGATGAAGACTACTAGTTTGTCTCACAGTTTTATTCTGCCTTCTGCAAGCTCAAGTAGTGTTGGCATCATCCATTTTCTCTCTCAATGCTGGAAGCCAGAAGCACCTGAAGAGACTAAAGAGACCAAAATTCTCACTCTCACCAACTCTACCCCATCCCTCACATAGGCATCAATGAGGAGACAGCCTCATACCAACGGGCTTTGGGACTTGGGTTACACAAGCATTGGTTTTAATTTGTTTAAACACCCTCTATTATTCAGCCATTGTAGTTATGTCTAAGGCTTTGTGATCCCATCTGGGGTTGTCTTGGTAAAGGTAATAGAGTGGTTTGCCATTTCCTTCTCCAGTTCATTTTACAGATGAGGAAACCGAGGCAAGCAAGATAAGTGAATTGCTCAGGGTCACATAGCTAATAAATATCTGAGGCCAGATTTGAACTTAGGAAAATGAGACCTCCCGGCTCCAGGCCCAGAACTCTTTCCACTGCTCTTGTTAGCTTCCCCTTAAAATTGATCCTCTTCTACATTACCATAAAATTTTTAGGTTATCCCCTAGACATTTTAAATCCAGGTTGAGTTTTTTCTCTTTTTTTGGAAACGCAAGTTCCAGAAGTCATCCTTTTCTAGAATAAACCTCTTTTGTCCACATTAAAAATTTGTTGATCAGTGTATCCACCTTCTTAGTTTATTACTATTCAAAACATCAAGATATTCATTTTTTTAATTTTTAGACAATTGGGGTTAAGTGACTTCCCCAGGGTCACACAGGTAGTAAATGTCAAGTGGTTGGTCTGAGGTCACATTTGAACTCAGGCCCTCCTGACTTCAGGGCCAGTGCTCTAGCCACTGTGCCATCTAGCTGCCCCTTTTCTAATATTCTTTTTTTTTTTTTTTTTTGGTGAGGGCAATGGGGTTAAGTGACTTGCCCAGAATCGCATAGCTAGTGAGTGTTATGTGTCTGAGGCTGAATTTGAACTCAGGTCCTCCTGATTCCAGGGCAACATCAGGATATTTAACTACTACATTCTCATTTTCACTAGCCACCTCCCTAGTCATTTTAACATCTTTCTATTGAATTTTATTCTTTTTCTTTCTTTCTTTCTGTTGGAGGCAATCAGGGTTGATTGACTTGCCCAGAGTCACACAGCTAGTAAGAGTCTGAGGCTGGATTTGAACTCAGGTCCTCCTGACTCCAGAGTCTGTGCTCTATTCCCTGTGCCATCTAGCTGCCCTTATATAATTGAATTCATTTTTTCAAATTGAACCAACTAACACTTACAGTAAAAGTTTCTTCACTATCCACTTCATTGCCATTTCCTTTCACTGCTTTAAATAAACCTGAGGCTTTTGTCTGAATGACTGCTCTGTTTAGATGAATGCATTAAGTGAAATCTTCAGTCCTCGAAGCTGAAGGATGCTCCATTGGTATCATTGGAATGCATTTATTCCTCGTCATTGTTTGCAAACCACAAAAAGCTAGTGCAACTTTGCTTTTTTCTTTTACTTCATTTGCACATTTTATAATATTCCACATCATTGTTTCAGGCCTTCCAACATCTTGTCCTGATTTAGAGTTACTATGACCACATTCATGCTATTTGAGTATAGCAAATTTTTTACCTAATGTAATAGCAAGCCTCTTCTTTTTGTTTTGGTAGTGTTTCCATCTGAGGTACTCTTCTTTTTGGTCCATTTTGGTAAGGGTTCTTTAAAAAAAGGGGGGAGGAGAGTAACACAAATTAACAAAATTAACACACCTGCTAATAATATGGTACACAGAGGCACATTATGTCCACATGAAATAACAGGCAAGTATAGCCTGACAGCAGAGCGGGTGTTAAAACCCTCAATTAATTCTCATGAGTCACATTAATTGAATTTTGGCTCAAAATAAACGTAGCCCAGTATTTTTTAATTTGTACTAAATTGAATTTCACATTATCTGAACTCACATAAACGGTGGCCTTACTGTACTAACTACATATTAGCTGTAACTAGCAAACTCCCATCTCTGATTTTTACAATTCCAGTTGTATCAAACCCTAAAAGGAAATCACCCCCCTCCTCTGTTACGTTATTACCACTTCTGATTCTACTCACATCTACTTCAGCCCTATCCCTCCCGTGTCCCAATCCAACTCTGTCCACTTCTTTCATTGTGCCCTCTTGAATCCCACGCTATCTTTAACAAACTTCCCTTCATCTCAGACTTCTTTCTCTTACTTTCCTTCCATTTTTTGTCATTCTTGGATACCTATCTTCTCCCATAAAACACTACATTCCTGGCTATCCTGGTACTATAGAAAAAGCACTAACTCGAGTCAGAGATTCAAGTCATACTTCTGATCTTTCATTTCACTGCCTTAGGCCTCAGTTTCCTTATCTGTAAAGTAAGAAGGTTGGACTAGGTGGTGTTCCTTCCAGCTCTGGATATGTGATCCTATGATTCTCTCCAGTGCTGTATTTTTTCTTATGCCTCACCAAGGAATATTCAGCATACTTTGTGCTCTCTATTGCCTCTTCCAGGTCATCACTCCACAATCAGTACATAGGCATTTAGTAAGCATATACTATCTGTCAGCCACCATGTTAAGTTCCAGGGATACACAAAAAGGCAAAAGATATTCCCTGCTCTCAAGGAACTCACAGTCTAGTGCGAGAGATAAAAACTAGGTACAAAAGAGATATAGACAGGATAAATTTGGAGAAGGCATTAAAATTAGGAGGATTGGGAAAGGGTTCTTGCACACGATAGGATTTTAGCTGAGACTTGGAGGCCAGGGAACCTAGGAAACAGAGATGTGAAGAGAGACTTCCAAGCATGGCTGACAATTGGTGAAAATGTTCGGAATTAGGATATAGAGAGGGGTGTTCATGTAAAAGCCGGGAGACCAGTGTCACCGAATCACAAATTTTGTGAAGAGAAGTATGCTATAAAAGACTAAAAAGGTAAGAAAAGGCCACATTATTAAGGGCTTTTAAAAAAAACCAAAGGACTTTGTATTTAATGCCAGAGGTAATAGGGAGCCATTGGAATTTATTGAAGGGGAAAGGGGGTGACAGTGGAGTGACATGGTCAGATGTATTCTTAAGTAAGGTCAATTTGACTGTTGAGTGGAGGATGGACTGAAGTGGGAAGAAATTTGAGGCAGGGAAACCAATCAGCTGCTATTCCAATAGTCCAGGTGTGTGTGATGAAGGCCTACACCAAAGTGGTGGCATTGTTTGAGGATAGAAGGAGGTACACAACCTCTTCTCATTTGTGGTTCACTCTGTGTAGACACACCATCCAATCAAAATCCAGGTGGCAGTCATTTACTAGCCTCCAGGTCACTCTCCCTTCTTTCTCAAGAAGTTCAGCACTTGGCCTACAATCTTCTTCTGCACCTTGACCTATTACCTTACATTTGGGGATTTCAACACACATACTGATCTTCCCTTCAACTTTCTGACCCACCTCCTAATGCCTCAATCTTCATAACTCTCATGACCTCCTCTTTCACTCTACCTCAGCTACATGTACAGATGGTCACACCCACAAGTGATTCACTTTCACGAGTAAGATTTTTGAAATTCCTTTTAAGTTCATAACCTACTATCTTTTCACTTACCCCTGTGTCTCAATCCTCCTAAATCTATTCTTCATCATCACTGTGATTTCTGGTCCCTCCATACATAAGTAATGTCCCAGGCCCATCCTTGCTTTAACTTAATTTTCTTCCTTTCCCAAACCTGACCTTATAATTAGCCAGTCCAACTATCCACTGTCTCCATGCTAGAAATCCTCAACCCTTTTTTCCTATCATGACTCATGCCTTGCCAAAACATGACTTTGGATTACTCTCACCATCTGTCTTCTCCCTTCCCAATCACTTGGTGATGAACAAAGGCCTGCAACCATGCAGACTGGGTCCATTCCACATTTACGTTATCTAATCTCAACTGGCCTTTACTTCAGAAAGGCAATCCTTTTGTGCTGTCGTTCAGTTGTTTTTCAGTCATGTCTGCCTCTTCACATTTGCGGTTTCCTTGGCAAAGATACTGAAGTGGTTTGCCATTTCCTTATTTTACAAATGGAAAAACTGAGAGAAACAGGGTTAAGTGAGTTGCCTAACTCACTTGAACTCAGGAAGAAGAGTCTTCCTGATTCCAAATCTAGCTTTCAATCCACTGTGGCACCTAGCTGCCCCAATTCATTTACTCTTCCTTAAGTGATTCAAGGCCACATTCTCCACAGTGACTGTTCTGATATGTCTCTTCTCTCATCAAACTTCCCACACCAACCCTTATCTTCCAACCCTTTCAGCAGAGGTCTTGCTTCATACTCTGAGTAAATGGAGGCAATGCACCCTCACTTCCTAGTTTATATCTCAAAATCCCTTGACATCATCCACCATTCTTTCCTCCTTTACTATAGTCTTTGATGAAAAGGTGGCCTATCTCTTTGCCAAAGCCCTGATTTCATCCCTTTCTGTCTTCTCTGACAGATTGCCACCACAATCATCTATTCTTTCTAATTTTATTACTAGTAGCTTTATTTCTAACAACAATAATAATATTTATCATCTCCCAACTATTGACTTATTCCCTAATCTACCACCAGAGGCAACTATAACCAGAGTCAGTTGGTGGCACAGTTGATAGAGTGCTTGGCCTGAAGTCAGGAAGACCTGAGTTCAAATCTAGCCTCAGACACTTGCCAGCTATGTAACCCTAGGTATGTCACTTAACCTCTGTTTGCCTCAGTTTCTCTAACTATAAAATGGGGATAATAATAGCATCTACCTCTTAAAGTTGTTGTGAGGATCTAATGAGATAATATTTGTTAAAAGTGCCTGGCACATAGTATGCACTATGTAAATGCTTAGTCTCTTCCTCAAAATAAGCACATATAAGTTTTGACCCCACCATTTCTTTCAAGCTATTGTCCTATTATCTATCCTTCCTCTTAGAAGAAAACTCTTAGAAAAAAACTGCCCACGTTCATTAACTCCACTTCCTTTTCTTTCACTCTTAAACCCTTTGGAAACTGGCTTTTGGCAATCACTCTAGTTCAGATCCTCTTTATCTCTTGCCTTGTCTATTGTAATAACCTCCTAATTAGTCTCCCTGTTTCTACTCTTCCTCTCTCCAATTCATCCTCTTCAAATCTGCCAAAGTGATATTCCCGAAGCATGGGTCTGACCGTGTCACTCTTCCTGTTCAGTGAGTTCTAGTAGCTCCCTATTGCCTTAGGATACAAATTCTTGTTTGGTATTTAAAGTCCTTCAGAGTCTGCTTCCATCCTACCTTTCCAGTCTCATTGTACAAAGCTCCTCTTCCTACATTCCATGGTCTAGCCAGTCTGGCCCTTCTTGTTGTTTATTACCCTTGATACTGTCTTTTATTTCTGTACCTTTATACAGGTTGTCCACCATGCTTAGAATTATTTGCTCCTTCCTCACCTCTATCTCTGCAAATCCCTAGTTTCTTCTAAGGTTGAATTTAAGATTAGATATTCAACATACGGAGAAGCAAATGAACATTGAAACATAGTCTTCAACAAACACAAAGTCCTCAGCTACTGGGGTAAAGACACACAATTCAGCACAAACTGATGGGAAAACTAGAAATTAGTCTGGCAGAAAATAGGTTTAGACCAATATCTCATACCATATACTAAGACAACTGCAAACAGATACATGATTTAAATATAAAAGGTCACATCAGAGATGAAATAGAAGAACAATGAAGAAAAAACCTTTCACGACTATAGACAGGGGAAGAATTCATGTCTAAGCAAGTGATAGAAGTTAAAATAGACAATTTTGGATATATTAAGTTTTACAGTTTTGCATAAACAAAACTAATGCAGTTAAAATCAGAACAAAAATGACTAACCAGGTAGAAAAATCCTTTGCAGCAAGTTTCTCTGATTAAGGTCTGACATCCAAGCTATATATGGAACTAATTCAAATATATGAGAACAAGATCCATTCCCCAATAAAGAAAAGATCAAAGGATATTTCTATGCTGTGAGAAATAATGAACGGGATGATTTCAGAGAAACCTGGGAAGATTTGTATGAACTGATAGGGAATAAAGCAAATGAAATAGGGAGAACTATTAATATAATAACATTGTGAAGAAGAAAAACTTTAAAAAATTTAAGAACTGTGTTCAGCACAATGCTCAATCACAATTCCACAGGGCCTATGAGGAAAACAAGTTATCCAGAACCTGATAGAGAGGTGATAGCCTCAAGATGCAGGAAAAAAAAAAGCATTCATTTTTGGACATGGCCAGCATTGGAATTTGTTTTGCTTGACTACACATATTTGTTATAAGGAATTTCTTTTTCTTTTTTGTTAATGGAAGGGGTTGAGTTAGGAGGGAGAGGGAATTTAACAATAGTTATCAAAAATAAAAGAAAAATGAAAAGGTCACTGAATCACTTTTTTAAATGCACAGAAGAAAACAGAAGGAAGGCCAGAAGAAAATACAGACAAGCTGAACAGCTTTCAAAGTTTCAAAGCTTTGAAAGCTACATGTTGAATTGATTATATCCTTAAAAAGAAAAGCAAGCTAATCTTAGTAGAGATATTCAATTTCATGAACTCTTGGTTTTTGTTTGTTTTTGTAGTTCTATTTTGTATTCAGAAATACTCATTTGGGCGGAAATATTAAGGTCAGAATAAAAATCAATTTTTAAAAGCATATATACATGTAGAGAGACATACATGTATGTGTATATGTACACATATATGTATATGTGCTTTATTTGTAAAATTATTTTATTGTGAATATATGTACAAACATGTATGCTTATATTTAAATACATATGTGTGTGTGTATTTGTATGTCACAAGCTTTTATACGTGTACATGTTGTCTACTCCCCAATAAGCTCTGTTAGGCCAGAGACTATTTCACTTTTGTCTGCATGTACTTGGTGCCTAACACATAGCAGGCACTGACTGATTAATGCTAAATTACTGATTGATTTAATAATACAGTTTGGCTGGAATGCCAAGCACATAAAAGGGAGTAAGTGTGGGCCAAGTCTGGAAAGGTAAGTTGGAGCAAGAGAAATAATCCCTTATGTTTTTATAGGGCTTGATACTTTTCAAATAATTTTCACACCCACTTTACCATCAGCAACCCAAAGACCCCTGGACTTGATATCATGACACGTGGGCTTTGAGTCCTAACTCTTAAAGTCACTGGTCATGTGACAATGAGGGCTTGGTGTTCTCTGAACCTCAGCTTCCTCTCTCATCTTCTTCTCGGCCTTGTCTGCTCCATCAGGTTGCTGTGAGGATCAAAGTGGCTCTTTCTACCTATTAAAGCCCTCTATAAATGTGAGTAATTGGTTGGGGGGGGAGTAGGAATGATGTCATTACAATTTCCATCATAAATTTGAGACATCTAAGATAAAAGACGTTATATAACTTTCTTAATATCCCATGATAGAGAATAATGACACCCAGAACTCAGAACTCCCTAAATTAACCTTTTATTGTCTTTTTTTAAACATATACAGAAATCCACCATAATGCCCACTCTGGCTTCTCCTTCTGGATGTGTGTGGGGAGAGGGTGGCAATTTTCACCCATCCTGCTTTGCTGGTTTTTCAAGAAGAGATACCATACCTGTCCCATAGGTCCATTGGGGAGTCAAGCTTGCTAAGGAAACCAGATGTTGTGGTAAAAACTAGCAAATCCTGAACAACCACTCCACTCCTAACAGCCAGGAACCTCTAGCCCTAACCATTGATTTCACAAACCCAACCCTTTCCAGTGGGTAGGGTTTGGGTTTGGGGGAGGGTAAGGGTGAGGAACTTCTGACATGGTTAGTCAGGGAGCTGGACTCAGAATAGGCAACATCAGTGAGTAATAGAATGTTAGATCTGGAAGGGACCTTAGGACACAAAATGGTAGAATATAGAAGGTTGAAATCCATACACATTTTAGAGCCCAGAATGTTAGAGCACAACATAGAACAGCCGTAACTGTAAAGGACCTTACTTACTCATTTTTCTCTAGACTATCTCTACTTTTGCCTCACACTTTCATCATCCTTTTATGTGTTGTCCTCATCCATTAAGATATAAGTTCTCTGAGGCCAGGGACTATCTTTCTACCTGTATTCCCAGTCTCAGCTCAGCGCGTGACACGCCAAGTCCTAAATAAAGGCTATTTGACTGACTGACTGAATTGATGTAAATTTTTGGAGGCCAGAGACTATTTCTTTTTTGTCTTTGTATCTCTAGTGAGGTGTACAGTGCCATATACATGGGTAGCATTTAACAAGTGTTCATTGATATGAATGGACAGTAGACTTTAGAACTTTAGAGCCTGAATAGAAAAGAATTTTAGAACACACAACATTAATTGTTAAGAATTGGATGCTATAAACTACCTAGTCTAACCCTTTAATTTTATAAATGAGGGAACTGGAGGACAGCAATGTGAGCTGACCTCTAGCAGCCTCTTACAAAATCCTAGAAGATTTGGGGGTTCAGAGGCTGAAATAGCCTTAAGAAAAAAAGGAGGACTTTTTATTGTCAGAACAATAGACCCCAGTCAACAAAGATTCAACTGATTCTTCCAGATATTATTAATATTCTTAATATATTCACAGATCTTTTATTTTTACATCATTTTCATTTCTGAATGTATCCCTTCTTCCTTCTCCTACATAACAAGACATCCTTTGAAACAATGAATAAAAATGAAGGGGGCCAGAGGGGTCAGGGAAGTTCAGTGAATCTAACCAACCACAATTCTGTGGAGTCTATGTGGAGATATGTGAAATCTATTCCACACCTCTGCCCAAAAGGGAAGGGGGGGGTCATTTTCTCATTACTTCTGGATTCTTTAGTCATGATAATTTGACAAAGTTCAGTTGAGTTTTTGGTTGTTGCTCTCTTTCCTATTTACCTTATCATCATCATTATGACTATTATTTTCCTGGTTCTGCTTATGCCTTTTAAAGTAATTCTTCTTGAGTTTCTCTGGATTTTTCATATTGATTAATTCTCATAGTACTTTTTAAAAATAGATTTCATTGAATTTACTTCTGGTGAAAATTTGGATTTTAGTTGAAACTTAAAGGAAGCCAGAGGAGTCAATAGTCTTAGTGGAGAAGGGAGAACATTCCAGGTTTGGGGGACAGCCAGAGAAAATGCCAGCAGCTGAGAGATGGAGTGTCTTCTTTGGGGAACAGTCAGGAGGCCAGTGTCACTGGATCAAAGAGTATGCCTTCGGGGTAAGGTATAAGGAGACTGGGAAGGTAGGAAGGGACTAGGTTATGAAAGGTTTTGAATACCAAACAGAGGATTTTGTATTTGATCCTGGAGGCAATAGGGAGCCACTGGAATTTACTAAGTAGGCAGCTGAGATGGTCAGACCTGCATTTTCAGAAATTCACTTTGGGAGGATAGCTTGGAGAAAGTAGAGACTTGAGTCAGGCAAACCCATTAGCAGGGTATAATAATAATCCAAATGTGAGATGATAAGAGATCTGCAACAGAAAGAGTGGTGGTAATGTCAGAGAAGAGAAGGGAGTATATTTAAGAGATGCTGGAAAAGTGAAATTGACAGGTCTTGGAAACAGATTAGATTGGGTGGGGTGGGCGGTGAGAGGTAGTAAGGGGTTGAGGATGGCACCTAGGTTGTGAACTTCAGGGACTGAGAGGATGGTGTTGCCTTCCTCAGTAATAAGGAAGTTGTTGGGGAGATGGTTTAGAGAAAAAGATAATGAGGTCAGTTTTGGACCTCATTGTATTGAGTTTAGGATATCTCCTGGACATCCAGTTCAAGATGTCTGAAAGGCAGTTGGAGATGTGAGATTGAAGGTCAGCAGAGAGGTTGGAGCAGGAGTTAGATTTGAGAAACATCAAAATAAAGATGGTAATTAAATCCACTGGATCAAAAACCATCAGCAAGCATTACATGTAATGGGGATAAGCTAGAAGCATTTCCACTAAGATCAGGGGTGAAACAAGGATGTCCATTATTACTACTATTATTCAATATTGTGCTAGAAATGTTAGCTGTAGCATTTAGAGAAGAAAAAGAAATTGAAGGAATTAGAATAGGCAAAGAAGAAACAAAGCTATTATTCTTTACAGATGATATGGTGGTATATTTAGAGAATCCTAGAGAATCAAGTAAAAAGTTACTTGAAATAATAAACAAATTTAGCAAAGTTGCAGGATATAAAATAAACCCATGCAAATCATCAGCATTTCTATATATTACTAACAAAGCCCAGCAGCAAGAGATAGAAAGAGAAATTCCATTTAAAATTACTGTAGACATTATAAAATATTTGGGAGTCTACTTGCCAAAACAAAACCAGGAATTATATGAACACAATTACAAAACACTTTTCATGCAAATAAAGTCAGATCTAAGTAATTGGAAAAATATCAGTTGCTCATGGGGAGGCCAAGCTGATATAATGAAAATGGCAATTCTACCTAAATTAATTTACTTATTCAGCACCATACCAATCAAACTATCAAAAAATTATTTTATGGAGCTAGAAAAATTCATCTGGAAGAACAAAAAGTACAGAATATCAAAGTAACTAATGAAAAGAAATGTAAGAGAAGGTGGCCTAGCTGTACCAGACCTTAAATTGTATTGTAACACAACAATCATCAAAACTACTTGGTACTGGCTAAGAAACAGAGTGATGGATCAGTGGAATAGGTTAGGTATGCAAGACACAACAGTCATTAACTATACTAATCTACTTTTGATAAATCTAAAGACTCCAGTTTCTGGGATAAGAGATGACTATTTAACAAAAATTGCTAGGAAAACTGGTAAAATGTATGGCAGAAACTAGGCATAGACCAACATCTTACACCCTATACCAATATAAGTCAAAATGAGTACAGGACTTAGATATAAAGACTGATACTATAAGCAAACTAGAAGAGCAAGGAATGGTTTACCTTTCAGATTTATAGAGAAGAGAATTTATGACCAAACAAGAGATAGAGAACATTATGAAATGCAAAATGGATAATTTTGATTACATTAAATTAAAAAGTTTTTGCACAAACAAAGCCAATGCATCCAAGATTAGGAGGGAAGCAGAAAAGTGGGAAAGAATTTTTACAACCAGGGTCACTGATAAAGGCCTCATTTCTAAAATAGAAGAGAACTGAGTCAAATTTATAAGAATACAAGTCATTCCCCAATTGATAAATGGTCAAAGGATATGAACAGGCAATTGTCAGAGGAAGAAATTAAAGCTATCTATAGTCATATGAAAAATGTTCCAAATCACTATTGATTAGAGAAATGCAAATCAAAATGACTCTGAGGTACCACATCACACCTATCAGAATGGCTAACATGACAAAATAGGACAATGATAAATGTTGCAGAAGATGTGGGAAAATTGGGACACTAATGCACTATTGGTGTTGTGAAATGATCCAACCATTTTGAAGAGTAATTTGGAACTATACCCAAAGGGCTATAAAACTGTGCATACACTTTGACCCAGCAATATCACTTCTAGGTCTGTATACCGAAAAGATCATAAAAATGGGAAAAGGATCCACATGTACAAAAATATTTATAGCAGCTCTTTTTGTGGTGGCAAAGAATTGGAAATTGAGGGGGTGCCCATCAATTGAGGGATGGCTGAACAAGTTGTGGTATGTGAATGTAATGGAATACTATTGTGCTATAAGAAATAATGAGCAGGCAGACTTAAAAAAAGACCAGGAAAGACTTATATGAACTGATGCAGAGTGAAATGAGCAGAACCAAGAGAATATTGTACACAGTAATAGCCACATTGTGCAATGACTGACTTTGATAGACTTGGCTCTTCACAGCAATGCAAGAATCTAAGACAACTCCAAAAGACTCACAATGAAAATTGCTATCCACATCCAAAGAAAGAAATATGGAGTTTGAATGCAAATGGAAACATACTATTTGCTCTCCTTTTCCTTTGTTGTTTTGTTTTATTGCTTCATTCTTGTGGTTCCTCTCATTAGTTCTAATTGTTCTTTACATCATGACCAATGGGAAAATATGCTTAACATGAATGTATAAGTAGAGCCTATATCAGATTGCACACCATCTTTGGGGAGGGGGGAAGGAGTGGGAGAGGGAGAAAATTTAAAACTCACAATCTTATGGAAGTGAATGTTGAAAACTGAAAATAAATAAATTAATAATCAAGAAAAAAAATCCTTGGCAGATGATTAGATTATCAAGTGAATTAGTATAAAGGGAGAAGAGATGAAGGCCCAGGACAGACCCTTGTGGGATACTTACAATTAGAGGATATAACCTGGTTGAAGATCTAGCAAAAGAGACTGAGAAGGGGTAGCCTGATAGATAGGAGGAGAACCAGGTCAGAGTGGTGTTCCAAAAGCCTAGAGGGAAGAAAAAGAGGATCATCAGTGTCAGAAACTGCAGAGAGGTCAAGAAGGAGTACTGAGAAATTCCACTGGATTGGTCAATTAAAAGATCATTGTTAACCTTGAAAATAACAGTTTCAGTAAAATAATGAGGTTACAAGAAGGATCATAGGGGGTTAAGAAGAGAATGAGGAAAGAAAGTGGAGGCACTTATTGTAGACAGCCTTTTCAAGGAATTTAGCCACAAAGGGCAGAAGAGATATAGGAAGATAGCTAGAAGAAATAGAAAGATCAAATGGGTTTTTTTGAGGATGGAGGAGACATGGGCATGTTTAGAGACAGTATGGAAGGAACCAATGTACAGGGAGAGGTTGAAGATAAATGATAGAATACAGACGACAGAGGGGCCAATCTGCTGAAGGAGATGGGGTAGAATGGGATTGTTTATCTAAGTAGAAAGGTTAGCCTTGGTAAGGAGTAAAGCCATCTGTTCATGTGAGACAAAGATGAAGCGAGAAATAGTGGCAGAAGGCAGATGAGTGATATAAAATGAGGAAGAGGGAAAAAGAGGGAATTCATAGCAAATGGTCACACCTTTTTTCTTTAAAATATAACGTAAGGTTCTGGGGGGAGGGAGCACCATTGGAGGTTTGAGGAGGCATGAAAGAGTATGGAGTTGCCACAGTGGAGGGTGAAATAGTGAATTGTAAGTGTACTAGCAGCAGTGAGGGCTAGTTGATGTTGTATAACAGAAATCTGTAATGAACCCAGTCAAAACAACTGTGTGATTTTTTTCCACCTTTATTAAGTAACACGTGTGGGAATGAAGGCGGTAGAGTACAATCTGCAAAATGACAAAGGGGCCAGGGACTGAAAAGAAGAGGTGTAGAGCTGAACTTGTTCACCAAGGGGTCAAGATGGAGAGAACAAAAGCTAGAGGCTAGTGTAGGGGTGATGTTTTGGGAGAGAACTGAGGGGTAGAAGAATGGGATGTCATAGTGTAGATAAAGAGTAGGATTTGGTATGAGAAAGCAGAAGGAGAGATAGAAAACCAATAGATTATGGTCAGATAATGGAATTTCAGAATTCTTGAACATAGTGGTACATTTGCAAGATCAACAGTATGTCCATCTTCAAGTGTGGCTGAGGAGGGATGGAGGAGTAGGTTATGGGAAGTGAGTAGGTTGAGGAAAAAAAGTTAATGTTAGGGAGAAAGCCAATATGTATGTTGAAGTTCACTAGTATGAAGGCAGTAATTGAAGAGGAAAGAAAAATTGTGAGCCAGGTACTGAACTCTGAGGAAAGAAGGAGGATGTCCTGGAGATCTATAGACAAAAGCTACCAGGGTTTTGATTGGGTGGAAGATATGTATTGTATGGACCTCAAAAGAAGGGAGGTTACTGAACAGGGAGTGAATAATATTCCAATTCCCCCACCTTGACCAGTGAGCTAAGGGGAATGAGTAAAGGTGCAGCCAGTATTGGAAAAGGTGGTGGGTAGGCCATCAGGGCAGAACCAATTCTCAGCGATTGCTAGAAGGTGAAAGGAGTGGAAGAGAAAAAAAAAGGCATTAGAAGAAGGAAAGTTTGTTGCCTGTAGAACGTGCATTCCAGAGGGCACAGTGAAAGAGGTGGGCAGTATTTGTTTGGGACTTAGGGGTGAGAGGGTTGAGGGGGATTATTATTATAAAGGACTGGGTGATGGAGGGATGGGAAATGGTGTTTGAATGATGACCCGTAGGGGTTCAGAATTACTGGAATGTGTAAAGTATGACCAGGCATGAGAATGATCATTACTGAGAGAAAGATGCCACACCTCTTCCCTTGAAAGGCTGGAGATTAGGCAGGGGACGGTGAAGCAGAAGCTAGAAATCCTGCTTTCACGCACACACACATACACACACTTTCCTCTTCCCCTTGCTTCCAAGGATGGGCACTGTAGGAGACAGAGGTCCTGAGGTCAGAGGTTGATCATCTTCTCACCAAGGTTCTCCACCTCTGGGAGAGGGGTGATCAAGCTGGCCACCGGGAGGTGGAAGCTGCCTTTCACTTTCATCCCCAGTGGCCATTTGCCGCCTTCCCTCAGGGCACATGCTTAGCAGGAGAGGGAGGGCCTGTGGTCAGAGGAAAGGTTTGCTCCTCTTCTCCGCCGAGGCTGGAGATCGGGCCAGCAGCAGCAGGAGGTGGAAATTTCACCTGTTCAGGGGAAGTTGTCTTGCCTCAAGGTGAGCCCCAGCAGCCTTCCCTCAGGGGACACTCTCAGCAGGGGATGGAAGGCACACACTTAGGGTCAGAGGAAGGTTTTGTTCCTCCTCTCTCTTCCTCCACATAGGGTCTAATGTCCACAACTGAATGTAAGCTCCTTGAGGGCAGAGGCTGCTTCATTTTTTGCCTATGTATTCCCAGGATATAGCCAGGTGTTTGCATTCTCTTGTTGGTTTTCATTTGACCAGACCTCTGATTTCATTGGTAAAGGGAGCTCCCAAGGAGGAGCTTCCTCTATCAAGATAGACTGGTGGCTTTTCAATAACTTAGCTTTAAAAAGTTGCCTGGGGAGACTTGCCCAGAATAGCCCAGCCAGTCTATATCCATAATGGGACTTGATCTCAGATCTTCCTGAGCTCAAAACCAACCATTTCTCCCTCTCTCTCTCTCTCTCTCTCTCTCTCTCTCTCTCTCTCTCTCTCTCTCTCAGTATTATTCCACCCTGCCTCTTGTCTAGGAATAGGATGAACTTAATAAATGCTTGTTGGTTGATTGATTGATTGATTGATTGATTGATTGAAGGTAAGCAGCATGCTCTATAGCAAGAGTCTACAAATCAATTTCTTTGCCAGCAGTCTGGATACCAGCCCCTCAATCCATCTTACATATTCTTTCAATGAAATCTTCCTAGTGCATAGCTATGATCCTTTACCTCCCCTTGCTCAAAATCATCAGCATTGTCCCATGTCAACTTAATAATCCTATGGAACTCCTCAGGCTGATAATCAAGGCTGTCCTTGATTTTCAGACATGTCACCCTTCTAGACTCACTTCCTTAACTCCCATCTGTACAACTCCAGCCTAAAGAAATTAATTATTCACCATTCCCAGACACATGCAGCACACTTCTGGCTTCCCTTAGGGTAATCACCCCATCCAAAACACTTTCCACCAGTTTTCTCCATTCTTCAAAGCCTAGATCCAGCATTACCTGCTCCAGGATGAAGTCATTTTCCTCCCCCAGTCAGAAATTATCTCTTCTTCCTTTGAACCCCCAAAGGTCTTTATTTATACCTCTCTTACTTATCATGGTCATTTAGAGTGTCTTTTCTTTATTAGACTAAAAGCTCCCTGGAGTCAAGGACTGTGACTTCCTCATCTTTGTATCCTATAGAACCCAGGAAGCATGGTGTGTATTCCGTATAAGGGGTCCTTAATAAAGAAAGGTTTACCAAAGGAAAAAAGTACAGAAAAAGGTAAGAAGGAAGGAAGGAAGGAAGGAAGGAAGGAAGGAAGGAAGGAAGGAAGGAAG
>NW_020954751.1:12052562-12132665 GCF_900497805.2 Vombatus ursinus | reverse complement strand
AAGGAAGGAAGGAAGGAAGGAAGGAAGGAAGGAAGGAAGGAAGGAAGAATGGATGGATGGATGGAAGGAAGGAAAGAAGGAAGTGAGGGAGGGAGGAAGGAAGGAAGGAAGAATGGATGGATGGAAGGAAGGAAAGAAGGAAGGGAGGGAGGGAGAAAGGAAGGAAAGAAGGAAGGGAGGAAGGAAGGAAGGAAAGAAGGAAGGAAGGAAGGGAGGGAGGGAGAAAGAAAGAGAAAGAGGGAGGGAGAGAGGAAGGAAGGGAGGGAGGGAGAGAGAGAAAGAAAGGAAAGAAGGAAGGAAGGGAGGGAGGAAGGGAAGGAGGGAGAGAGAGAGAAAGGAAGGAAGAAAGGAAGGAGGGAAGGAATGAAGGAAGGAAGGAAGGAAGGAAAAGAGGGAGAAAGGAAGGGAGGAAGGGAGATAAGAAGGAAGGAAGGAAGGAGGAAAGGAGAGGGAAAGGAGGGAAGAAAGGAAATCCTGCCCAATAGTGACACAGAGGAAAATACCAGGTGCCCCAAACATCTTAGTGCGATTTTAAGCTTTAATAGCCTAACAATTGTAATAACTTAAAACTGAACTAAGATTTTTGGGACACCTTGTATAGCTATAACTAGGGTACAGTAACAGATTTCCTCCAGGGTAGAAAATGTAGGAGTTACCAACAGTCATCATAAGGCATATTTCCCTTTCAGCAGGTTAGAAACTTCATGGTGTCTCAGGGTATTTGTCATCCATCACCCACCCATAAACCTCTCCACCCCTACTTGTCCTAGGTACAAACCTTGGTCGTAACAGCTCTGTAGGGCATGACATGGATGACTTACTTTTTAAAATCTGCAGGCAGAGGCAAATGTTCCACTGGAGATCGAGAACAAACCTTTGAGCCTCTTAAACAGGTGAATACTAGCCAACTATTTATTAGCTTAGTAGGAGGATGCTTGGCCTACATCTGTGTTTGACTTATAAATACATGCCCATGTACTCGGAGACAACACTGTTAAACTTTTGGGGTGCTTCATTAAGAATTCAGGAGCTTAAAATCTATCAGGAGCACTTTTAGTAGATAAGCAAGAAGGCAGATACGTTCTATGCTTGGCTTTCACTTCAGGATGTGGACTAACTTAGCGACCTGGGCAAGTCACTTAAATGCTCTGGGTCTAAATTTCCTCATCAGTGAAATGTGGCAGGGTGAAATACAACACCGGACTGGAAATCGGGAAACTGGGGTTCTAGCTTTCGCTCTGCCTGTTCTGTGACCCTGAGCAAGAGTCAGTACAGCTTGCCTATTATGACATTAGGTCAGAGGACCAGGGTTTGAATACAGTACTGGCTGTCCTTCTTACCACCTGAGTGACCTTCGCCAACCTCAGTTTCGCCTTTATCAAACAGGAGGGAGCAGGCCTAGAATAAACTCCAAAGTCCTTTTTGGATCTGTATGATCTTAAGAGCTGTAAAATGATGGGGGCTGGGCTACATTAGCCTAAGGTAATATGCTCTAAAGCTCTTATAATATAAGATATACATATATAAAATATAAGATAGTATTAAATAATTTATAATAAATAATAATAAATTATTAAATATATAATCTCATGTAAGATATACATATAATATATAATATAATAAGCTCCTAAGCTCTAAAATTGGGATTTAGATTTACTGAATGTGTCCCAATTTAATGGTAGTGCCTTCTCTGTGCTGATCATTCCCAGTTTATTCTTGTCTACATCTTATTTGTCCATATTTGGACTGTGAGCTCCTTGAGAGCAGGGACTGTCTTTTGTCTCTATATCACACATAGAATGCATTTAATAAATGTTTATTAACTGGCTTCTGAGACTACTGAAAATATAAGGTTTGTTGTTTTTTTTTTTTTTTCCCAGGAGCTATTAGGTCAGGGGTAAGCTATCGGGCCACATGTGGCCTCAAGGCCGCAGGTTCTCCACCCCTATATTAGGTGAAGATTGGTGATTCAGCCTATTTATAAATCAGGTTTTCCAACTCCTAGGACATTACAAGGGGCTGCAAGTGTAGACATGTAGCTTGACTTGTGAGGAGTACAAGCAAGTGGGTGTAAAACCTATTGAGGCAGGAGTTTGTACTGAGCAAGGAAAGAAGGAAATCATTGTGGTCCAGGGTCATTAGTGAAAGACCTCAGGTCAGAGATGAAGGCCCTTGAAATTCAGTTTAGTGTACTGGTGCCTACGGGATAAGGAGAATCAGAGAGCTCCTGCAGAGCACTCTTGAAGGATTAATTTAATAGTCTTAAGTCTATTTTACATAGCCCAAGATAGTGTGGCTATTTCTACGGAGACTAGATCCATAAAAATAAGGACATCATTCCCTTAAAAAACTTAATGAGGCAGGGAGGCATGTAGTAGAAAAAGTAAAGGATTTGAAGTCAGAAGACCTGGGTTCAAATCCTGTCTCTCCCATTTAATATCTTGGGCAAATCACTTAACCTCTCTGGTCCTCAGTTTCCTCATCTGTAAAATGAGGAGGTTGGACTAAATAGCCTTTAAGATCCTTTCCAACTCTAAGCCTATGATTGTGGAAGAGATAAGGGAAGGGAATAAGGATTTATAAAGCACCTACTACATGCCAGACACTGGACTAAGCACTTTACAATTATTATCTCATTTAATCTTCACAACAACCTTGAGAGGTAGATGCTATTATTATCACTGGTTTTTCAGCTGGGGAAACTGAGGTAGACAGAGGTTAAGTGACTTGCCCAAGGTCACACAACTAGTAAGTATCAGGCTGGATTTGAACTCAGGTTTTCCTGACTCAAGGATAACTATGTGGTGCAGCATATAGAGCAACAGGCCTGGGGTCAGGAAGGTTCATCAGATGGGGTCACGAAGAGTCTGACACACTGAAAAACGACTGAACAACACTAGCTTCCATTTCTGCCTCCCAGTGACGTCTCTTACAGAGACGAGAGAGTAAGCAGAAGAGTTTTTAGAGAGACACAAAGCTTCGATGGGGCACTCATTTCTTCTTGAAGTGTAGTGCCCAGGATGGGGTACATCCCTGCTTTGGGAGGGAGAAATACTGTGAATGACCTAGAGAATCACAGCATGTCAGATCCAGGAGGGACTTGAGAGGAGGCTTGAGGAAGTGGGAGGAATATATGCCTGTTTTCACCTGGATAAACATGGGGGACAGAGTCCACCAGGATGACGCATCACAGCACAGAGCGATAGTGACCCAGATTCACAAAGTCAGTGTCAGTGGAACACAAACGCTGGCCAGTCCTGCCCAGCTGGAAAGACTTCAAGAATGACAAGGACTGGGTGTCCATCCTTCAAGGCCCAGCCTGGTCAAGTTCAAAAGGACTCTTCCCCGGGAGGTTGACCACCAAATGAAGGTCTATTTTGACCACGGCCACACAATACTAAGGCACGGAAGGTTTGGAATCTGCATCTGTGGAAATAAGAGTGACCATACGGAGGAAATCAGGACCCCTTCAAGGATGGAAGTAAATATGGCTTAGGAGTGGGGAAAATTTGAAAGGAAGGAAGGAGCAACACACAATGTAATTTGAACCAATCTTCTATACCCCATTGGGATGGTCTTGGGCCCAGCACCCCATAGAGACAGCATTGTTTCTCAAAACCTTTCCAGGAAAGAATTGACCTTGAGCCAACAGGTCTATGATATTCTATCTAAGGGCTATGAATGAATGAATAAATTCTATTTACAAAGCCCAACTGGGGAAGAATTTTCTATCCAGTATATGTGGCAAGAGTCAAAAATAAGGGGATAGGGCAGGGAAGGTGCAGGAGCACAGACACCTCAGCCAGTATTTAGAAAAAAAGAGGAATAAGAGTTTTCCCTCATTGGTTTTGTGGTTCTGTGTATATTGTGTGTGTGTGCGTGTATTTAAAACAAGTGGCTCCAAGCTATGTGTATTTAAAAAAAGCAAGTGACTCCAAGCTATGAAACCAGGTCTAATAGGAGAAAGTGAACCAGCATAATGAGAACATCAAGAGATTAGATTTACTTTTCTCCACTCCAGAGGCACCAATGGGTGAAAGTTACAGGGAGTCTGATTTTGTCTCAATTTTTAAAAAAATGATATTCCTGACAATTAAAGGCACTCTTGACTTTACTTGAAAGGTCAGTCTTGAGAGTTTCCTTTCACTAGAGGTCTTCAAGTAGAAACTGAGTGATAACTCAGAGTTACTGTGATTCAGTTATTTTTGGAGTGAATCATGATGCAATAGGCAGAGAAGTAGCAAGAAAAACTTGTAATTTGAAGAGTTCAAATCCAGACACTATTACTTACTCCCTATATATACTTGGCTAAATCCCTTAATTTCTAGGGTTCTCATCTGTAAAATGAGGGAGGTAGTCAAAATGATCTCTGAGGTTACTTCTGCCTCAGAGTCCTGTGAGTTTGTGGACTAAATGAAAGATTTAAGATTGCTTAATCAATATGGGTTACATTGAAAACAGAGATTCAGGATTATAGAAAGCTGACCACCAGGTTCCAATGTTTTTCAGTAATAACTCGTGAAACCATCCCCTAAGACACGAGGAACTAAGATCTGCATCAGGAAGAGGGAATCAACAATCATAACATCATGGATCCTTCTGTACTGAAGTAAGTCCAAAGGCTAGATGAGATTTTGCCCCTTCTTAGAATCACAGATTCTCAGAACAAAACCCAACTCTCCGATAAATCAATGTTTAAATACTTGCATTGACTGGGAATTTACTGGCAAGGATCATAAGGTCACAGATTAAGAACTAGAAGGAACCTAAGAGGCCATCGTTTCTTCATTTTACAGATGAGGAAACCGAGGCACTGAGAAATTAAGTGACTTTCTTAGGGTTTCACAACTACTGTCTGAGGTAAGATTTGAATCTAGGTCTTTCTGACTCCAACTTCAGTGCCCTATTCACTGTACCATGTTGCTTCAGGGAAAGTTATTGTCCTTTGGACATCTTTATGCATTTAATAAATTGTGCTCTGGCTTGTTGGTGAAGCCCTTTATCCTTTCCCTGATCAATCCAGTCTAAAATTATGTCTTGCTTCCCTGAGTTTAGCTCATAAATCATATGTTTAGAAATGAAAGGAATTGTGAAGACCATCAAGTCCAAACCCTTATTTTACTGATGAGGAAACTGAGACCCAGAGAGTTGAAGTGACTTTCCTAGAGTCATAGAGTTAGTAAGTATCTGAGTCAGGATTGGAACAGGATATCTTCCTGATTCTGACCCGAGGTCATATCTAGCCTCAGACATTTGCTGGCTATGTGACCCTGGGCAAGTCACTTAATCCTGTTTGCCTCAGTTTCTTCATCTGTAAAATGAGCTAGAGAAAGAAATGACAAAGTTCTCCTATATCTCTGCCAAGAAAACTCCAAATGAGGTCACAAAAAGTCAGACACACCTGAATAACAACAAACACCAGCTTCTTCTGAGCCTAAGTCTCCATTCCCCATATAGCCTAAATGCCTTTAAAGAAATTATTGTCTGCCCCACACATTTAGCAAAACCCTGGAGAGGTCTTGTGGTATGGTAGATAGCACCTTTGCTGCATTAATAGTCAGAGGACCTAAGTTCAAATCTCAGCTTTGCCACTTACTATTTGTGTGACCTTGGGCAAGTCACTCTCAGTTTCCTCATCTGCAAGAAGAAGGGGATAGATGACCACTAAGGTTCCTTTCCACGCTAAATCTAGAATCTCATTATTTAACTTTTTAGGTATTGATGTTTGCATTCTCCAATGGCACAGGCTCCTTTTATGTAGGGACCGTGGTTTTATTTTTCTTTGCATCCACTTAAGGGCCCCATTCTCAGGGCCCTTATAATAATAGCTCACATTTGTAAAAAGGTTTGCTGCTTATAAAACACTTCCCTCACACCTTGACAAGACAGGTAGGATGAATACTATTATTCCATTTCTTGGGAGAAGAATTGGAAGGGAATTTAACTAGAGGATCTAAGAGATGCAGTGGGTCACCTACTGTCACACACCTAGTCAGTAGCAGAACCAAGACTGATGGCCGAGTCTTCTGAAGCCATTGCCCTGTACTGCCTTACACCCAGAGGTGAGCAATAAAATTGGTTGATGAAATCCAATTTGATTTGTTGATTTGATTTTCCAGGCCTGCAGATGAGAACGAGAAGATGGAAGCAGGATTAGATTTATTCTGATTAGCCGTTGATAGTAGAAGTAGGGACAATGGTGAAAGTCACAGAGAAATATACATCAGCTGGTTATGAGAATACTCAAGTATGTCCCCTCAAAGTGGATCAGGCAGCTCCATTGCTATTTGTCTTCAAGTAGGACCTGAATGATCCCTTATCAGACACTTTATAGAAGGGATTCCTGTTCAGGTGTAAGTTAGACTAAAATGCCTTCTAAACCAGAGACTCTACAGGAAGGAAAAAGGTTTTCTGCTAAGCCCGCAGAAGACTAGAAAATCCAATTCATCTTCATCTCTACTTCTAAGAATTCCCAGCTCTTACCAAGGCTCAATTTCAGCTACCTCATGCAAGGGACTTTCCCTTCCTGATCCCGCAGTTGTTAATCCTCACCCCAATTACTTTGACTTCTATATATTCCTAAATTCATATATATGTACATATATAACACATAGATGGATAGCATTTGTTATGTATTTTTAAATTTTATTTTATTAAATTATTCTTTACCATATATTACTATTTAGTACTATGTACATTTTCTTTCCCATGCTAGAATATAAGTTCCTCTAAGGCAAAAATAGTTTAGTTTTTGTCTTTGTATCTCTCATACCTGTTAAAATGCCTGGCACACAATAAATGATCAAGAAATGATCATTGAAATAAATCAAAATGCCCATTTAATGAACTTTGATCATATAATAATGACTCACATTTCTGTAGTGCCTTAAAGTTTACCAAGCACTGAGGTAATAAGGGCCTGAACTGGAATGGTGGTATTCAACTACAACTCTGAGGAGCGGTAAAAACATTTACTTATCATCCTCATTTTAGAAATAAGGAAACAGTCTTTGAGAAGTAAGGGAACTTGTCCAGTATCACATATGGTTCAAAGTAAGGGTCCAAGCCAGGATATGAACTCCTATTTCCTCATTCAAAATCCAGGGCTCTTTCCACTACTCATTAATTGAATGAGGTCCTTGAGCTAATGATTGCTAAGAGGGGACCTGATCTGGAAATTCTCTGCTTAAAGTGCAAGTCGTTCCCCTTTCTGGCCCTTACATCCCACCATCCCATAAACTGTTATTTCTTTTGTTAAAACAGGTTCCACCAGCAAAGTTGGGGAAAAATTCAGCCAATCATTATTTCGATATAATTGAATTACCCAAGCATTTATTAAGTGTCTACTAGGTGCTAGGTGGTGTAGTGGATAGAGCGCCAGCCCTGGAATCAGGAAGACTCATCTTCCTGAGTTCAAATTTGGCCTCAGACATTTACTAGCTATGTGACCCTGGGCAAGTCACTTACCCCTGTTTGCCTCCGTTTTCTCATCTGTAAAATGAGCTGGAGAAGGACATGGTAAGCCACTTGAGTATCTTTGCCAAGAAAATCCTAAATGGGGTCATGAAGAATCTAAAACAACTGAACAGCAACAAGGTGCCAGGTGGTAGAGATGCAAAGACAGAAATGAAAATAAGACCTGGAGATGTATAGTTAAGGGAGTGGCATTCTCTACCTCTTGAGTGATAGCTAAGCAAATTGTGATTCATGAATGTGTATATGACTGTGCCATGAGAAAAACAATGAATGTAATGAATGCAGAGAAGCATGAGGAGACATATGAAATGATACAGAATGAAGTAAGCAGAATTAGAAAAAAACTATACACCATGACTACATCAATTTCAATGGAGAAAACAGCAGCAACAGAGCGGAACACTGATGTAATCTAAGACTTGGAATTTAAAACTGAAAGAGACTTTTGAGATTAGAGTGGCTTCCAGTCCCTCCTCACTTCTGCCTCTTGTTTTTCCTGGCTTCCTTCCAGACTCAATTCACATCCCGCCTTCTGCAGGAGGCCTTTCAGGATCTTACTCGCTGGGAGGGCTTTCTGAGATCAGCTCCCATTTACAAAGTAATTAGTATCTAGTTGCTTGCAAGTCATCTCACTAGTTAGGTTGTGAGCTCCTTCAGGTCAGGCACCACATTTCCATTTCCAGCACTTAGTGGGTTGCATTGAATGGGATCACTTAGCCCTGCTCCTTCATTGGATAAGTAGTGAAACCCCGGCCAAGAAAAAGTGATTTTGCCTAAGGTCGCCTTGGGAGTTAATGACCAACCAACTGGGACCTGTGGCAGATCAATGTATTGGGAAGGTCATTTCAGCAGCTAAGTGAAGGCAGGAATAGACTGAACAGAGCCTAGAGGCAAGGAAGAATCAGGTTAGAAAACTATTATAATAATAAAAGAATGAGATTATAAGGGCCTGATCAAAGATAGTGGTCAAGTGAATAGAGATGATCAGTAGAATCTGTAGGACTTATTGAATGGGGAATATGGGTGATGGAGAGGGAAAAAGTCACATTGTTATTCTTATTTTGCAAATGGTGAAAATCAGTCCCAGAGCAATGATGTGACCATTCCAAGGTCTCTCAGTGAGTAAATGGAAGAGCTGGGATTTGAACTCTGGTCTTCAGATGGTTAGATCAGTCTTTATTCTCCCCCACCATGCCATCCTGATTTAATGAAATGACTCTAATGGGAGGAATTTCATCCATGCTGGTGGATTCATGGGGAAGTGAGCCAAAAAAAAAGTGAAACAGTGGAAAGAGAAATGAATACAGAGTTTGAGGACCTAAATTTGAATTTTGGGTCTGTTATTTGCTACTTGTCTGACCATAAGCAAGTCTCTTGGACTTAGTTTCTTCATCTATAATATTTTAGAGATGAACCCATTTATTAATGGGTTGAATTAAATGAGCTCATGTTTTCATAGTTTTTATGTTGCCACAATTCTTTTTTTGTTTAATGTTGCCACAGAGAAGATTTGGAGCTAGAAGAGAACTAGAATTCATCTAACGCCAGATTCACGGGGAAAAGAGACCCGATTATGGATGCTGGCTTTGACATAACTAGCTGTGTGACCCCGGGTTAGTTAATTAACTTCCCTGAAGCTCATTTTCCTTGTAGACCTTAAAGAACTTTGTTAATGTGAGTTGTTGGGATTTAGTGAAATATTTTTGGTTAGAAGTCAGGAAACCTGGGTTCAAATATTACTTCTGAAACATGCTGGATATGAAGCCCTAATTAAGTCACTCTTAGAGACCCTAGGACTCTAAGACTAAGTGTCAGAGAAGGTGCTAAATTGTACTGTCAGAGGGAGTTTTTTGTACCAGTATAATCACTGGTCTATTTTTCCCCATCCCCTTCCCTTACACCCAACCTCAGTTTTGGAGGGTTTGGGGTTTTTTGGTCCAGTATGTTTCCCCTCCTCAATTAAATCATACCATGGGGACAGCCTATCCATGCTATCCACAAGTAAATTCTACCCTAGAAATGGGCACATCTAATTTTAAGCCATAACTATCATTAAAAAGGTGTAGGCAGCTAAATGGCTCAGTGGCTAGCTCACTAGAGCTAGAATCAGGAAGATCTGAATTCAACACTAACTAGCTGAGTAACCCTGAGCAAGTCACTTAACTTCTCTCTGCCTCAATTTCCTCACCTGTAAAATGGGGATTATTCCTCCCAGAATTATTGTAAGGATTAAATGAGATGATATTTGTAAAGCACTTCACAAAACCTAAAAGTGCTATATAATTGCTAGCTATTGTTATTATATAATAAAATTTTGAGTAACTAGAAAATAGACTGCTATTTTAAATGCAAAAAGGGAGTTTGTTATTTAAATTAAAGCTTTGTTAAAGCTTTTTCTAAAAAACATTTTCTAAAAGAAGAAATTCATTGTTATTGAGAGATCCCTCTCCACTTTATTTATGGAAATATCTTAAACCAGGGTGCATCTGTCTTCTGCTTCTAATTCCACAATGACATCATTGACATCAGGGCCTTTCTCTGCCCTCTATTATGTCACTTACTCTTTGGTACCTATATTCTCATTGAAAAAATGGTAACAATAATTATGACAATAATGTGTGGCATTCATGAAGTACTTTTGCAGACCGTAGTGAATGCGTCCAATACAAATTTATGTCATCTAGTCTCAACTGGGTGACCACTGCTGCACAGCAATCATTTTTTTCTCCTTAATTAAATATATAGTATTCTCCACAAAGACTATGCCAAAGCTTTTTTTCCTCCCTTTCAGCCTTTCATGTCATCTCCTATCCAGTTTCTCACCAAAGGACCTGGCTTCTTACTTTATTGAGAAATCAGAGGTCATTCATGATAAGCAACTTCTTCTCCCATATTCTTCATCTCAACCTCCATGATAACATCATACCCTATTTGTTCCTCCTTTGCTCCAGTTTCTGACAAAGAAGTTGTCTCATTCTCTCCTGTATCTTCTGGCACATTGCTTTAATAATCAATCTCTCCTTGTTTGTCTCTGTGTCTCTGTCTCTCTGTCTTTCTCTCCGTCTGTCTCTGTCTCTGTCTCCCTTATCTTTAATCTTTTTAGCTCCTTTAGCGCCTTCCCTACTATCTACAAATATACCCAGGTTTCCCTTATCCTTAAGAAAAAAAAAACTTACTTGACCCTACCATACCCTCAAGCTATCATCCTATATCTCTCCTTAGTTTAAAAAGCTCCCAAGGGGGAAAAAATTATCTAACTTACTGCCTCTGCTTTCTATCATTTCAACCACTTCTCAACCTCTTGTAATTTGGCTTTCTAACATCACTCAGATAAAATGATTTTCTTCAAGGTTACAAATGATGTGTTAGATCTGATGATTTCTTCTCAGTTCTCATCCTTTTTGACCCTTCTGAAGTATTGGACACTGTTGACCACCCCATTCTCCTTGAAATACTCCTGGCCTCAAGTTTACATGATGCTTCTCCTTCTGGATTCTCCTCCCTGGCCATTCCTCAATTTCTTTTGCTAGATCATTACCTATGTCTTGTCTACTATTCATGGGTGGACACCAGAGCTCTGGCCTGAGCCCTCTATTCTCTCTCTCCCTCCTCTTTCAGTTTCCCTTTCCTCTCCCCCCTCTCTTTCTCCCTCTCATGCTGGATCTCTCTCTCTCTCTCTCTCTCTCTTTCTCTCTCTTTCCTTTCCCTTCCTTATCTCTTTGAGCCATTCTCTATGTGTCTCTGTCTTTTTCAGTGGGTTTAATCTCTAGCAGATGATATCTAGCCTTAGTCTGTGGCTTATGTACATGTAGATGCATGTTACATCATGTACAGAACAGAACTCCTTATCTTTCTCTCTTAAACTTTGCCCTTTTCCTAACTTTTCTCTTCCAGTTCAACATACCATCACACTTCTAGTTACCCAGGTTCACAGTCTTAGTCATCCTAGAATCTTCCCTCTCCTTCACCCATCTTTCTAATCAACTGCCAAGTCTTGTTAATTCTACTCTCTCATTTCTTGTATTTATCACTTTCTTTTTATTCACATAGCCACCACCCTAAGGTTCTCATCACCTCTCACACAGGCTATTTCTTTCTATTTTTTTAGGTTATACATATACAACCATATTAAACATATTTCCACATTAGTCATGTTGTGAAAGAAGAATCAGAACAAAAGGGGAAAACCACAAGAAAGAAAAAACAAAAAAAAAGTGGAAATAGTATGCTTCAATCTGCATTCAGATTCCATAGCTCTTTCTCTGGATGTGGTTAGTGTTTTTCGGTCATAAGTCTTTTAGAATTATCTTGGATCATTGTATTGCTGAGAAGAGCTAAGTCTATCATAGTTAATCATCACACAATGTTGCTGTTGCTATGGACAATGTTCTCCTGGTTCTGCTCACTTCACCCAGCATCAGTTCATGTAAGACTTTCCAGGTTTTTCTAAAATCTGTCTGTTCATCATTTCTTATAGCACAATAGTATTCCTTTCGTTCCATTACATTACATTTCAATAGTATTACATTCATATACCACAACTTGTTCAGCCATTCCCCAATTGATGGGCATCCCCTCAACTTCCAAGTCTTTGCCACCACTAAAAGAGCTGCTATATTTTTGTATATGTGCGCCCTTTCCCCTTTTTTATGATATCTTTGGAATACAGACCTAAAGTAGTATTACCAGATCAAAGGGTATGCAGTTTTATATACATTTGGACATAGTTCCAAATTACTCTCCAGAATGGTTGGATCAGTTCACAACTCTACCAACAATACATTACTGTTTCAATTTCCCCACATCTTCTCCAATATTTATCATTTTCCTTTTTTGTTATATTAGCCAATCTGACAGGTGTGAGGTGGTACCTCAGAGTTTTTGCATTTCTCTAATCAATAGTGATTTAGGAGGGGCAGAGCCAAGATGGAGGAGTAAAAGCAGTGACTTGCTTGAACTCTCCCCCCAAACCCCTCCAAATACCTGTAAAAAATGTCTCTAAACAAATTCTAAAGCAGCAGGACCCACAAAAAGACAGAGTAAAACAAATTTCCAGCCCAAGACAATTTGGATGGTTGATTGGAAAGGTGTATCACACTGGGCTAAAAGAGGAATGCAGTTCAGTGTGGGTGTGCAGGCAAAACAGGTTTCAGTGAAGCTGGAGCAGGCCTCAGAGGACTGAATCATGGGCAGCTGTGGAGGTTTCCAGACTTCCAGACAAACACCAACGAGAACTTAGAGGACCAGTAGGAAAAATCTGTGACCTTGGTGAGAGAGCCACTCGGTTCCAGCCCCAGTCCCGGAGTAGCCAAGGGGCAGTGGCTGCTTCTGGAGCTCTAGGCCCACAGATGGAAGGGGAATCGAGTGGCTGATCCACTGCCACCATTAGTTAAGGCTGATATTCTGTAGGTCAAAGGAAATAGGATTACAACCAAGAATCACCTACCCAGCAAAACTGAGTATAATCCTTCAGGGGAAAAAAATGAATATTCAGTGAAATAGAGGACTTTCAAGCATTCTTGATGAAAAGACCAGAGCTGAATAGAAAATTTGACTTTCAAATTCAAGACTCAAGAGAAGCATGAAAAGGTAAACAGAAAGAGAAATCTTAAGGGACTTATTAAAGTTGAACTGTTTACATTCCTAGATGGAAAGATATTTGTAACTCATGAGACATTTGTCAGTATTAGGGTAGTTGGAGGGGAAAAAATATCGAGAGATAGATAGACAGACAGATAGATAGATAGATAGATAGATAGATGGATAGATAGATAGATAGATAGATAGATAGATAGATAGATAGATAGATAGATAGATAGATAGATAGATAGAGGGCACAGAGTGAGTTAAAAATGAAGGGGTGATATGTAAAAAATAAAATTAAGGGGTGAGAGAGGATTATACTGGGAGAATGATAAAGGGAGAGGTAAAATGGGGTAAATTATCTCACATAAAACAGACAAGGGAAGGTAAGAGGGAATATGTGAATCTTATTATTCTCATTGGATTTGGCTTAAGGAGGGAATAATATACACACTCAATTGGGTATGGAAATCTATCTTACCCTACAGGAAAATGAGGGGGGAAGGGGACAAGAGAGCAGGGGGAAGAAAGAAAATTTGGAACCCAAAGTTTTAAAAACAAATGTTAAAAATTGTTTTCACATGGAACTGGGAAATAAGATACACAGGCAATGGGGTATAGAAATCTATCCTGCCCTCCAGGAAAATTGAAAGGGAAGGGGATGGGGGAGGCGGAGATAGAAAGGAAAGCAGATTAGGGGAAAGGGTATTCAGGATGTACGTCATCCTGGGGTGGGGGAAAGGATCAGATGGGGGAAATTTGGAACTCAAAATCTTGTGGAAGTGAATGTTGAAAACTAAAAATAATTTAAAAAAATTTTTTTAAATAGTGATTTAGAACAATTTGTCATATGATTATAGATAGCTCTAATTTCTTCATCTGAAAACTGCCTGTTCATATCCTTTGACCATTTACCAATTGTCACCCAGACTATTTCAATAGTCTTCTAACTGACCTCCTTCCATCTAGTCTTTCCTCTCTCCAATCCATCCTCCAGAGAGACGCCCAAGTGATATTCCTAAAGCACAAGTCTAACAATGTCATTTCCCTGTTCAAAAAACTGTAGTATCTCCCTATTGCCACAAGGATAGGAATTCTTAAGCTTTTAGGGGGAGAGGTCATAGGCCCCTTTGGCTATATAGTTAAGCCTTTTGACCCCTTCTTAGAATAATGTTTTTAAATGCATGAAATAAACTGCATAGGGTTACAAAGGAAACAGGGGCAGCTAAATGGCACAGTAGAATACTGGACCTGCAGTCAGGTCAAAACTACCCGCAGAAACTTTGCAGCGATGGGCAAGTCACTTAACCTTAATCTGCCTCAGTTTCCTCATCTGTAAAATGGAAATAATAATAGCACCTACTGTGCCGGCCGCGCCGTGCACTCTCCTCCTATAAGGAGCAGGCTGCCAAGGTCATACTTACCAGTCTTCAGTGCCCACCCGGATAAACACAGAGATGAGCCAATCAGGAGGTGCCAACACTCGAGCTTTATTCAGAGGCCATCACAGCAAGGCCAAGCAGGAAGGCCAGAGCAAGAGAGCAGGAGCAAAAGAGAGCGAGCTCCGATCTCTACTGTTCCTTAAGTACCTACTTAGCCCCTCCTCCTCAGCCCGCCTACTAGTCATTGATTGTAGGATCAGATACTGGAAGGGGATGTCTGGGTTTAGCGCACCAAGGGAGAGGAAGTGACGCAGGAGGCTAGGACCGGATACAGGAAGGAGGCGTCTGGGGTTAGTGCATAGAAAAAGGGAAAGTACGTGACCCAGGAAGTCAGGAAGGAGACGTCTGGGGTTAACATTGCACCTAGGGAAGAGGACTAGACAAAGGAACTCATTCTCCGCCATCCCACTCCCACGTGGCACGGCCCCCTGCCTCAGGAGCATGTGCTCCGGCTACTTCCTTGTATCCTGTTCCTTCTCCAGCTTATCACAGCTCCACATAGCACTGCCCACTGCCTCAGGAGCGTGAGCTCCGGTTACTTCTCCATATCCAGTTCCCATCCCAGTTCACCACAACTCCGCCTAGCACAGCCCCTGCCTCGGGAGCGTGAGCACCGGTTACTTCCTAATATCTTGTTCCTACCCCATCTTGCCACAATCATCACTTGGCAGTAGTTAACACCAGATAATCCCTCACAACCTACCTCCCAGGGTTGTTGTAAGAATCAAATGATTGGTAAAGTGTTTTCTAAACCTGAAAGCATTATATAAATGCCAGCTATTATTATTATTATTAAAATACAATATAATATGAAAATTATATTTCAAATATCCCCAGACTCAACTGCTCTAGTATAACATAAAAATTCATTAAAGGTCTTGTCAGTCTGGTTCTAGTCTATTACCTTTTATTGTCCATTTATTCCCTTCATACACTTTATATTCCAAACCAACTGGCATAATTGCTGTTACTTCTATATGATATTTCATCTCTCATCTCTCTGCCTTCTTCTAAACCATCGCCCATCCCTGAAATGCACCAGCTCCTCAATTCTACCTCTTAGAATCCTCGGCTTCCTTCAAGATCCAAGCCAAGAATCTGAGAGTCAGGACCTCAGTTACTCACAGAATAGAATCTGGTGGAATTAGAACTCACACCAGCAGGGTCTGGGCTCTCCTATCCCAGCTACCTGGGCAATGCCACAGACCTCTGACCACATCTGGCCTAAGCCAACCTACAACTTATCCCAGTAGAAGTGATGACTGGCCCATCCTCATCTTCAATACCACCCCCTGCCCCTTGCAGGATGGAAAAAGGAAAAGGCTGACTAGTAAATGAGGGGATCTTAAATATATGAACATACATTGAATATCTGTGGGCTGTAATCATAGCACGTCCTAACCTTATTGGGAGTTGTGGGGAGGCAGAATGGGGAGGAGGATGGAGTGGGCTGCCCAGTGCCAGGAGAGAAGCACTAGTCAGTCAAGAAAGACTTAGGTTCAAATCCCTCCCTCAGGTAATTACTAGTTCTTTGATTCTGAAAAAGTCAGTTCCCCTCTCTAAGCCTCACTTTTCCGGTTTGTAAAATAGGGGGAAATAATAATTTCTTCCCTTCTCTGAAAGTTTATTGGAAGAAAATCACTATTACATAAAGGCACGCTAATATTATTACCTGGGAATTCTAAAGAAGCAGGAGTTATTTTCCCCTGAAAATCACACTCATTTAAAGGTGGACAATGTCTTTAATATATTGCACAATGATGTGTTTCCCTCCTATGTTACAGCCAATGGAATCCAGTTCACATTTTCAACCACCACCCTAGAGTGACTTCATAAATGTCACCATTGAAAGAATCAGTAACAAGGACAAACAAAATCGAAGTCTGTTTAGCAGCTGTTTGCCCAGCCTGGGATGTTCGGCGGTCTGTGCTTTGTTGTTGTTATTCAGATGTTTAAAGTCGTGTCTGACTCTTTGTGACCCCATTTGGGATTTTCTTGGCAGAGGTACTGGAGTGGTTTTGCCATTTCCTTCTCCAACTCATTTTACAGATGAGGAAATTGAAGCAATAGGGTAAAGTGACTTGCCTAGGGTCACACAGCTGGTAAGTGTCAGAGGTCGTATTTGAACTCAGGTCTTCCTGACTCCAGGCCCAGCACTCTATCCACCTGGCCACCTAGCTGCCCGCTGCTTGTGCTGAGAAAATGCTTTGCACATTTGAATTATGTTCTAATTGCCCCAGAGAGAAGAGCTAGAAGTAATGCAGAGAGGCTGATTTAGGATTGATGCTCCGGAAAACTTTCTAGCAACTAGAGTTATGCTGAGGAGAGGTGGGCCGTCTCAGGAGGCAATGGGTTCTTATCCCTAAAGGTCTTCAAAGAAAGGCATAGGGACCATGTGTCATAGCTTTTCCTGTTTCAGATATAGGTTAGACTAAACTCAACTAAATTGACAAGAGTTTATTTAGTGTCAACTATGGGCCAGATACTGTGCTAGGCACCAAGTATACAAAGATAAAAATGGAGCAGTCCCTGCCCTCAAGGAGTTTACATGGGGGAGGGGGACAGTAGTAAACAGATAAGTAAAGGCAAAGTATATTCAAAGTTATGAAAAGTAATCTCAAGAAGAAGAAAACAATGAGAGCTGAAGGGCTATCAGAGAAGACCTTATGTAGGAGGTAGCACCTGGACTATGCTTTGAAGAAAGGTAGGAATCCCAAGTTAAGTGGCATAGTGGATAGAGTGCCAGGCCTGGAGTCAGGAAGACCTGAGTTCAAATCCAGCCTCAGACACTTCCTAGCTTGTGACCCTGGGCAAGTTATTTAACCCTGTTTGCCTCAGTTTCCTCATCTGGAGAAGGAAATAGCAAACCACTCGAATATTTTTGCTGAGAAAACTCCAAATGGAGTTGGACACAGCTGAACAACAACAATAAAAGAATTCCAACAGGTAGAAGTGAGAAGGGATAGCATTCCAGACATGGGGGACAACCATGATAGAATGTTATATACAGGAAACAGCTAAGTTTCTAAGATTTCTTCCTGCCTTGTAATATTGATGACACCTCAAAACACACCGTTAAAGCCCCAGGCCATAGAACAATTTTAACCACGGGAGAAAGAATTTTTATTTCTCTATCCATAGTACCTAGCACAGTTCCTGACATATAGCAGGCATTTAATAAATGCTTGCAGAAGGAATAAATTTGCTAATACAACACACTAGACCCTCTAAAATTGTGATTCTAAATATGCAGTTGGGAATCATGTGCAAAAACACAGAAATGGAACACTGGGCAGTTTTAGACAATGAGTCTCAGATCCTGTTGGCCACTGAGATAGGCATGAAATGAAATCCCAACCTTTTAAACTGAGACAATGCAGGCATGTGGAGGATTTTGTACTGGAAACAAAGAGAAGCATCCAGAAAAGACTCACCCAGGCCATTACAAACTCAGCTCTCCAAATAGGGAAGGGAGAGAGGTAAAGCCCACAAAAGTGGAGATACCTTCTTGTGGTTGTTCTTCGATGATTCAGTTGTGTCCGACTGTATGTGACCCCGTGGACTTTGTCCAGGGGGTTTTCTTGGGAAAGATACCGGAGTGGTTTGCCATTTCCTTCTCCAGCTCATTTTACAAATGAGGAAACTGAGGCAAACAGGGTTAAGTGGCTTGCCCAGAGTCACAAGTTAGTACATGTCTGAGGCATATTTGAAGTCGGGTCTTCCTAATTGCATACCACCTAGTTGCCTGGAGAAACCTGTTACCTGCAGGCAGTGTGATAGGGCAGGTCCCCATTGGTCAAATTTAGGAATAGAAGGACATTGACCTGGAAGGGACCTTATAATATATCATGTTAGAACATATAATATAGGTTATTAGAGATAGAATAAACTTTAGATTTTTTTAAATGCTAGGATATAGAAATTAAGAGCTCTAAGGAATGTTAGGACATATAACATTACAACTAGGAGGGACCTAAGAGGTAATTTCTCTAGTCCAAACTCTCTTGTTTTATATGTAGTCTATGTGCCACCCAATTTTGTATTCACATGAGTTACTGTGTTCAGCATGGAGAATGTTAATAATGAATGTATCTCAGTATACTGAAGTCCTTATACACCCTTTAAATGTCAATGACTCCCCTACCCCATAAAAACTCTTATATAGCATTTGAAAGCTCGAAAACTGCTTTACAAATATTATCTCATTTGATCTTCACGGAGATAGGCACTATTATTATGCCTGTTTACAGATGAGTAAACTGAGGCAGAGTAAGTGATTTGCCTCAAATCACAGAGCTAAGTAAGCGTCTGAGGCTAGATTTAAATTCACATCTTTCTGACTCAAGGCTCAAAGCTCTATTCATTGTATCACCTAATATGTCTCACCTACAACTGGAAACCTCTAGGATCATCCAAACTCAGCTTGTATTATGATTAGTATTGTTGTTGTTATTATTGTTATAACTAGCATTTCAATAGCTCTTTAAAGCTTTCAAAGCACTTCATATATTTTTAACTCGTTTGAGTTATCCTAGCAGACTAAACAAAGAACATGTATTTTAATAGTAAAACATTTAACTGGGACTAAAACTACTAGTTAAGAAATAGGAAAACACTCTTATCCCTGGGCTAATTCCATACAGTTGGGGAAAGTGAATCTCAGATAAATTAAGTGACTTGTCCAATGTAGTTGTGAGACAGCTAGAACTAAAATCCATGTGCTCTTAACTGCCAGTTTACTGCTCCTTCCACCATGCCATTTTGTTTGAAGAGCTCACAAAATCCAGCTGGCCAGTCTGGTGGGATATGTACAGTGTTTGGAATCCCTCACATACTGGCCCCTTCCTGTCTTTCCAATCTCAAACTTTACTCTCCTCCACTCACTGGATGATTCAGCCACATTGGCCTACTTTCTCCTTCTCCCTGTGTCCATCTCACCTTTCCACTACTTGTCTCCACACCTGGAATGCTTTGAATCCCTGGCTTCCTCCAAGACTCAGTTCAAATGCCATCTTTTGAAGAGGTCTTTCCCCATCCTCCCAGATGCTCAAGACTTTATCCCTGAGGTTATCTTCCATCTACTCTTTTGAGGGGAAACATTTCTAATTAAATTTTATTTTATTTTCAGACCCCCTCCATCTACTCTTCACATATTCTTTATGTCCTTAATTATCTATATATTGTTTCCCCAACTAGAATCTAAGTTCCTTGAGAGCAGGGACTGTTGTCTTTTTTTTTTTTTACCTTGTTTCTTTTTCATTCCCCATGCTTAACACATTATTTGGCATATAGTTGACACTTAAGAAATGCATGAAGTTTGTTTGATTGATTGATTGATTGATTAAGGGTGTTCCTGGATAATTCTGAAGGAGAAACAATTGAATGAGAACCAGGAGTAGAGCCACTCTGTGCATTTCTGCATGGTTTCTGCTGCCTACTACTACCTGAACAGAAAGGACAAGGAGAGTAAGAGAAGCTGGAAGAGGTTGTCCTGAGTGCAACAATGGCCAGCTCTATGTGACCTCATAGACTTTTGTCCATGGGGTTTCTTTGGCAAAGATACCATTTATCATTTCCTTCACCAGTGTATCTCCATTTTACAGTTGAGGAATTGAGGCAAATAAAGGTTAAGTGACTTGCCCAGGGTCACACAGCTTAAGTGTTTGAGGCCAGATTTGAACTCAAATTTTCCTGATTCCAGGCCTGGTGAGCTATCTACTGTACCACCTAGCTACCCCTGGTCAGAATACTAGTAAGCAGGAAATAGCACAGGGGATGGAGAAAGTTTCACTGTTATAGCTGGGGAAGAGTCAGCTAGCCCAATCTAGGGAAAGCAAAAAACCCACAAAAGGCAGGGACTACTTTGAGTTTTGGAGTGGCCCCAGAGGTATGTTAGAAAGACTGCCACAAAGCCACAATGAACTTAGAGAGTAAAAAGTTCCTGATGCCACAGAAGCTATAGAGCTGTAGAGGCTAGACTAGAACCCAGGTCATCTTTTCACCATCTGATTTTCTTTTTCATTTCACCTGTTCTTTCCCTGAAGCTTAATGATGTCTGTGCAGTACTTTGAAATCAGCAGGCAAAACAAAGGCACAAACATAGACATAAGATTGATGGAATAGGACCATCTTTGTCTTTGTTAGGTCCTAGCCTTGGTACATTCTCCACACTGGAAACAGACCCCTACCTTAACAAAGAGTTTATAACTCAAGTAATTGGCCAGGATCACGAGCAAGCAGTGCAAAAAGAGTCAGACTATATTATCTTACTTTGATGACAAGATCAAAACATACAACCAGAAGAAGACAACAAAGCCAAAGTTCCTACATCCAAAGCTTCCAAGAAAAATAGGAATTGGTCCCAGGCCATGGAAGAGCTCAAAAAGGATTTTGAGAAGCAAGTAAGAGAAGTAGAGGAAAAACTGAGAGTGATGCTAAAGGAGATCCAAAAAATACTGAAGAAAATAACACCTTAAAAAATAGCCTAACCCAAATGGCAAAAGAGGTCCAAAAAGCCAATGAGGAGAAGAATGCCCTAAAAAGCAAAATTGGCCAAATGGAAAAGGAAGTCCAAAAGCTTACTGAAGAAAATACTTCCTTAAAAATTAGAATGGAGCAATTGGAAGCTAGTGACTATATGAGAAATCAAGGCACTGTAAAACTAATTCAAAAGAATGAAAAAATAGAAGAGAATGTGAAATATCTCATTGGAAAAACAACTAACCTGGAAAATACATCCAGGAGAGAGAATTTAAAAATTATTGGACTATCTGAAAGCCATGATCAAAAAAAGAGCCTAGACATCATCTTTCAAGAAATTATCAAGGAAAACTGCCCTGATATTTTAGAACCAGAGGGCAAAATAGAAATTGAAAGAATCCACCGATCACCCCCTGAAAGAGATCCCCAAAGGAAAACTCCTAGGAATATTGTAGACAACCAGAATTCCCAGGTCAAGGAGAAAATACTGCAGGCAGCCAGAAAGAAACAATTCAAGTGTTGTGGAAACACAATCAGGATAACACAAGATTTAGCAGCTTCTACGTTAAGGGACTGTAGGGCTTGGAATATAATATTCTGGAGGGCAAAGGAGATAGGATTACAACCAAGAATCACCTACCCAGAAAAACTGAGGATAAACCTTCAGGGGAAAAAATAGTCATTCAGTGAAATAGGAGATATTCAAGCATTCCTGAGGAAAAAACCAGAGCTGAATAGAAAATTTGACTTTTAAATACAAGACTCAAGTGAAACATGGAAGAGGTAAACAGGAAAGAGAAATCATAAGAGACTTATTAAGGTTGAACTGTTTACATTCCTGCATGGAAAGATGATGTTTGTAACTCATGAGTCCTTTGTCAGTATTAGGGTAGTGGGAGGGAAAAAAATTACATGTTTGTATAGATAGATAGATAGAGGGCACAGGGTGAGTTGAAGATGAAGGGGTGATATCTGGAAAATAAAATTAAGGGATGAGAGAGGATTATACTGGGAGAAGGAGAAAGGGAAAGGTAGAATGCAATAAATTATCTCACATGAAACAGACAAGAAAAGGTTTTTACAGTGGAGGGGAAATGGGGGAAGGTAAGAGGGAATGAGTGAATCTTATTCTCATAGGATTTGACTTAAGGAGGGAATAACATACACAATGGGGTATGGAAATCTATCTTACCCTACAGGAAAATAAGGAAGGAAGGGAACAAGAGAACAGGGAGTTGATACAGGAGAGGCCAGATTGAGGGAGGGGATAATCAAAAGCAAACACTTCTGAGGAGGGACAGGGTCAAAAGAGAGAATAGAATAAATGGGGGGTAGGATAGGATGAAGGGAAATATACTTAGTTTTTCACACCATGACTATTATGGAAGTGTTTTGCATGACTACACATCTATAACCTGTATTAAGTTGCTTGCCTTTTCAATGAGGGTGGGTGGGGAGGGAGGAAGGGAGAAAATTTGTAACCCAAAGTTTTAAAAACACATGTTAAAAAATAAAAAAGAAAAATTAATTTAAAAAAAGAAAATGATATGCCTAGAGGTGTAGCAATACAATATCTTAAACTGTATGATAAGGCAGTAATTATCAAAAGTATCTGTTACTGGCTAAGAAACACAATGGTGGATCAGTGGAACAGAGTTAGACATGCAATGCACAGTACTAAATGATTATTGCAGGCCTGCACAACCCGTGGCCCAGGCTACTTACAACTTGCCAAAAGATTTCAGGTGGCCCACGAAAAGTGGCCCATGGGTTGCAGGTTGTGCAGGCCTGGATTATTGTAACTTTGTATTTGATAAAAATAAAAAAAACTTTTGGGATTAAAAAAAAGTTTCTTCCAGCTCTGACATGCCGTGTACTAAGGTCACTTAAAACTCTAACATTCTATGTTCTAAGAGTTTATGTTGTAAGGTCACTTATAGCTCTCACATTCTGCATTTTAATATCTTACACTCTAAGGTCCTTTCAAATTCTGGCATTCTAAGTTCTAATGGTCTGTGTTCTAAGTTCTGTTCCAACTCTGACATTCTTTCTATGATTCTATTCATTGTAGTTGAGGGCAAATAGGGATGGATTTTTGGCTCTGAGGCAAATGGACTGGGGCAGACAGTCTTCTTCTGGGGCAGGGTGTTGTTGCAGTGAGTTCATTGATTGGCCAACCATAGGTCCCAGGTCAAGCCCCACGTGGTCATTGTTTGGGCCCTGATTGACTCAGAGTAAATGTAAATAGCAATTGTTTCTATTTTGGCATAATCAGGGTCTTTCCCTCCCAGATTGATTTTTTTTTTTAACTAGGTAAAGAGACCATTCTCTGCCTCATTTCTTACCTAGCCTTAATCACTGAACGGGTCTTGCCTCAGTCATAGTTTCCCACTGCATCCAGGACCATCTCTAGTCATCCTTATCTATATCTTGCCACTGGACCCAGATGGCTGTAGAGGAAAGAGTGAGGCTGGTGACTTTGCACAGCCCTGTCTCACTTAAATCCAATTCACTTGCTTGTCATGGCATCACCTCTCTGATGTCAAGGTCCTCTTTGAAAATGAAGGACAAAGAACAACAACGACAAAGTGCTAGGGATGGAGACTGGAAAATCTGAGTTCAAATCAAGCCTTAGACATTTACCAGCTGTGTGATCCTGGGCAAGTCACTTAACCCCTCTCTGCCTCAGGTTCCTCAACCGTTAAGTGAGGATGATAATATCACCAATCTCCTAGGAATGTTGTGGAGATCAAAGGAGATAGTAATTGTAAAGCACTTAGCACAGTGCCTGGCATACAGTAGGCACTTAACAAATGCTAGTTCTTTTCTCTTCCCTGTATATGTTCCCTCTATGGGGAATCTTCTATATGGCATCCTTCTCTGCTCCTGTGTAAGGCTGATTCTGGATAGTAAAAGCAGCTAGAGAGAAAGAGCTATGTGAGACAGAGAGAAAAGAAAACGGGTTTTTCTTTGATCCTAACAGTCAGCTTTTAAATTGGAGCAAGGTTTTGTTACCCACCCACAGAAGGGACCTAATTCACTGGAGCATCACCTCAAACTGCCCACATAGTAGAATTGGGAATTACCCTGATCCCTGGCTAGAGAGACTTAGTCGCCAGGGGGACATTAAGTACTTCATTACAATCTGGTCCCAATCAGACAGCTAAGATCCACAGAAGGTTATTAACACAGGGCTCCCATACATTTTTTCCTGGTAGTGAAGACACTGGACAAGCCTCAGAGAGCCCACAATTCACAAACCTGGGCCACTTGGTGCAACTGAAAAGAACACTGAACTGGGATTCAGAAACCCTGGGCTAGAGGCCTGGCTTTGTGATTGACCTGCCATGTAACCTTGGCATATTAGTGCACCTTTGTATGCCTTAGTTTCATTGTCTGTCAAGTGGTCGGGAGGGAAAGTCACTTGATAATCTGTAAAATTATTGTAATTCTAAATTCAGACAACCTTAGAGTTAGAGAGGACCTTAGAGATTATAGAATCCAGTCTTCTATCTGACAGATGAGGAGACTGAAGGCCAGAGAGGGGAAGTAGCTTGCATCAGATCATACAGTCAGTCAATGACAGATTGCTGTTCGTCCTTTGTTCTCAAAGGGACCAATGATATCAGGAGGGTTATGTCTTGACTTGCAAGTGAATTGGAGTTGAGTGAGTGAGGCAGAGCTGTGCCTTTCCCAGGTCTCAGTTTGTCTGAGGCAACACCCATTCAGTAACTAAAGGCTAGGTAAGTCAATGACGGAAGCAGGACTTGAACCCAGACTTCCAGTCCAGAAGTCTATCTACTAATCTACCAGTATCTATTAATTCAACACCTAACAAGGCATGAGTCCTGCGCTAGGCACATTGGGAATACAGAAGAGCTTATAAACTATGAAGCCCCTGACTTCCAGAAGCTCTCCATTTTTTGTGTGTTTCAGAATGGCCCCAAATCAGAAAAGGAAAAACAGCGCTATTTGAAAAAGACATCATTTGAATAGGGGCCCAAGAGGACTGTGGTACACACCCACCCTTGAATCCAATTGTACTCTTCCCTAGAACAGAGACTCTATTCACACCAGCCAGGAGAACATTCACAATACCGAGAAAAGGGAAGTGATGAAGAAATCCTACACCCCCTCCCACACTCCATGAGCCTTATTGCACCATTGAGGGAGCTAGAAGGCAGGAGAACCAACCCCACACCGCTCCACTTAACCCAATCCCTCCAGCTTTTGGAAAAGCAGAGGTAGTCATATTTTATGCCTCTAGTCATATTTTAACCCATTTCGAGAAACAGCCACAAGGGCGTTTTTTTTTCAAGGTACGGGGTCATGGGATAAACACTAGTGAACTTAAGAATGATATAATGCTAATATGCTTTGCTTCTACCAAAGGGTAATGTCCCGAGACAGTCCCGTAAGGTAGAGGGTAAGGACCCCACGGGGCTGATTTTCTGTGTGACTGATCACCTAGGCTTGAGCCAAAGAAAGAAGTAGGTGAAGTTTATCTTCAGTGCCCTCCCTCCTCCTCCCTTTCTGTGCCTTCTCATCACTCTCTCCTGAGGCCACCTTTTTCCCTGCTCTTCAGGTGCTCTTGAGCTGCTGGAAGTGGAGGGGTAGAAGAGAGAAAAGATACAGAGAGGAAGAGGCAGCGTATCTAGGGGCTAGCCTGCTGTCTTTGGAATCAAGAATAACTGAGTTCTAATTCTGACAGATACTTGCTAGCCCTGTGACCCTGGGTCAGACATACATTCCATTTCCTTAGTTATAAAATGAGAATAATAATAGTACCTATTTCACAAGATTGTTGTGAAGATCAAAGGAGATCATGTTTGTAGTGTGTGTTGCAAATTTTAAAGCCTTATGTAAATGTTAGCTGTTATTATGTTGAGAGGACAGAAAGGACTTTCCACTACCCCTGGAATTGCTCCAACATAGACAACTGCTCATTTCACTGCTGGTTAGGTTCTGTTTCATTCTTTGAGACTTTATATATTAGGTATTGGGCTATGGGTCAGGAAGCCTGGGTTTGAGGTCCAGATCTGCTATTAACTTGCGCAGACTTTAATCAACATAATTCAAATCTTTAGGCTTTAATATTCTTACATGTAAAATGGAATGTTTGGACTAAATGATTTCGAAGATTTTCAACTTCATTATCATTATAATTATTTATTATTCATTAGATTTTAGGTTCCTTAAGAGCAAGGACTGTCTTTTACCTCTTTCTGTAACCCCAACACTTCGCATAGTACCTAGCACATAATAGGAGCTTAATAAATATTGATTAATTGATTGATTCTGTCTTCTAACATTCTTTTTTTAAAAGATGTTTGCTTTTATTATGAACTTGAAGTCATTAACAAACATGGACATTTCAATCTCCAAAGAACAGAAAATGAGGACTTTATGTGAGAGTGTAACTTTTATCATGGAGAGTTTTCTAAAGTGCATTTTAAATTCAATACAATTGTTGACAAAATTACCCTCTTTATCTGTACCACCTTAACATCCTCCTGCTCCTCAAGCAAATAGGAACCTTTCCCCCATCCCTACCCCATAACAAATAAAAAGAGTAAAGCAAATGTGTTCTAACATTCTATGTGCCAGCCTCTAACGTGCTCTGTTGTGACGTCATCCCCAGCTCTGACATTCTATGATCCTATGGCAGGAGGGTTTTGGAAATGTTGAGATAACTTTAGGGTAGAAGAGGTAAACAGAGTGGGGGAGGGGGAGGACCACCCAGAGGCTAGACTCTTCCAGGACACCTGCTTCCCTCTGATAGGGAATCTGATAAAATACAGGGCTGAATCATCAAATACTAGAGAGAGAACATGAGAAATGAGAACTCTTTTCTTGGTTAAATATTTACCTTCATTTGGGTCTGAGCCCTAGAAGAAAACCAACCAGTTTGAAGACCAATTCATTTCAAAAACAATCTGCCCTTTGCTGGTTCCATATGTCCACATGCTTAGGCAGCACTTTTTTCCCTAGAGGTAGAAAATGAGCCTAGCTGTCTCTTATCCTCCTGACTCAAACCTGGCTCTGAAATGCCCAAGTCTAACCATGGAGCCCAATGGCAGGCTAAGTCCTAGGAGAGGAGAGCAGGGCCAAAAGATGATATGGGTCCTGCCTGTACTTTGGAACTTAGGATCTCTTGGGAAGACAAAACTTAGCTACCCTGAAATCCAAAGGCAGAACTAGAATCTGGGGTCATCAGGCCAAAGTCACAGGGAAGTCCCTTTTGTCTCCATGAAGATCTTCCTAGAGCAGTCCTACAATGTAAACAGCTGTCTTGGGCAGTAGGGAGTTCTCCATCACTAGAAGCCCTCAAGCAGAGGCTGACTGCCCATTTATTGGGAATATTATAGTGTACAGAGGCCCCAATCATGGATCATGATGGCCATCCAAGTTCCTTCCAACTCTGAGATTCTATGAGTCTATGACATGATACCACCAAGTTTGATACTAGGCAGTGTAGCCCCAAGTGAAAGACTGAATTGGGCAGAATTGAATAGATGAAAGATGTTGCAGGAAGAGAGCATCTTTGTGCAATAGGGGATTCAGGGAAAGCTTTAGGATAGAAAGAGGTGAGCAGAAAGGCATAGTTAATGTACAGTAAATATTTGGTGATTAGTTGACACCTGCAACAATTTGGTATGATGGAAGTAACACATTTACTTGGGATTTGGAAAAGTTGGATTCTAATTCTATTAACCAAATTGCTAAGTGACTTCAGGCAAGTTGCTTCACTGCCCTTAGCCTCACATTCCCACATCTATAAAAGGAAGTAGGTGGACAAGATAATCTCTAATGAAGCTCAGTGGCAAAGCAGATAAAGCACTGGGCTTGGAGTCAAGAAGACCCATGTTTTCATTTGACTGGACACTTACTAGCTGTGTGACCCTCAGCAAGTCATTAACCTCCCTCTGCCTCAGTTTTCTAAACTGTAAAATGAGGATCATAATAGCATGTGCTTCCCAGGGCGGCTGTGAGGATCAAATGAGATATTTATAAAGTCTTTAACAGAGGGCTTGGTACATATTAGACACTTAATAAATATTTGTTCTCTCTACCTCCTCCCTTTTCTAAGGTTGTGTTCAACTTTGTCATTAGGTTCTAAAATTCCATATTTTAAGATCTCTTCTACCTCTAACATTTTCTGTCCTAATATCATGTTTTAAAATTCTTTCTAGTTCTCTCTTAAATTCTTTGCTTTATTATTCTTTGTTCCAAGGTCTCCTCCAAGCAGTCATTTGATCAAATAAGATGTATTTATTAGATGTCCACTATGTGCCATCAACTGTACTGGGTGCTGGGGACATAAAGACAAAGAAAAAGAAAAAAAAAAATAGTACCTGCCTTTGAAGAGCTTAGAGTCTATTATGGGGGAAAACAAATACACATATGAGTCCATTCAAAGTGGATACAGTATATACAGAATAAACATAGTACATAAAGGATAAACATGGTGAATGTAAAAATAACTTGGCAAGGAGACAAGCAGCTGGGGAGTGTAGGGATAGTTCAAGAAAAGCCCCATGTAAAAGGTGGCACCTAAACTGAGCCTTAAAGAAAGCTAGGGATTCTAAGAGGCCCTAAGACAAGAGTGCTGCTTGGGCACGGGGGAGGGTCAGTGCAAAAGAAGACATGGAAGAGCAAAAGAGACATAGAATAATTTTGCCAAGAAGCAGCAAGTCTACCAGGTCTGGCCAGAATGTGGTGTGCATGAAGGTGAGTCATGGTGTAATGAGCCTAGACAGGTCAACTGGAACCATATTGTGAAGGGCTTTGAAACACCAAACAAAAGAAGTTGTATTTGATCCTAAAGGTAAGAGGGAGCCCCTGGAACTTAGTAAAGAGGGAAAGTGACATGATCACTCTTTGCCTTGGGAATATCATTTTGCCAGTTGTGTACATGAGATGAATTGGATGGGGAGAGATCTAAGCTGAGGACGTCATCAAGGAGGTTATCACAATAGTAAGAATGAGAAATGACAAAAGACTGAATCAGTGGGTCAGTAAAGAGTATGGAAAGAAGGGCAGCATACATACAAGAAATGTGTGCATTGAGTCAACAAGACTTGGCAATTTTGGAAGGGGAGAGTGGCATTTCAATAAATGGAGTAACAGGGTGAAGCATTGAGGATCTGTTTGAGTTTACAACAGATATTGGAGAAGTTAAGAGGAGGGATAGATTGAAAAAACAGAGGAAGAAGAGTTTAACAAATCTTAAAAACTAAGATCTGATTTTTTTAAAAAAATCTAATAGATAATTAGCTAATCTTATTTTAATGAAAAAAAAACAAAAAAAATCAAGAGAAAACCAAATTGCTAATATCAAAAACTAAAAAAAGAGAATTCACCACAAATAAAGATGAAATAAAAGCAAGTAACTATCAAAAAAGGATAAGAATAAATGAAGTTTTCCTTAATATGACACATGTTATCTATCTAAAACTAAGAAACAACATTCTATATAATAGAGAAATATGAGAAGGTTTTCTAGTAAGAGCAGGGGTAAAGCAAGGATGTCCATTATCACCATTATTGTTTGATATAGTGCTAGAAAAAGAAATTGAGGGAGTAAGCATAGGAAAAGAGGAGACAAAATTATCATCTTTTGTGGATGACATGATGGCCTATTTAGTGAAACCAAAAGAATCAACTAAAATTAATTGTGACCAGCAAAGTAGCAGGATATAAATTAAACCCACATGAAGCATCAGATTTTCTGTATACTACCAACAAAACCCAGCAAGAAAAACTAGAAAGAGAAATTCCATTTGGAAGAACTGCAGAATGTATAAAATATTTGGGTGTCTACTAATTAAGACATTCACAAAAGTTATATAAATACAATTACAAAATATTTTTATAGAAATAAAGATGGATCTGAATAACTATAAAAATGTTATTTGTGGTTAGGCCATACCAATAAGGATAAAAATAAAAATATCTAAATTAACTTAATACCATATCAAACTACCAAATGATTACTTTATAGGGCTAGAAAAAATAATAGTGAAATTCAATAAAAAAAGGTAGGAAGGAAGGAGACCAAACAGTACTAGATTTCAAACTATACTACAAGGCAGTAATCATCAAAACTGTTTGGAACTGCCTCTTTATGCAGCATCCCATTTCATAGTTAGATAACTTCAATCGTTATAAAGTCTTCCTATCAGCCAAATATTGCAGTGGATTGAGCACTGGGCCTGGAGTCAGGAAGGCAAGCTCAACTGTGACCTCAGATCCTCATTAGCTATGTGACCCTGAAGAAGTCACATAACTTCTGAGTTTCCTCAACTGTAAAATGGGGGTAATAATAGCACCTACCTTCCAGGATTGTTATAAGAATCAAATGAGATAATATTTTCAAAATGTTTAGCACCATGCCTGGTATATAGTACATGCTTAATAAATGTTTGCTTGCTTCCTTATAACCAAACATTATTCTAGAGGACTCATGATAAAACTTACTACCCACCCCCTAATGGAGTGATAATAGACCCAAGGTTCAGATTGAGGCATATTTTTTGGACATGGCCAATGCAGGAATTAGTTTTGCTTGAATATCCATATTTGTTACAAGAGTTTTGTTTTCAATTGGAGTGGGGAGAAGTAGATGAAAGGAAGAAAAAATAAAATTTTATTAATTAAAAAATCAAATTAAAAAAATTTAAGAACAGATCTGATGCTCAAAGACATTAATGACTTACACCATGTCACATAGTATCAAAAGCAGAATAATAATCCAGGGCTCCTAATTCTCAAGTCCAATATTTTTCATCTTTTTTATTGTAACCTTGAACTTAATTTAATTTTTTACATGTGTGGTTTTTTTTTTGCCTTCTTCTAGATTGTAAGCTTTCTGAAGACAAGGATTGTGCCTTATTCCTCTTTTATGTCTCCCAGAGCTTTACACATCAGATCACCATAAAATTTAGAAGTGAAAGGAATCTTAGAGATTATCTATCCCATCTCCCTCATTTACAGATGAGGAAATTAAGACTCAAGGATGACTTGCTCAAGATCCCACTGACAGTCATTAGCAGAGCTATCATCAGATTCCAGGTCCTTTTATTCTAAATACAATATTCTTTCCACTATTGATTGATTCTTGCTTATGTTTATATGGGGTTTTATGGCTATAAAGCACTTGACATATGTTATTCATTCATTCACCAACTGTTTAATAAGCACCTATTATGTGCCATGCACATTATCACAGATTCTACCTACATTTTTAAATGCACCAGGAAATCATTTCATCTGATCCTCTGTGAGGTAGGTGTTGCAAATATTATTTCCATATTACAGTTGGGGAAACTGAGGCTCATTGAGGCTAGGCCTAAAGTCACATAACCAGAAACATAGTAGGGACTCAAACCCAGCTCTCCCAACTCCAAAAACAGTGCTTTTTCTACTACATCTAATTGAGGCTATTCTTCTACCTTTGTAATATTATATACTGAGTACATGGTCTTCTTTGAGGGAGGAAAGGGTGGAAACAAGCATTTATAATGGGCCTACTATGTGCCAGGCACTGTGCTAAGTGTTTTACAAATATCCTTTCATCATCATCCCAGCAATCCTGGGAGGTAGATGCTATTATTATCCCCATTTTACAGTTGAGGAAACTGAGGCATGACTTCCTTGTCACATGGCTAAATTGTGTCTGAAAACTCAGGTCTTCCTGACTCTATAGGCTAAGTCATCTAGGTTATTCAAAGGGTTCATTAGCAGCTGTCACCACAATATAAGGGTCTTGGATGGGGGAGCAAATTAGCTTTAGGAAAAAAGAATTCAGACAAGTACAGTCTGTCATTTTACAAAGGTCATCCATTGAAAACATGGCGTCATGAAAAGATCACTGGCTTTGTGCTGGAATGCTTGATCTGCTACTTATTACTTGGGTGAACTAGGTCATTTTGTGAGCAGAACCAGGAGAACACTGTACACAGTAACCACAACATGGTGCAATGATCAACCATGAATGATTTAGCTCTTCTCAGCAATAGAATTATCCAAGACAATTCCAAAGGACTCATGATGGAAAATGCTATCTACCTCCAGAGAAAGAACTATGGAGTCTAAATGCAGATCAAAGCATTCTAATTTTCACTTTCTATATTTTTGTGTGTGTGGTTTTCTTCTTTTGGTCTGTTTCTTTTTTCACAACCTGACTATTATGGAAATATATTTTGTATGATTCTGTGAATGTATATATCTATATAAGCTATATCAAATTGCATAATGTCTTAGAGAGGAGAGAGGGGAGGGAGAGAGGTAGAAAAATTTGGAGCTTAAAAGATTTTTTTTAAATGAATGTCAAAATTTGTCTTTATGTGTAATTGGGAAAAAATAAAATACTGTTTTTAAAAAAGAAATAAAAGAAAAAAGAACTAGGTAATTTCCCTTTCTGATCTGTCAAAATAAGGTGGTTAGACAATGTGACTTCTAAGCTCCACTCCTGCTCTAAACCCTACAAACTTAGAAGTTAGTCTCAGGAGCAACCCCCTAATATCAAAGATGGGAACATTCTAAGAAAGGAAGACCCCAGAATGGTGAAGGTCCTCAAGGCCATGCCATGTGAAGTTCAGAAGAAGGAACTAGGAATGTTTTAACCCAGAGAACTAAAGAGTCAATGCTATACAAGAACTGTCTTCAAGTATCTGAAGAGCTGCTGTGTGCACGGAGGACTTATGTTTGCAGTCCAAAATAGAGCAGGCTGTCTAGGAAGAGGGTATATTCCCTCTCAATGAAAGGTTTTACACATAGATTAGATGAACAATTGTCTGGTATGTTATAAAAGGTTTTGGGTTGTTTGTTTTTTTTCATATATAGTTTAAACTAGATCAGTAGGGGACAGCTAGGTGGCACAGTGGATAGAGCACTGGCCCTGGAGTCAGGAGGACCTGAGTTCAAATCTGGCCTCAGACACTTACTAGCTAGCTGTGTGACCTTGGGCAAGTCATTTAACCCCCATTGCCTCCTAAATAAAAAACAAAACAAAACAAAACAAAACTAGATCAGTAATAAAAATGAGAGCTACTGACCCATACATAAGAATGTCTGTGGGCTGCATATTGACTTAGAAAACTACATGTGTGTGTGTGTATATGTATATATATATAGAGAGATAGATAGATACATAGATATATATATACATGTGTGTACATATAAATTTGTGCATAAATATGGATATATGAAAAGATATTTCTGTGGGCTGCATATTGACTTAGAAAACCACACGTGTTTATATATATATGTATATATATATAAATATAAGCATATATAAAAATGTGTGTATATGAATGTATATGTATATATTTGTATCTGTGTATGTATACCTTTATATGTATATATTATGTGTTATATATTATGTGTATATATTATATATGCATTTTTCAACACTACTACTGCCACACTACTACTACTACTGCTACTCCTCCTCCTTCTCCTACTACTCCTACTCCTACTCCTACTCCTACTCCTACTCCTACTACTACTACTACTACTACTTCAACACATTAAAATCAGATCAAAACCTAACCTGGTTCAAGCAAGAATTGAGAATAATGTGGGCTGAATATGGCTCCTAGGTGGCATGGCCACCCTGGACTAGATGGTTCAACAATGCCCTAAGATTTGACTGGACAATCAGAAAATTCTCTTGATCTCTATCCCTCCTCTCCCCAGCCCCTAAGGGAGTTAATATTTTGCAATTTCTGCTCTAGGGTTTCCCCCTTTGATTTGTGACTACCCCCAGCAAAATTGATTAGCCCACCATACCTGGCCAGCACTAGGACCCAGCCTAGGCCATCAGACCATGCTTCATAACCCTTCCAACCAGCTATCCAGATTGAGTTGCCATCTGCTTGCCCACTGTGGCCTGCTCAGCCTCATCCCATGCCCCAGCCCTATCTTTCTACCTCTGGCTCTTGGAAGTCTTCACATTAATCTTATCTCCCTTCTCAGCTCCTCCGTCCACTTTCTACCTCTTGCTCTGGGCACAGTTTTTGAATCAATACAACCATTCTTCCTGGAAAGGGTGTGTCACTTGGCTGTCCTATGGATCAGCTCATCATTCCTGTGATTCCCTAAACTTTCCCGGTTCATCCCGCCCATAAATATTGTCTTCCCCTAATAAGATGTTAAGTCCTTAGAGGAAAGGACTGACTCACTTTTGGATTTGGGTCCCCAGCATTTAACACAGTGCTTGGCATAAATTAAACACAATTGTTTTCATTCATTCATTCATTCATTCATTCATGGCTGACTAGGTCCCTTTCAACTCTGAAGTTCTGTGTTTCTGTGAAAGTTGCTGGGGTTAGGTGTCTCACAGGCGGTAAACAAACAGGAAAGGCCAAGCCGCCAAGAGGCAGAGAATCCTTCCCAAAGGGCTGCAGGTCATAGACCCAGCTGATCTAATGGGCGGATTTTTTTTTTTTTAAACAAAACCCATGCAAACACATTGACACCATCCAGGAGCCAAAGTGTTTGTTTCACAGCAGCTGGAATCTGGCCTCCATATTCGGAAATGAGGAAAGAACGGATGCTAGGGAGAATATAGCTCTTAGTCAGGATTAGCCAGGGCTTGGCCTGAGCTCCACATCACTGGTGGGCCAGGAGAGGCAGCTGGAGGAGAGCAGAGGATCACACACAGTGGTCCAAAGCATCCAAATTCCAGCTGAGTCACTAACTAGTCCTGGGCGGGGGGGGGAGGGGGGAGAAACACATCCTGATCCCACAGAAAAGATCTGGAAGACATTAGATGGCAATGAGGAAGACATTAGCGAATTAGAAGAGCTCACCCTTCTTTGGTACTGGAAGGTTTACAAAGAACCACATGAATTTGGAACCAGAAGATCTGGGTCCTGTGTGGCTTTGGACAAACCAATTTAATTTCTCTGCTCTTGTTTCCTTTATCTATAAGAAAAGGTTACTGAAGTAGGTAAGTATAATATTCTCATTTTACAGATGAGCAAACCTGAGTCACTTAGTTTCAAGTTAGCTGAACTAGGTAAGTATTATTATTTCCATTTTGCAGATGAGCAAACCAAGGCTCTGAGTAATGTGTTTTGACCATAGTCATATAGGTAGTATGCTTCAAAGGAACTCCAGATTCCAAGGCTGAGGATCTTTCCACATTTTACCCTCCTGCTTTTGTTTTTCTGTGTCCTCAACAGTTCTTTGGATTTCAGTGGGAATGGTTTTTGCTGTACCATTCCTTCAATATGGTCATTCCTAAGCACATGTCCTGCTAACCACCAAGTGTCAATCAATTGACCAGGATTAACTATTTTCAATGTGAACAGTTTTGTTCCAAGGGAAGGAAAAGGAATAAGCGTTATTTAAGTGCTTACTCTGCGCCAGGCACTGTACTAAGCACTTTACAAATATTATCTGATTTGATCCAAGACAAAGGATCATGCCTGGGAGCTCTTAGCACACCAAAAAAAAAAAAAAAAAAAATGTGTTCTGGGGGCAGCTTGGTGGTGCAGTGGATAGAGTACCAGCCCTGGAGTCAGGAGGACCTGAGTTCAAATCTAGCCTCAGACCCTGGACAAGTCACTTAACCCCAATCGCCTTACCAAAATATAAACAAACAAATGTGTTCTGGTTAGGGAAGAGGGGAAGGGAAATTGAGGGAAATGGGAAGAAGAAGAAGCCTTAGGACCAAAGAAAAAACAGATAGTCTAAGTTGGTCAGTTATCTAAGTTCAGCTGATACATTTTGATATAATGGTTCTTGATACAGCTCCAGCCATCAATTAAATAAATAAATCTTGTTTTTAAACTGACATTTCAGCAGGAGTAATCCTCTCAGCAGCAGGATTGTGGACATTACCAGAGCATGCATTCATGTCCCCCTGCAAAGGAACAGACACCTCTCTCTCTGCACAATGAGTGTGTCTGGATCAGGAACACAATCTGACAGGATTTTTTAAAATTTCTGAATTTTTTAATTAGTTGCAAAGTTCACAAGCTTAATGACTGAAAACATCATGATTAATTGACTGGCCACCAGCATCTCTCCTCTTTGCCTACACAGCTTACCCTCACAACAACCCTGTGAAATGAGTATTGAGAATATAGCAGGTACCTTTCCTCTCTCCAGACCATGTGGAATCACCCATCAGAAAACAGGGTCCCCCAAGATTCCACACAGTTTATTGGAGAGGAACCAGGAATGGAAAGTCTGAACATACTTCAAGGATGGTTCTCTGTAGGCCAGGACCCCTTTTCTACAACATTCCCTTCCCACCTACCTTGTACCCACTGCACAAATATTAGCAACCCCATTTTATAGAATTTACTCACAGTCACATGGCTGAGTAGCTTCGGAACCAGGATTTTAATCCTGGCCACCTGTGCCTGGCAGGTCAAGCATTTTTTCCACTATGCTCTTTGTCCACAAGGTACGTATGTAGCTGTAATGTATTTGAAACTACACAGTATATGTGAGTTTTCTTGAGTTATCTCCATGTCATTTGCCCTTATAATCCTCCATTTTTTATGACTCTCAGACTATAGTGTATTTTTTTATTATTTTATTATTTTTATTATTAATTTATTTTGATTTATCAATAATCACTTCCATATGCTTTTGAGTTTAAAATTTTTCTCCCCCTTCCTCCCCACCGCCCTCCCCAAGATGACACACAATCTGATATAGGCTATACATTTACATTCCTATTAAACATATTTTCACATTAGTGATGTTGTAATTGTAAGTAAAAATTAAAACCAATAGGAGGAACCATCAGAAAGAGGAAACAAAACTCAACAGAAGACGGAAAAAAAAATAGCAATTCAACTTCCATAGTTCTTTCTTTGGATGTGCATAGCATCCAAAGAAAGCATCACGAGGCCTCTGGAGATGTCATAGATCCTTGTATTGCTGGGAAGTGTTGAGTTTATCAATATTAGTCATCGCACAAGGTGGCTGTTATTGTGTACAACATTCTCTTGGTTCTGCTCACTTCATATAGTGTATTTTCTTGATACCATTTCTCAAAATATTGTAATTTCTGGGACATAGCAATGCTTTCCTCTATGTAACTATTTGCATGATCTCTCCATGTGGTGTGGAGGTAGGCATGAGATTTTCGAAGGGGATTTTCACTTACATCTGACAGGTCCTGCCAAGCTGGAAAGAATTCCAATAGGACGCTGGCAGTGGATTCTGGCTCTGTTGTCCTGGGACCAGATTGGCAAAGTGCATCAGAGCTAACCACCATAAGGATGGTCACCAAGGAGGGAATATTGGGTGGGGGAGGGCATGGCAAAGTATGAAATGTGTAGGGATTGCCATCTGCATAGGTAGAGGGAGTACCCACATTGATGAAATTTGGGTTGTTTCAAGTTACCAAAAGAGTCAATGATTTAGAGGCTAGTGAAGCAAGACACTTGAAGTTTAGACTACCGTCCCAGAATATTCAGGCTATTGGGTAGGTACCCTACCTCTGTGCAACATTCCCCTTGATGAAGATATCATTTTAATCCATCAATCGACAAGTCTTTATTATGAAACTACTAGGTGTCAGGTATCATGCTAGGCACTGGAGGATACAAGGACAAAACCTAAATTGCCTTTGCCCTCAAGGACTTTACTTTCCATCAGGAGAAACAATACGAAATAATAATAATGTTTCTATAGCAATTTAAGGATCACAGAGCCCTCTACAAATATTATCTCATTTGATCCGCATAGCAACCCTATGAAATAGGTGTTATGATTTTTCCCATTTTACAGATGGGAAACTGTGCCAAGAAAGATTAAGGGACTTCCCCAGGGTCACAGCCAGAAGGTAGCATTTCAAATCAGGTCATCCTGACTCTAGGGCCAAAACTCTACCCTTGATATCATCCAGTTGTTTCACATATTAGCATAAACAAAAAGAACACAGTTCAATTCTGGAGCAGGCACTAGCAGCTGGGACACTTGAGGTGCTTACAAGTAACATCCCTTGCTTTCCTCCCTTTCTCACAAGAGCAGAGTGAGCAAATGAGGCCCATGGACTCCAAAAGGGCCTGGGAGTTTCCTTATCTGTGTAAGACAGGCACCACCTACTGATAACAGTGAGAACCCTATTAACTCTATACTCTCAGAGTCAGCCACAAGACTTTGCTGTGGGGAACAGTCTGTGCTGTGGGTCCATAGGATAAGAAGCTGCTTATGTTAAGGAACATTTAGCTTTAGGCCACAGGAACCTCATAGAATAATAAGAATCTTAGAGTGTTAGAGAGTCTTAAGACATAGACTATCAGAGTCAGAAGCAGGGGTATACTGAAGCCAGCTCCAAATTTTCAGTGTGAGCATTTAGACCTTGGAAATCAAGAAATGCTAAAAATCGGGGCTTGATCTGTTGTTTTGTTGATTGTCTAGACTTAAGAAAGAAATGGAGAAAACATTAACAAAACAGGCTCAACTTTAAAGTGTGCTGTTTTTCAAGGGATATAGTTGTTAAACAGTTAGTAGCACATCCCTGGCTAGAAGGAATCTCAAATTGTAGAATGTTAGGACCTGTTAGAGCCAGAAGGTACCTTAGTCCATCCAACCCCTACATTTGATCGGAGAAGAAAATGAACCCAAAGAGGTGAGGCTGCCTGAAATGGATCACCTAGGCCTACCTGAAGTCATTCTTTCCCCTGTATGGGATCTCCATAATCTACCTGGGGACACTTTCCACTATACATAAAGCCAGATTACCATTCATACTAGGTTAGATGTGACTGATATAACTCTGGAAAAACCCCTACCAGGCGTACCTGCATTGTAAATAAGGAAAAACAAAGCATTCTATAATGATGGACTTCCAGGCATCAAGTGAGTGGGTTCTGAGCTAGCCTCTCCTGTTGACCCAAGCCTGGGCTGAAAGACATGGAGGGTAAGGTTGAAGATGTGGCTTGGCTCCAGCTCATCAATAACTTTGGGAAAACTGGATTTTACCTAAAACAAATATTAGGGTTTAGGTTTTTTCTAGGCCCTACCGTGGCCTGTACCAGATCCCTGAGTCTTCTGTAAAGTCATTCTTCATCTCAGCAACTGACCTCCCTAATTACCCGGGGACATGAGGATCTGAATGTTCTAATTCTGGAATGTTCCAGGGTTTCTCCAAGCCCGCCCTGGCCTCACACCTCCAGGAGTGGCCTGGAACTGACCCATTCTCCAAAGCCTCAGGGAGCCAGGCCACCTAACAGAAAGTCTTTTATCCCCCAGAATTCTCATCCACAGTTAACATGACTGGACACCCACAAAGTAAAGGGATGGACAACATTAGAAATGCAGGACAACAAAGACAATCCTGTTTGTCTGTCCTTGTCCCTTTGCCTCTGTCTGTCTCCCTCAAGAACACATCCACACAAAAACACACCCAGAGCAGAAATAATACCTGTATTTATGAACAAAATGGAAGGAAGGAAACAAGCATTTATTAAGTGCTATGTGCCAGGCATTGTGTTTAAAAAAAAAAAATTAGTTGTAAAAGTAGGTAGTGCAGGGGCACTTAGGTGACTCAATAGATAGGGGAGTCAGGAAGACCTGAATTTAAATCCAGTCTCAGATACTTACTACCTGTGTGACCCTCGGCAAGTCACTTAGCCACTATTTGCCTCAGTTTCATCAACTGTAAAATGGGAAAAATAATATCACCTCTTTCCCGGGGTTGTTGTAAGCACCAAATGAAATAACATTTGTAAAGTGTTTAGCATAGTGCCTGGCACGTACTAGGGACTATGTAAATGCTAGCTATTATTGTTGTTATTATTAGTAGTGCAACAACTATAGGGGAAACCAGTTCTTGATTTCCCTGTGATGTTTCCCAGTTTCATAATTTATAAAATGTAGGCCAAAAATTATTTTTCTTTTTTAAAAAAAATTTTAAATTTATTTTTTCAAAAAAATTATTTTTCATGTGGTTGTTTGCGAGAAGTATTACTTTGAAAATCTAGAAGAAATAGGAATTTTAAATACATTATTGAACAAAAATTTGAGCTATTCCCATCTCTCCCCAAAAATTGTTCTCTGATACCTCATCGTGGTGAACAGATGACCCCGCAAAGGCTGTGTCAGGAAAGAGCAAACTCCAGCAGGACCTACTACAACAGAAAGACTTCAAGTACTATGCCAGGGCCCGAAGACATGAAAACTAACCTTGCTAGATTTAGAGAGTCTTTACCAGAAGTTAGGCCGCAGAGAGGAGGATTTCTTTTTTTTTCAGCCATAGCAAGCCATGAGAAAACCATTTACTGAGGCTTAGGCAGAGCACCCACACTGATGAAACCATGAAGTGTGGAAGTCTCAATTATTCCAAATGTTGTCTAGTCTTTCAGACCCTTTATGACCCTGAGGACCATACCACGTCAATACTGTCTGTGGGGTTTTCTTGGCAAGGACACTGAAGTGGTTTGCCATTTCCTTCTCCAGGGGGTTAAAAGACAAACATAAATTAAGTGACTTGCCCAGGGTCACACAACTTTCAAGTATCTGAGGTTGGATTTGAACTCAGGTCTCCCTGACTCCAGGCCTGGTGCTCTATCCACTGAACTACCTAGTTGCCTCCATTATTCCAATGATTAGACTACTATTATAGCAAAACCATGGATCCATTGAATTTTCTGGCAACCTGAAGTTTTCATGCCTTTTGGGTTCAAACAGAATTCCAAAATGTCAATCCTAGACAGGATTATAGAGATCATCTAGTTCAATCCCCTCAATTTGCAGAAGAAGAAACTAAGGCTCAGGGATAGCAGAGCTGAACTGCAGTGTTCTGACTCTGCAGCACAATGCTGTACTATAAAACTGTACAATGGGCATGATAATCATTATAAAGTGATTAGCACTGTGTCTGGCACATAATACGTGCTATATAAATGTTAGCTATTATTGTTATTTGGGGAAGCCAAGTGGCACAGTGGATAGAGCACAGCACCTGCAGTCAGGAAGATCTGAATTCAAATCCAACCTCAAACATTGACTAGCTGTGTGACCCTGGGCAAGTCACTTCACCCAGTTTGTCTCAGTTCCCTCATCTGTCAAATGATCTGGAGAAGGAAATGGCAAATCATTCCAGTATCTTTACCAAGAAAAACCCCAAATGGGGAAACAAGGAGTCAGACACAACTGAAAAAGATGAACAAAAACAACTGCTATTATTATTTTTGTTATTGTCATTACTATATCCTTTTGCCATGTCAGTGAAAATCTTCCTTAAATGCATGAATCCCCTCTTCTGGCTTAGTAAGTATAACATGGTGAATATAACTGAACATTACTTTATCGTGCAGGATTTCCAAATTATTCTTAATACTTCATAGGGTTAGAAACATGGAAAGCTTTCAGGATGTTAATGTTGGATGATATAGACTTGGCAATATATAAATAGTCAGTACAGAAGACTGGATTAATGGATACAAAAAGAAGAATCAGAGGATCGTGGATTCTGAATTGATAAGGGCCTCTAGTCCTTTCCCCTAGTGACTGGCTTGACCAAACATCTTCATTTTGCAGAGGAGGAAATTGAAACCCAGGTAGGTTTGTCATACGGGTAGTAAACATTCAAGGCAGCAAGGCAGTGCGGTACAATAGAGTGTTGGGTCTGGGGTCAGGAGACCTCAGTTCAAATCTGGTCCCAGATACTTAGTAGCAGTGTGACACTGGGAAAGTCACTTAATTTCATTTGCCTCAGTTTTCTCATCTGTAAAATGGGGATGATAATAATATCACCTACCTCTTAGGGTTGTTGTGAGGTTCAAATGAAATAACATTTGTAAAGTTTTTAGCACAATGCCTGGAACATAGTAGATGACTCTAGACCTAGAATTCTATCCTCTGCACCACACTGCCTCTCCTTTCTGGAGCTTTTCCTTAAAGTTGTTGTTCTTTTTAAACAACCAGATCCCTATAGCATCTTATTTTCTTATCTTTTTTCTCAAAATAAATTCAATTTGTTGCATATTTACTAAGTTCTGATTCTAGATAATATAGACTGTCCTGGGAGATGTTATTCTGTTGTTTCAGCAGTGTACGACACTTCATGACCCCATTTAGGGTTTTCTTGGTAAAGATACTGGAGTGGTTTGCCATTTCTTTCCCCAGCTCATTTTATAGATGAGGAAACTGAGGCAAATAGGGTTAAATGACTTGCCCAGGGTCATATAACTAGTAAGTGTCTGAGGCTAGATTTGAACTTGGGTCTTTTTGACTCAAAAACTGTATTCCTAAGCAATATCAATAGAAAGAAGGGAGCATATTGAAGAGATGTTGGTTGAAGGAGTTATGGGAAATGAGGCTAGCTGCAGAGGGTTGGGTCAGATTACAGAGGCCTTGAGTTCCAGACTAAGGCAAGCAGAGGTTAAGTGACTTCCCCAGGGTCACAAAGCTAGTGGGTGTCTGAGGCCACATTTGAACTCAGGTCTTACTGCCTCACAAACGTTATTCCTTTGCAAAAACAAACAAACAATAGCAACAACAAAAACCCATCTCCCCACAAAGTTAGTACAATTTTTGTTTATTATCTTTATTCTGATGCTGTATCTTGGTATGGAGATGAAACAGGAATCTCAAAGACTAGCAGAACACAAGCTCTGGTAGAGTATAAACTGGAAATGCTTCAAATGTGGCCCAAGAAACAGAATCTTCTCACACCCTACAATATAGAGTGATACTGGCCTTTCTTTGTACATGGCACCCTATCTCCCACCTCCAAGTTTCTGTATTGGTTGTCTCCCTTGCCTGGAACATTTGGACTCTAAATTCTTGATCTTAGAATCTTCAGATCTTCGATCTTCAAATCGTAACTTAAATTCCATCATCTTCAGGAGGCCTTTACAAGATTCCCCCAGATACTAGTTGTTGTTCAGTTGTGTCCAACTCTTCGTGACCCCAAGAACCATTGCATGCCAATAGTATCCATGCGGTTTTCTTGGCAAAGTTACTGAGGTGGTTTGCCGTTTCCTTCTCTGGTGGACCAAGGCCAACAGAGGTTAAGTGACTTACCTAGGGTTACCCAGCTGATAAGTGTCTGAGAATGGATTTGAACTCACGTCTTCTTGACTCCAAACCCAGCACTCTATCCACTGAGCCATCTATCTGCCTCCTAGTACCCTTACCTTTAAGATTACCTCTCCTCTTCCCCGTTTTTATCTTGTATGTATTTAGTTATTTACATGTTTTCTCCCCAATTAGAATGTGAGCTGCCTGAAAGCAGGGAAGGTGTTCTCCTTTCTTTATATTTCAAGGATTAGTGCCTGACACAAAGTAAGTGCTTATAAATGTTTGTTGACTGACTGTCATGTAAGCACCAGCCTAGCTAAGTTCAGATAAGTTCACTACTAGAAGGCTGGCCACCAGACGTTCATTTTTGTCGTTGGGTTTTCTTAAATTGTTATTTTTTTAAATTTTGCAATAGGATAATAATCAACAAAAATGAGTCAGGGGAGCCTGCAACCTGGGCTGGTAAGGGGAAATCCACACTATTGAAATTGTAGACCATAGATTTAGAGCTAGGAGGAAATTTAAATAAAACCCTAGGCAAAATGGAATGTATTTAAAATAAATGACATGGGACTAAGGATGCTGGGGGAAGGGGAGTAGAGAAGAGCACAAGACTTTCTTCAGTGGGAAGTCTGAGCATCACACGACGACAACTACAGTAAGCATTTATTAAGCACATACAATATGCATGGCATTGTACTAGGTGCTGGAGATGATGATGGTAGCTCATGAAGGCTAGGAGGAGAAGCTGAAATGAGCTAAGGAAGGAAGAAGACAAAGGAGGGTTGGACCAGCCCCAAAATGGAAAAAAAAAATGAGGCCAAGATTCAGGAACCAACATCATTCTAGAGTAGGTAGACTCTTCATTACCGATTCCATTGTTTGTTATTCATAACAAAAAGTCAACTTTCTCAAAAATCTCATGTGGAAGAATCCAGTTCTGTAGCTAAGCTAGACTCTCTTGGAACAGCAAGTTCTCAGATTTTCCATTGTCCATCTGTTTTTTTTTTTTTAATGAAAGAGGATTTATTTTATTTTATTGTATTTTTAGTGTCTCCTGTTTTTGCCCTTCTTTTCCTTTCAACCCTTCTCCATTTTAACTCCTCACTGCAACAACAACCACACAATAACAACAGCAATATTTAAGTCAACTGACATAACATCCACACCTGACCATGTATACCGCATGCCACATCTGTGGTTCCAATTAACCTTTAATAGTGGGTTAGAAACTCTCTTGCATTTTATACTTGAATCATGTATGATAGAAACATTACCAAATGTCTTTTAAATCAGAAAAGTTCCTGTCCAAATGGTAGAACCAAGATTAAGTTCATCCAAATGCAAAAATCTTTTAAATAAATGTATACCTCAGTTATGAACCCAAAATCAAGATGTACTCAAGAGAGTAGACTTATAAGGCCTTAGGACTCTCTAGTCTTTTAATTTCATTTTATTCATTTATTTGTTTTTTGTTTTCAACATTAACTTCTATAAGATTTCGAGTTCTAAATTTTCTCCCCCGCCTTCTGCTCCTCCCTCCTCAAGACGGCATGCAATCTGACAGAAGCTATTCATATGTAATCATATTAAACATATTTCCACATTAGTCACGTTGAAAAGAAGAATTAGAACCAAAGGAAAAAAAAATATAAGGAAGGAGAGAGAGAGAGACAAAAAATAGTATGCTTTGATCTGCATTTAGACTCCATAATTCTTTCTCTGGATTTGGATAGTATTTTCCATCATGAGTGTTTTGGAATTGTCTTAGATGCTTGTATTGCTGAGAAGATCTAAGTCTATCAAAGTTGGTCATCGTACAATGTTGCCGTTACTGTATACAATGTTCTTCTGGTTCTGCTCACTTCACTCAGCATCAGTTCATGTAAGTCTTTCCAGGTTTTTCTGAAGTCCACCTGCTCATCATTTCTTATAGCACAAAAGTATTCTGTTACATTCATATGCCACAACTTGTTCAGCCATTCCCCAGTTGATGGGTATCCCCTCAATTTCCAATTATTGCCCATCACAAAAAGAGCTGATATAAATTTTGTACATATGGGTCCTTTCCCCATTTTTATGATCTCTCTGGAATACAGACCTAGAAATGGTATTGCTGGGTCAAAGAGTATGCACAGTTTTATAGACCTTTGGGCATAGTTCCAAATTGCTTTCTAGAATGGTTCAATCAGTTCCCAACTCCACCAGCAATGCATTAGCTTTCCAATTTTCCCACATCTTCTCCAATATTTATCATTTTCTTGTTTTGTCATGTTAACCAATCTGATAGGTGTGATGTGGTACCTCAGAGTTGTTTTAATTCGCATTTCTCTAATCAACAGTGATTTAGAGCCTTTTTTCATGTTACTATAGATAGCTTTAATTTCTTCATTTAAAAATTGCCTGTTCATATCCTTTGACCATTTATCAATCGGGGAATGACTTGTAGTCTTATAAATTTGATTCAGTTCTCTATATATTTTAGAAATGAGGCCTTTATCAGAGACACTGGTTATAAAAATTCTTTCCCAGCTTTCTACTTCCCTTCTAATCTTGGTTGCTTTGGCTTTATTTGTGCAAAAACTTTTTAATTTAATGTAATAAAAATTATCCATTTTGCATTTCATAATGCTCTCTCTCTCTCTCTTGTTTGGTCATAAATTCTTCCATTCTCCATAGACCTGACAGGTAAACTATTCCTTGTTCTCCTAATTTGCTTATAGTCTCACTCATTATGTATAAATTATGTACCCATTTTAACCATGATATATGGTGTAAGATGTAGGCCTATGCCTAGTTTCTGCCGTACTATTTTCCAGTTTTCTCAACAGTTTTTATTAAATAATGAGTTCTTATGGTTTATCAAACAGAAGGTTACTATAGTCAATGGCTACTGTGTCTTGCATATCTAACCTATTCCACTGATCCACCATTCTATTTCTTAGCCAGGACCAAGAAGTTTTGATGATTGTTGCCTTACAACACAGTTTACATCTCAGGCTACTTTCTCTTGCATTTCTTTTCATTATTTCTCTAGATATTCTGGACCTTTTGTTCTACCAGATGAATTTTGTTATTATTTTTTCTAGCTTTATAAAATAATTTTTAGTTGTTTGATTGGTATGGCACCAAATAAGTAAATTAGCTTAGGTAGAATTGTCATTTTTATTATATTAACTTGGTGTACCCATGAGCAACTGATATTTTTCCAATTATTTAGATCTGACTTTATTTGCATGAAAAGTATTTTGTGATTGTGTTTATATAGTTCCTGGGTTTGTCTTGGCAAGCAGATTCCCAAATATTTTGTTTTCTACAGTTAATGGAATTTCTCTTTCTATCTCTTGCTGTTGGATTTTGTTAGTAATATATAGAAATGCTGATGATTTTTGTGGGTTTATCATTGTTCGTCTTCTTGATCTCAGTCTGAGCTTCTCTCTGCTCTGAGCAGCAGGTATGACTTGTTTTGTTTCCAAAGGGACATTGCCCTGACCTCATCTCCTGTAAAGGTAGAAATGAATAAAGACCACCTTCTGATCAGAGATTAAAAACTTGACACCAGGGGGGAAGTTTGGAGAAGTAAAGAGCCTGCTGAAGTCAATGGAAAAGACATGGACCAAGGATCAGGCAGGCCAGTCCTAAGAAGTCATCTCAGCCTAAGAACCAGGAACTGATTTGATAAAATAGATCATCAGAGCAGGACAGAAGAGTGAGCTGTTTATGGCTTCTGGATTCCTTTCAAGGTCCATTACGCCTGATCACATTATGCCTCTTACTTTTTACCCCCGGTATCCCTCCGTGATAATCTGGGCAAGTCACTCAACCACAAAGATGACCACTCAATCTTCACATACAGGTCTTGTCTCTCTTGGAGATTCTGCTGCACTTATCAATTAACTTCTGGATAACTCTACCTCAGTGTCTCACAGAAACCTCAAACCCAATGTATCCAGAATACAAATCATTATCTTCCCCTGAAATCTACCCCTACCCCTAACTTCCTTATTTCAATGAAGAAAGGTCAACATCCTTCTAGTCACCCAGGTTCACAACATCACAATCAACCTTGATTTTTCTCTCTCCTTCACCTCCACCAGAATCAACCAGTTGTCCAGCCTTGTTGATTTTACCTCCACATCCTTTCCCTTCTCTCCCCTTATCCAACCACCATCTGGGTTCAGGCTCTTATCCTCTCTCACCTGGATTATTACAATAGCCTTCTAATTGATCTCCTTGTTGCCAGTCTCTTCCTCCTCCAACATCAATTAATATTGATACAGTGCTTTACAAACAGTACCTCCTTTGATCCTCACAACCCTGAATGGTAGGTTCTATTATTATTCTCATTTTACAGATGAGGAAACTGAGGCAAACAGGGTGAAGAGATTTGCCCAGGGTCACAGTCAGTGTGTGTCTGTGGCCAAATTTGAACTCAGGAAGATGAGTCTTCTTGATTCCAGGCCTGGCACTCTATCCACTGAGCCACCTACCTGCCCATCTGGCACATGATAGGCCCTTAATAAATGCATTTTGACTGACAGATTAACCACAGCTCCTCCCTCCTCCCCCAACCATTAAGTTGAGATGTCACTGGAGTATGAAGTCAGAAATGCTTTGGACAACGTGCCTTCCTAGTGCCTACTCTACATGAGAAACCAGAGACACAGAGTCGACAGTTGATTATTCAAGTTCACTCAGAGAAGCCTGAGCAGAGCTCTCAATGAAGTCTCTTGTTTGGTCACCACCCACAATGGCCCCTGGGGTTTTTTAGGGAAGAGATTTGCTGATATCAGGCCTAATCATATTTATGATATTAAATACGTTAGTCCAATGCCTATTTGGCAGTTTCTCAGGGCCCTGAAGTTGTAAAACTAACCTGAGAAATGGTTCCTAAGAATCAGAGTACTTGGTTCTGAAGTTATAAGATTGTTAATCTAGAAATCACTGCGAGGCAGAAATTCTTCTGTAACTGGAGTCTTCAGCCCCCTCCCCCACCCTCCTTCTCTCTTATCCTCCCTCTCTCCCTTCCTCCTTCTCTCTCTCTCTCTCTCTCTCTCTCTCTCTCTCTCTCTCTCTGTCTCTCTGTCTCTCTTTCTCTCTCTCACACACACAGAGTTCTGTCCCATTTTCCCTTCAATAAGAATGAATTCATCTTTCAGCCTTTTCATTCTGCCAATCCTGATAGTCTAATTTGACCTGAGATGTTAATGGCTGGTCGTGGCTTAATATCCAGTCAAGTTAATATAATAGATCGTCATTATAACAGGCGACATTTCTACACTGCTTTGTGCTTGCCTCATCTCATTTCACTCTTACAACAACCTTGGCAGGCAGGGGGTACAGATATTATTTTCCACACTTTAAAAATGAGGAACCTATGGAATCGGGAGGGTAAAAGTGCCTCCACTATCAAATGGCAAGAGTTGATATAATCCATGCCCAGCGTCCTTTCCACCATGCAACAGCCTCCCTCTCATTCTAAATGCACATTTTAGAAGGAGTTCAGTGTTTGAACCCAAAGATCTTAGCAAGGTGCGACTGTCCGGCTTGAGACAGGGCCAGCGATGGAGATCTTTGGGGCAGGAGAAGCCTCTTCCAGAACCTCTAAAATCATGCCTACCTGGCTTAATAATAATTCATATTTAAAGCTGGCAAAGCACTTTTCTCACAAGAGCTCAGAGAAGTAGATGTGCAAGTGCTATTAGCGCCAATTTATAAATAAGAAAATCGAGGTTGAGAGGTAGCACAGTACCTGGCACAAAATAAGAGCTTAATAATAAGTACTTAATAAATACTTATTGACTTTAAATGACTTGGCCATGTTGACAAAGTCATTAATAATAATAATAATAGCTAACATTTACATAGCACTTTTGCCAGCACTGTGCCAAGAGCATTACAATTATTATCTCGTTTGATCTTCACAACAACCCTGGGAGGACAGTTCTATTAGTATTCCCATTTTATAGATGGGAAAACTGAAAGTGAATTGGCCAGGGTCACACAGTTATTAAGTATCTGAAGCTAGATTTGAATGTGGGTCTTCCTGACTCCAAGAGCAGCTAAGTAGCACAGTAGGTAGAGCACAGGACCTGGAGTCAGGAAGACCTGAGTTCAAATCCCACCTCAGACACTTACTAGCTGTGTGATCCTGGGCAAGTCACTTTACCTTGTTTGCCTCAGTTTCCTCATCTGTAGAATGGGCTGGAGAAGGAAATGGCAAACCACTCCAGCATCTTTGCCAAGAAAACCCAAATGGGGGTCACAAAGATTCAACTAGGACTAAACAACAGCACCAACGTCCTGACTCCAGAACTAGCACTCTATGCACTGTGCCGCCTAGCTTCCTAGTAGGATTTGAACCCAGGTCTCCAGAATCCAAGGGCAGCATATCACCTACTATACTATGTTGCCTCTTGGTGACTTAAGTTAAGTTTGGCCATAGACAAGTTAGGGTATGCCCTTCTGCTTGGTGTACATCTGCTTGTTCCTAAAAATTGTCATTGTCACTTTTAAGTTACAAAGGACCTAGGTCAAGCTTCTAGCATGTATGATGTGAGGATTAAGAGGGCTTTGGGGGTGTCCTGGGCAAGGATGGAAGGAGGAAGGCACTGAAACTTCATGTACATTCATCAATCAAGCAATAAGCATTTAGTAGGCACCTACTGTGTCTGAGGGGCTGAAGCTCCAAAGGCAGAGATTAAACAGTACCTGCTTTCAGAGAACTTAGATTTTATCAAGGGAGACAACAGATGCAGCTTCTGCTGATCACTCCTGTCACATAAGCATATACAAAATAAAAGTAATGGGGGGAGTGGGCGACACTATAATAATAGTTAGCATTTACATAGCACTTTGAGCTTTTCAGAGTGTTTTACACTAATTATCTCACTTGATTGTCACAACAATCTTGGCAGGCCTCAGTGTTATTAATATTGCCATTTCACAGATGAGGAAACTGATGGAGACAGGTTCAATGACTTGCCCAGTCACATGGCTAGCACCCATCTGAGGCTGAACTCAAACTCAGGTCTTCCTAACTCTATGTCTAGCTGTCGATCCCCCCATACCACATAGCCACCTAAGAGCTAGCACCTAGAAGAATCAGGAGATATTGTCCTGAGATGGCTCCCCTCCTCTACAAGGGAGCCAGAGGAGACAGGACAGAAGGAACCAGTGGAAACTGCCAGCAGGCTCTCACATCCCAGTCTATGGGAAGAGATCACCAATTGTCCCTTTGACTCCGGCTAATCCAGAGATGGGAAAGAAAAGGCATATAATACAAAACCCACTTCTTCCTTTGAAGAATCTGGTTCTTTGACATAGTTTCAAATCCCCTTATCAACCTCTGGCTCACACATACATTCTTTCCCACCATTTTCCAATCAACAATCTGTGAATCTAACTATTGTTCATCAAAAGATAGCTCCTAGTGGACCAAGCATGAGCAGAGGTCACATTGACATTAGCCTATTGACCAAAAGTATTTCTTGAATACTGTGAGGAATTCAGTGAAGATGTAATATTATCAATCACCCAATTAGCAATCATTTACTAAGTTCTTGCTATGTGTCAGGCACTGGTTTAGCACTGAGGATACAAAGAAAAAGTGAGAAGGGTCTCTATCCTCAAGAAGCTAGCATTCTCATGGTGGAGAATAGAGTGGGCATCAGGAGGTCTGGGCTCTCATCCTAGATCTCTTGCTAACTAGCTCTGTGATTCCAGCAAATTCCTTAACCCTCCCTGAGCTCCAGTTCCAGTAACAGGAAGCTCTCTACTTCATACTTTAGGTAAGTCATGGCCCCTCTATGTACCTCAGTTTCCCCATCTGTAAAATGAAGGGGGTAGACCAAATGATTTCCAAGGTCCCTCTCTAAACCCCTCCATCTTATGGTTCTAGGGCTCTTGTGAACAGAACTTTCCCACAGAGGTGGGAGTCATTTTCTTAAATCTGGTTCTAAAACAACAGTGCAAATGGATTCTTGCAGAAGCAACAGACACAAAATCTCTTTGTCCCTCTGAAGAGCAAAGGCCTCATTCCCATATCACATGGAAAGCATGCAATCTAAATTAGAGTTTCTATCACCTAGAGCTCTGGAGCCTGTAGGACTTTCAAGGTTGTTCTCTCCCAGGTAGGTATTCAATGCTTGTGTTTCAAACCATCTCCCCAAGGATTTTCTTCCAGCCAGCACTTCTACTAAGGTCACTAATTCTCTAATGGCCCTGGTCATAGTTCCCCCCTCATTCATGTGGAACAACAGAGTCACAGATTATCAATGATGGAAGAGACCACAGAAAGGATTGAGGTTTGGGGGTTTTTTATTCCTCTTTTAGGTAGCTATAGAGAGAAACTTTCTAACCAACTAAGCTATCCCAAAGTAGAATGGGTAGTGAGTTCCTTGTTGATGGAGGTCTTCAAGAAAAGGCTGGATAACCACTCTCACCAGGTGGGCCATGGAGGGAAATTCAGTTCTGGTCTGGGTTGAAATCAGTGATCATCTGACTCTGAAATTCTTCAAATCTAGACCAATTCTCAAATTTTATAAGGAAGGAAACTAGGCCCAGATAGGTAAAGAGACTTTCCTAAAGTCTTGTAGGTAGATGGCATAGTGGACAGAGTTCTAGGGTAGGGTCAGGAAGACCTAGTTCAAATTCGGCCTCAGACACTTCCTAGTTGTGTGACCTTGGGCAAGTCATTTAATCTCTGTCTGCCTTAGATTCTTCAACTGTACCTCCTGGGGTTGTTGTGAGGATTAAATGAGATAATAATTATAAAGCACTTAGCACAGTGCCTGGCACGTAATAGGCACTAAATATATGCTACTGTGGTTATGATGATGAGAATAAAGAGGTTATAATGGCGGTTCTAGGCCTAGAACTTTATTCTTTGGTCAGGCTTTCCAATAACTAGATTAGTAAGGGACAGATTTCACCCCCATTTTATGCAAAGGAAAACCAAAGTTTCAAGTTACCCTCTAGGTTATTGGTGGAATTCAGAACAGACCCTGATTTTTACTGTCTAGAACTGAGGATTAACCTTCCCCAGAAGTGGAGTATTCAGTGTTATTTTAAGGCTTCCTGGAACAATATTAAAGTACAGTTGGTAAAGGAGAAAGCACCAATTCAAACTCAGGCCTGAATGATAAATAATGACTTACAATCAATTGCAGGGTATTTGCATGTTGAAAGGAAAGTTTATTAACCCAAAGTATTAAATAAGGAACAAAAACTGATCAAATTATTTGTTCCATTAATATTCTTTATCAAGCAGATACGATATTCAGGAGAATTATCCCTCAGACAATGAAGAATGCCAAAGACGAAAAAGTGAGTGCATATAAGCTGAGGCTTCTAGCAAAATAACTTAACAAGCTTAAGGCAGACTTTTTGGAAGATTTACAACAAGGAAATAGTAAAAGAATGTCATGCTTTGATCAAAATAGAGTTTCAGACATCATTCACTGATTTCATTATGAAGGAGATGATATTGTGCAGAAATATATTCCAAAGGAGTAGTAAATTGATTTGCATTGTGAAAAAAAATTGAACATAATGGTCATTTGGGAGGTGGGTAGACGGCAACAAAACATTTAGATAAAATGTAGTCCCTGCACATAGCATAATAAAAAATTGAGATCCAAAAAACTTGCCTATTATGGTTGAGTAGCTAATAAGGGTCAGAACTGGGATTCACAGAAGCACAGAAACTCAAGAGTTAGAAGGAAATTTAAATGTCACCTAATTCAACCTGGCTCTGAACAAGAAACACGTCTTCATGTCCCTGATAGGTGGTCACTCAGCCTAGGATTGAAAATTTTCAATGAGAGGGAATCCACTACCTCCCAAGGCATCCCAACCCATCCTACTTTTGAGTAGTTTTAGTTGAAATCTACTTCTTCCCAACTTCCCTTCTCCAGTTCTGCCTCCTGGGGTCAAGCAGAATGGACCAAACACCTTTCCTTTTGGGTAAGCTTCAAACTCAAAATCTCCCTAATCCAAGTCTGAGGTTCTTTCAATGACAGGGTCCTCCAAGCTATGTGGTGCTGCTGGGGAAATAACCTAGACCAGTGAAATCTTGGATATAAAATAATAGCAACAAAACTCAGATTCTAAAATGGAAGAAAGATTTGTCTACCTCATGAGAGGTTTGGTGAGGAATATATTGGATAAATTTGAAAATAATAATAATGTAATTATTTTATAAGGTCATGACTTAATAATAATAGGTTGCAATACAAATATGACTTATTATTATTAGGATTGAGCATCTAGACCTTCTGGCCAAACTCGTGACCTGGGAGACTGGACATGGATACAACTTGGGTTTGGGTCACCCAGCCCAAAGCTGAGTTGGCCCCAAGCCTTAGTGATGGTGTGGGGTTGGAAGTGAGGATTTCCAGGTAGTAGTTATTCCTGCAGCCTTCACATTTGAATAAATTCTGGGGTTGCAAAGCTTCTGCAAACATTAACTCCTTTGATCTTCTAGAGAACCCAGGGAAATGTATTCATCTCCAATTTATAGCTGTGGCCAGCCAAAGAGCTGATGATCCCACCCTGCAGATCTCCACTCCAATCAAACCCCCTACTGGAGTATTTACTGTGCCCAGTTCTGGGCCACGCATTTTAGAAAGGATACAAATAAACTACAGGAGATCCAGAATCTGGAGGCTGCCTAGGGCAAAAATGATATGGAGCTCTCCCAAACTCAAGGGGAGCTGATTCAATTGTGTTGTTGTCATGAGGCCAATAGTTTGTTCTAATTGCCTCAACCAATGGTCTCTTTCTGGACTTTTGCTATTTCAGACTGAAACTAATGTTGGCTCCATCCCAGAGATAAATAGTTCAATCTCATTTACCTATTCCAGAAAAGAAGTACCTGATGAGCCGTAAACCCTTCGGTGAGTTAGGGGATGTCTACTCCAAGCATGTGAAGACTTCCCTAGGTGGAACGGGCAGATGAGAACAATTTGTTCCAATGGTCATGAAGGCAGCTGAAGCAGGTGCTGTGGAGAGCTTAGAGCTTGGTCAGACATAGAAGACACCAAGGTCATCCAATGCATCCCAGGTCATTGCCAGTCATCTTGAATTTTGTCTTTCCCCTAGACTTCGAGGACTCTGGAAGACAGAGTGAGGCTGACAACTTTGTGCTCCATTTAAATCCAATTCACCCACAAGTCAAGACATCACCGTACAATGTCACTGGTCTTCTTCAGAAATGAAGCACAAAAAACAACAATCCTAAAAAATAAGAGCTCACTCTTTTGTCCCTTAAGTTGTAGACCATGTAGTGTGCTCTGGCACAACACATCTTCACCCTCTGGAGAGAGGTTATCTTCACTGTCACCCTGTCCTTTCCCTCCCTGTTTTAAAACAACCCCAGCTTCTGAAGGATGGAAGAAATCTTCATAGCCATACTCAAGTCCAAATTAAAGCTTTTCACACTTAGAAGCAGCAGTTCCCAAAAGATCCCATCTCAGCAGGATTCCAAAGCTGTCCTTTGGTAGACCCAACTGCCAGAGAGTAGAGTCCAGTCCATCAGGCACTTTGGGCAGCGCCTCCAGGTCCTGTGAATGGAAGGCCATAACACATCTGAGCAATGTCTAGCAATAATCCAACATATTATACACAATCTAACGAAGAGTTACATAGGAGAGAATAAGGGATATGGATTCTGAGGTTCTCATGAGTCTTCCTATAAACCTCTCAATGAAGTTGAAATAGGTTTTTCTATTGCCTCAGGTGGATATTGTATTCAGAGGCTTCTGTCCATTTCAGACCAATTTTAGTACATATTCTAGTCAGTTTAGTTTTTAGTATACTGTTACATTTTTACTGTGCCTGATGACTGAGAGTAATCATGGCAATGGGAGGTGCTTTTGAATTTGGAGAGTTACAGACATTTCATTACCTGATCCATGTAATGAATCCCTGCAGTCATTATGGAGGTGAGATTGTGGTCTTCCAAATTATAGTAGAAAGTCCAACAATGGTTTAATAACAGTCATGGAGTCTACTTTGGCAACAGAGTATGCTTCAACCTATCTAAAAACATAGCTATGATAAGAATATATTCATAATTACATATAGCCATTTGAACAAAATTAACTTGCATGTGTTAATGAAAGGTCTCCAGGCAGTGAAGTGTATTGCTCTCTTTCTTTTGATCAGCTTCCCAACATTATGTACCAGGCAAAAAGGACTGGTGACCTTTTCTAAATCCACTTGAACTCAGTAGCCTTTGACCCTATCAATCACCCTCTTTTCCTTGAGACTCTCTTCTCTCTAGGTTTTTAGGACACCACTTTCTCCAGTTTCTCCTCTTACCTGAGTCATGTCCTCCACCTCATCTAGGTCATCCCCACTAACTGTAGGTATCCCACAGGGCTCTGTCCTAGGTTCTCTTCTCTCTTTCCTTCCTCCATACTATTTCATTTGATGATCTCATCAGTTCCCATGGATCTAATTATCTCTATGCCAGTGATTCTCAAATCTATTTATCCAACCTTAATCTCTCATCTGACCTCCAATTTCTCATATCCCAAATGCCTATGAGATATCTTGAACTGGAAGTCCTATAAACATTTTAAGTTACGTCCAAAACTGAACTCCTCTTTCCCACCAAACCTTCCCTTCTTCCTAACTTCCCTCTCACTATTGAGGGCGTTGTTGCCTTCCCAGTCACTGAGGCTAGAAACCTAGGTGTCACCCTTGACTCCTTACCTTTCTACCCTTCTCCAACCCCCATATCCAATCTCTTGCCAAGGCCTATAGATTTTCTCCTTAACATCTCCTACACACGCCCCCTTCTCTGGTACTGTCACCATCCTGGCAAGGGCCTTCAACACCTCGCACTTGGAACACAGTAAAAGCCTTCCTCCCTCCCTGCTCCAATTCACCTTCCATTCAGCTGTTCAAATGATCATCCTAATGTGCGGGTCTGACCATGTCACTTTCCTATTCAGACTCTAATGGTTCTCTATCACCTCAAGAATCAAATATAAAATCCTCTGGTATTAAAGTTCTTCATATTCTGACAATCCCGCTTCACCTTCCATCTTTCCAGTCTTACACCTTGCTCCCTGCTACCTACTCTATGAACCAGGGACACTGGATTTCTTGCTTTTCCTTGAACAATTCAACCCAATTCAATAAACATTTACTAACCACCTACTATGGGGCAGCTAGGTGGTGAAGCGCAGGGCCTAGATGGAGTCAGGAAGAGTCATCTTCCTGAGTTCAAATCTAGTCTCAGATACTTACTAGCTGTGGGCAAATTACTTCACCCTGTTTGCCTCAGTTTCCTCATCTGTAAAATAAGCCAGTATCTCTGCTGCGAAAACCTTAAATGTGCTCGGACACAACTGAAAAATGACTGAACAAAAACATGTGCCAGGCACTATGCCAAGCACTGGGGATACATAGAGGCTAAAGACAACCCCTGTCCTCAAGGAACTTACAATCTAATGCGGGAGAACAAGACATTCAATCTCCCAACTCTGGGCATTTTTTGTGGCTGTACCCCACACCTTGGAAAGCTCTCCCTCCTCATCTCAGCCTCTTGGCTCTCCTGATTTCCTTTGCATCCCAGCTAAAATTCCACCTTCTGCAGGAATCCTTTCTCCATTTCTCTTAATTCTAGCGCTTTCCTTCTATTTCCTCTTTGTCCTGAATGTAGCTTGTATGCACAGTTACTTGCATGTTGTCTGCCCCCTCCCATTGCCCTTCTTTACATCCCCAGCACTTAGCACAGTGTCTGACACTTAAATGCTTAATGACTTGATTGATGTGAAAACACTGGTGAAGGGACTCCTAGCTGTGTCATGAGGTTGAAGGATCTGAGGACGTTTGCCCTCAAGAAGATCATAGGATCAGAGCTAGAAGGAACCTTTAAAGGTTATGGAGCCCAACTCTCCCCCCCTTTTTTTTTTTAGAAAGAGAAGCCAAGTGAGATTAAGTAACTTCTCAGAGGCCCACAGCTAGTAAGTATCTGAGGGAGAAATCGAACCCAAGTCTTCCTGAAACAAAGCCCATTACTCTATTAACTACACCAGGTTTCCATGATCCTTCAGCGAGATTGTGACTTGTCTCAGGTCACACAGCTAGGAATAGATTCTTCTAACATAATCCGTCACTCTCCTCCCCACATCCAACATCCCTCCCCCCACCCACACTTCCACCTCCTCCCTTAGGTGGACTTTATGCCTCTTAATGGCTCTGCTGGCTTCAAATATCAGATTAGTATATGGTTTGTTTATATAGATATATATTTTTCCCCAACTAAATTACCCATAGCTTCCGAAGAATGATTAGACTGGAAAATGATGTGAATGGGTCCCACCCATCTTTCAAGGCAGGATCCCAGAGGAAGAGTTTGGGTGGTGCAAGTTTAAAAAAAAAAAAAAGAGCATGATATATATTTCCCAATCTCCACACTATCTTTTTTTTCTTTTAAATAGGCTGAGGGCCTAAGGTTTCCCCAAGGCACAATGAAACCTCCCATAACACCACTGATAAAGGGATGAAACTCTAACTTGAGTTTCTTTTTAAAATTGAGGAATCCTGAAGGCTAATTGTTTTTGTGATTTTCTGCCATAGGATCATAGAAAAATAGCTCCCTTTTCTATAAATGCTGAAAGTTTACAAAGTATTTTGTCATAAAAATGATTCTTTGAAGTGGGTATCGCAAGAATCTGGTATTAGACCCTTTTTATAGATGAGAAAACTGAGGCTCAGAAAGTCAATCATCTTACAACCCAAGTTTCCTGACTACAAGTCCACCTCTCTTTCTGTTAGGCTTCAAGGCAGTGTGGAATAGTGGGAACACTCCAGCACCCTATCTAAGTACCTAAGAAGGTACTTAGAAAATGTTTGCTGAATTGAATTGCAGACTATTAACCTATGTGAGCCAGAAGAAATGGAGTTTTACTGCCTCCAATTAACTGATAAATGACAGAAACTTTTGGTAACCTCAATCTGTTTGGATTTTATCTTCGGAACAACCCTGGCAGGTAGGTGCTATTGTTAAAAATGCCAGAAAATGCTAGCTACTATCTAGGTTTTCGGTCACCACCTCTCCTGGTTCTTTTCTAAGCTATCTGACCACTACTTCTCAGTCTCTTTTGCTGGATCTACGTCCAGATCACCCCCTTTAACTATAGGTGTTCGTCAGGATTCTGTCCTGGGCAAAACGGACGCTTGCCAAAAAGACTATTTTATGGAGAACTCACCCAGGGCGATCACTCACATGGTGGTCAGAAGAAGTGATACATGTCTCTCTTAAGAACTTGGAATTGATTGTGTGACATGGGAGACACTGGCACAGGACCACCTGGCATGGTGTGCCCACATCAGAGGAGGTGCTGTTCTCTATAAGCAGAGTAGAATTGAAATAGCTCAAACAAAACACTAGATGCACAAATTTAGAGAATCCTCCCCAAATGTTCATATGGTGCCAACCTGTGGTAGAACATTCCAAGCTCATATTGGTCTGATCAGCCACAGTAGGACACACGGTAACTTGACTTTAGCATAGTGGTGTCACTTTGGGCCTCTTTTAAGGACAACCAACCAACTTCACTTGGTGATCTCATCAGCATCAGCATTTAATGCTGGATAATTTAGTATAATTTAATATACTAGTGATTCTCAAATCTACCTATCCTGCCCCAATCTCTCTGCTGACCTCCAATCTCACATGTCCCAACTGCCTTTCACACATCTCAAACTGGATGTCCAATAGACATCTGAAACTCAATGTGTACAAAACAGAATTCTGAATCTTTTCCCCTAAACCTTCCCCCTCCTCGCCATCTTCCCTATTACAGCAGAGGATAAGAACATCCACCCAGTGTCTCAGGCTCAAAACCTAGGAGTCATCCTGGATTTCTCACTATCTCCCACCCTGCTTTTCCAAGCTGTTTCCAAAAGGCCTGCCGATTTCACCTTTGCCATGTCTCTCAAATGTTCCTCTTTCTCTCCTCTGACATTGTCATCTCCTCAGAACAGGCCTTCATCACCTCACACCCAGATAACTGCAGGACCTGGCTGGTGGGTTTGCATTTCTCAAATTTCTCCCCACTCCCATCTGACTTCCATCCAGCCACCACACCGATTTTCCTAAAGTGCAGGTCTGATCTTGTCATTCCTCCCCTACTCAATAAACTCCAGTGACTCTCTATTGCTTCCAGGATCAAATAAACATCTTCTGTCTGGCATTCAAAGCCCTTCATAACCTTCTACCTTTTCCCTACCATACCATCTTCTACCTTTCCAGTCTACTTACACCTTACTCCCCACTACACTCTTTGATCCAGTGACACTGGCCTCCTGGCTGTTCTATGAACAAAACATTCCCTTTCTTGGATCTGGGCATTTTCTCTACCTGTCCTCCATACCTGCAATGCTCTCTCTTCTCCACTCCAACTACTGACCTCCCTGACTTCCTTTAAGTCCCAACTAAAATACCACCTCCTACAGGAAGCCTTCCGCAACTCCTCTTAATTCCACTGCTTTCCCTCTTTCACCTCCTATTTATCCTGTATTCAGCTTGCTTTGTATATATCTGTTTGCATGTTATCTCCCCTATTAGACTGTAAGCTTTTTGAGGGCAGGGACTGTCTTTTGCCTTTTTTTGTATCCCCAGTGCTCAGCACAATGCCTCACACATGGTAGGTCCTTAATAAATGTTCATTGAATTTAACCAAATTATTATTAATATCCATTCTGCTTCTCTCGCATGTCTCTTGTGCAGATGAAATGTCATATAAACTGGAAAGCTTGTAACTAGAAAAGACTGAAGTCATTTTGGTCTAAAGGAAAGAAGACTGCATTTGGAGTCACCAGGAGTTGGTTTTAGACCTAACCCTGCCACTTACCAGCTGTGTGATTTTTGGCCAGTTAAATCACCCCTCTGAGTCTCAGTCTTCTGCTCTATATAATAAAGATATTAAAACCTGTACTTTCTTCCTCACAGGAGTATTGTGAAGAATTATGAGTTATTATTATTGCTATTATCATCTATAAAGTATTCATTAGCTGTGCTAAATGGTCCTTAAGGATCTTTAAAGTCAAGAAGTTCTGAGTTCAAATCTAGCCTCAGACACTTACTAGCTGTGTGACTCTGGGTGGGCAAGTCATTTAATTTCTGCCCGTCTTAGTTTCCTCATCTGTAAAATGAGGATAATAATAGCATCTCAAGTTTGCTGTGAGACTAAAGGAGATAATATTTGTAAAGCACTCTGCAAACCTTAAAGCACTATATGTTAGCATCATCATCATTAAATTATTATTATTATCATCACCATCATTATTACCAGTATATTAGGAAGGGCTGGAGTGTACCCTGAAGAGAACAACTGAGAAGTCATTCCATTACCAGCTGAGAGAACTGGTGTGTTTAGCCTAGATAAGAGAAAACAGTGAGGGGGTGGGGGGCAGGGTGGAGAATAACTCTTTTCAAATGTCTGAAGGATTGCTATTGAAGAGAAGATAGATAATCTTGGTCTGTTTAACCCCAGCGGCAGACTGGAACAATGGGTAGAAGTTACAAAGAAACAGATTTGAGAAAGGAAAACTTTCAACCTGTTGCAGGTACCCAGAAATGGAAGAAGTCCAAATGCAGGACTTCAAGCCAAGGGTGGACGCAACTTGGGGGAGGATGTTGTTAAGGGGATCTCTATAAAACAGAGGTTCTTAATAATAATGGCTAGCATACTGGAAGGTTTGCAAAACACTTTACAAATTTTTTTTTCTTATCCTCACAAACACTCTATGAGGCAGATGCTCTTGTTTAGCCCCATTTTACAGATGAGGAAACTGAGGCAGAGATTAAGTGATTTGCCCAGAGTCACACAGCTAGTAAGTAAGTGGCTAAGGTTGAGATTTGAACTCAGGTCTTCTTGATTCCAGGGCCAACTTTCTATGGACTGTACCACTAGCTGCCTCTTAATATTGTTTGAATCAAGGTCCCTTTTAGCAAATAAGGGCCCCCTTCAGAGAATTAACATTTTTAAATACATAAAATAAAATACTTAGGATTACAAAGGAAACCACTTTAATTATCAAAATATTAAAAGAATAAGTTCACTGATCCCAGGTTAGGAATCCTTGTTATAAGGGTACAAGCTGGACTAGAGGGTCTCTGAGGACCTTCCCAAATCTTCAGCTATGACACTTTGATTCTGCAAATGTTAGATCTGAAAGAGACTTTTTGAATCACCTCATTGCTCACCCTCATTTGTGTAGATGTGTAAATAGAGGCTCATGGGTAACTTGTAAAGGTAATGAAATATTCCTCCAGCAGGGACTACAACAAAAAAGAATCTATCTGGTGGGGACAGGAGCTGTCAAAATGGACTATTCCAGCATGCTTCCCATGTCCTAATAAATCCACAGACTTTCTTCCATCCTTTCCCCTACTATCCGCATACATCTGTGTTTAAGTTCCCAGGAAGGGCCAGAGCAAATTCCCTAAGCAAAAAATGTTTGCTGTCTTGGTTCTATGCAGATACGCCCAGGACCCTGGCCATCCCAACTGAAGAAATATTGAGCAATGGTTGGCCAGTAGTGGACTTTGGCCTGATTGTTAGTGATCTGCACGGGAGAAACACAATCTCCCACCCAGAGGCATCTTTCAAGGCCATGCCTTGAGCTAATTGTATTTCCTTTATCACTTAAATGAACCGATGGCAGATCAAAAACTATGTAAACACCCAGACAGACACACCCTAGTACAAGAAGTGGATAAATAGACAAAGTAGGTATGTGCCCAGGCAGCCGCACAAGCAGATCGGCTAAAGTTTCCTCACCTGGGGTCAGTGAACTTATTTATTTATTTATTTAATATTTTGATAACTATATTTCAGTATAATTGGTTTCCTTTGCAATCCTATGTATTTCATTTTATGCATTTTAAAACAGTATTCTGAGAAAGGGTCCACAGTTTTCACCAGACCACCAAACGGGGATTATGATACAAACAGAAGTTAAGGACCTCTGATTTAGATGCTCAGATGGATCTGTGAACCCATTAAAATGGATACTTCTTCCATGGTTGCACAGAATTCATCCACACTTTGTTGGGTATGATATTCTGGTCATGTAAATTCTCCAAAGAAATTCCACCCAATAAGCTAGAGGTTTTCTTTCCTCTGATTCTTTATCTAGTTTGACCCTGAGTGTGCTCATCTGTTATTCTCTACTATCACTACATGATCAATCCGCTCATCTCCTTTTATGATCATTCATGTCTTTGATGATGATTTTTTTCATCACGTTTCACATATAAATCATTGCTAGTAACAGTTCAAAACCAGCTGAGGACCACCATGTTCTCTGGGTCACATTACAGTACTGAGTGTTTCAGTGCAGTTTTAAGCTTTATAAAATAACTTAACCTTTACTGATCTTTCTATGTGACCAATCCATCTTTTTCTTTTTCATTCAGCATTTCTCTGATAATATGGTTTATTCCAGAGCTTCCTCAAAGTGCTTTATCTGCCATAGGTTGCTGCCTGCTCACACATGCTATTCATTCCATGCCTTTCTCCACTGCTTTGTAAGATACATATTTTTAGTTCCTTGGAGGTTGTTGTGTGTCATGACTTTTAGTTATATGACAACTGGAAGAACATTGGTGTTAAAAAGATAATACCATTGGGGCAGCAAGGTGGTGCAGTGGATAGAGCATTGGCCCTGGAGTCAGGAGTACCTGAGTTCAAATCTGGCCTCAGACACTTACTAGCTATGTGACCCTGGGCAAGTCTCTTAACTACGCTTACCTCTAAAGAAAAAAGATAGACTAGTTTTTGGTACCTTCTAATAGTAGCCATTACTAGGGTGGGAAGCGGGGCCAAGAAGAAAAAAAAAGGGAAGAAAAAGAAATACACATGGTAACTTTATTATATATTGAAGAGGAATAGCAAGTTGTATATAACAGATTCGCAGTTTTGGAGGCAGAGCCAAGATGAGAAAAGGCAGCGACTCACCTGAGCTCTCCCCCAGACCCCTCCAAATACCTTTTAAAAATGACTCTAAACAAATTTGAGACCAGCAGAACTCACAAAAAGATGGAGAGAAACAAATTTCTAGCCCATGACAACTTACAGGGTTGGCAGGAAAGGTCTGTTGCACCAGGGCGAGAAAGGAGCACAGTCCAGTGCAGGCTGCACCAGTGAAGACCGGGCCCCAGCAAACCCAGAGCAGGCCCTGGGGAGACTGAATCATGGTGGCAGGGGCAGCTTCCAGACCTCTCAGCCCATAGACACCAAAGACAACTGAGAAGGCCAGCAGGAAAGGTCTGTCGCACCTGAGTGAGAATAGAGAACAGTCCAGCCCAGGCTGCACTAGCACAGCCCTGGCCAGAGCAAACCAGGAGCAGACCTCAGGAGTGACTGAATCAGCAGCAGCCAGAGCTCTCAGTCCACAGACAGTAAGGGGGTCAAAAAACTGATCAGAAGGAGATTACAAGGATCTCTTTGCTAGCACTGAGGCAGGACTCTGTTGCTTTGCCCATACTCAGATCCAGGTCTCAGTCCTAGGTGGCAGGCCCAGGGCAAGAAGGAGCACTAGCATAGCAGAGCTTGAGGCCACAGTGGAGGGGGGACCCTCCTCACAATTTCCAGGGCAGAAAAGAGCACTTGTGGTTCCTTACAGACCAGAGCACAGGCCAGGATTGTAGTAAACACCTCTCCTTAGATCATACCATCTTAGAAGACCTAAAAACTTACAAATCCCTAGAAGTATCTTTGAAAAAAGCTGCACAAAATCCCTGAAGCTTGGGACAGTGCACCCTCCACTCTGGAAATAGAGCCCTACTTTAACAAAGAGTTAAAAGTCAAGTAAGAGACTGAGAAATGAGCAAACAACAGAAAAGAACGCTGACTATAGAAAGTTACTGTGATGACAAAGAAGATCAAAACACATACTCAGAAGACAACAAAGTCAAAGTTCCTATATCCGAAACCTCCAAGAAAAATATGAAATGGTCTCAGGCCATGGAAGAGTTAAAAAAGGATTTTGAAAAGAGAGTAAGAGAAGAAGAGGAAAAATTAGGGAGAGAAATAAGAATGATGAAAGAAAATAATGAAAAATGAATCAACAGCTTGGTAAAGGAGACCCCAAAAAAAGAGAAAATAACACCTTAAAAAACAGGCTAGGCCAAATGGTAAAAGTGGTCCAAAAATCCAATGAGGAGAAGAATTCCTTAAAAACCCGAATTGGCCAAATGGAAAAGAAGGTCCAAAAGGTCACTGAAGAAAATAACTCCTTAAAAATTAGAATGCAGCAAATGGAAGCTAATAGCTTCGTGAGAAATCAAGAAATAATAAAACAAAACCAAAAGAATGAAAAAAATAGAAAAAAATGTGAAATATCTCATTGGGAAAACAACTGATCTGGAAAACAGATCTAGGAGAGATAACTTAAAAATTATTGGACTACCTGAAAACCATGATCAAAAAAAGAGCTTAGACATCATATTTCAAGAAATTATCAAGGAAAACTATTCTAATATTCTAGAACCAAAGGGTAAAATAGGAATCGAAATAATCCACTGATCACCTTCTAAAACAGATCCCAAAATGAAAACTGCCAGGAATATTATAGCCAAATTCCAAAGTTCCCAGGTCAAGGAGAAAATATTGCAAGCCGTCAGAAAGAAATAATTCAAGTATCATGGATCCACAGTCAGGATAAAACAAGATTTAGCAGGTTCTACATTAAAGGATCAGAGGGTTTGGAATATGATATTTTGGAGGTCAAAGGAGCTAGGGTTACAACCAAGAATCATCTACCCAGAAAAACTGGTTTGTTATTTCCTTCTCCAGCTCATTCTTTACAGATGAGGAAACTGAGGCAAATAGGGGTAAGTAACTTGCCCAGCTTCACATGGCTAGTAAATTCCTGAGGCCAGATTTGAACTCAAGAAAATGAGATTTCCTGACTCCAGGCCTGATACTTTATCCACTGTGCCACCTAACTGCCCCACCTACCACCCCCCAAAAAAGAGGCATATAGCTTTGTAGTTATCACCATCATCTCAATTGCCTTTTTTTTTTTAGGGTTAATAAGCCCTGTATTATTTTCTCATACTCTAAATTGTTTCCTCCTTCAGATACCTTTTGAATCAATCCTTTAATGATGTCATCATTGTCTCCCTTCTAGCACAGACGACCTCCATATATATATTTGGTCTAATCCAGATAGAATCATGAGTTGAATTGAATAGGATAGAATTTAATTAAAGAAAAAGGTTCTCGTGCACTTGGGTTCAAAATATCACCTGCATAAATACAGAACAGGAGAGACTAGATTAGACAACATTTTGCATGGGAAAAAAATCCAGGAGTCTTAGTGTGAGCTCCATATGAGTCAACAATGTGACATGGTTTAAAAAGTGAATTTAACCTTATAATTCATGGAGAGGCATAGAGTTCAGAATCAGAGTCTTACTGTTTTCTAGAGTTTTGTTTTTGTTTCTGGGCATCATATTTTAGGAAGGCCATTAACATGCTAGATTGTGTCTAGTGAAGGACAATCTGGATGCAGGCCTGGAAAATGGGCCAGTTGAAGGCTGATTAAAGAAAGCAGGTATGTTAAATCAAGGGGAGAGACAATTTAGAGCGACATGATCTTTATCATATAAACACCTGCTGAAATGGCTGGAGATTTTTATCCTGGAAAGAAAAAGACTGAGGGGAAACACAACAGCCATCTTCAAATTCTCCAAGTTCTGTGGAAGAGGAATTTAGATTTGCTCTACTGGGGCCTAGAAGATCAAGGTAGGACCATTGGGTCCAATGGGAAGCAAGAGTGAAGCAGGTTTGGGCTCCGTGGAGGAAGAACTTCCTGACAATCAGAGACTCTCTCAGGGAAATGGGCTGTTTCAGACGATAAAGAGTGAGACATCAACAATCAGAGGATGGCTAGTCATTTCTTGGGGATATTGCAGAAGGGATTCACTTCTCAGATGAGGTAGCTAGGCAGTAGAATGGATAGAGTAATTGCCTTGGAGGCAAAAAGATTGGGGTTTAAATCTTGTCTCAGATACTTCCAAGCTTTGTGACCCTGGTCAGATTGCCTCAGCTCTCTCTGCTTCAATTCCTTCATCTGTAAAGGGATCACAGTAACAGCACCTGCCTCAGAGGCTTGTTTGGGGATCAGATGCCTTACTACAGAGTGTCCCAAAGGTCTTAGTGTAGTTTAAAGAGATCTTAAAACTGCACTAAGACTTTGTGGACAAACTTTACCTGTAAAGTCCTATATAGTGATTCAGCGCTTAGCACAGTGCCTGGCACAGAGTAGGCATTTAATAAATGTGTATTAATTGATTATTGATTGATTGACAGTAATAATAGCTTATATTTATATAGCACTTTGAGGTTTTCAAAGCACTTTAAATATATTATTTCATTTGATCCTCACAACTCTTTGAAATAGGTGCTATTATTATTGTCCTTTTAGAGCTGAGTAAACTGAGGCTCAGAGAGATCAAATGACTTATCCAAGGTCAGACAGCTAATGAGACAGAACTCAAACTCAGGTTGTCCTGATTCCAGGTCTAGTACTCTTTACGCTCCTTCTATTATTGGAATTGGATTAGATCTATGCTTCCCAACATACAGTACTTTCTGGACCTATAAAAATATAAATTCTCTACCATGGAAAAGAGCAAACTTCACATTTGTTCCCATCTGCTCAGACAGCAGGAACCAGAAGTCAAGGAAATGGAAGGGGCAGGATGATGGGGGTGGGGAGCGAAGCCATGAAGGAAGGTTGTTTTATTGGTTTTGAGAAATAAAGCTCTTTGGTAGTCAAAGCCGTGTGGCCCTATGAAATTTGGCTATGGGCTGGCAGCTGGGTAGCAGTGGAATAGACACTCACAGGGGCCCATTACAACTCTGAGATCCTGGGATTCCTTGAAGAAATCTGTGAATTCTGGGAGCCTAGGATTGGATAGCTTCTCTGAGAATTTCCTAGCCCTGATTTAATTTCTTGTTCTAAAGGAGGAAGTTCATCTGGGGTTCTCATGGATTCCCTACAGGCAAAAAGAAAGAGATTTGTTGGGCTGGGAGAGCTGGACTGGATCTCTGAGAATTCTCTGTCTCTTTTTCTGTCTCTCTGTCTATCTTTCTTATACACACACACTCCTGGATCTCTGAAACTATTTCCCTTTCCTCTTTTACACACACACACACACACACACACACAAATTCTGACTCTCTTGTCTCTTTGTCTCTCTCATACACACACACATATATACACACTCTCCCTGTCTCACACACACACACACACACACCCCCTCTAGATCTCTTCAGCAATCCTCCCCTCCACTGTTTCCTTTTCATTCCATAGTACCTAACTCCCTATTCCTGGCTCTTTTACTTTCTCAGGAGGTGAAAACTCTACTTTCCAGTCCTGATGAGTAACTGAGAGATGTGAACATAGCTACACAGTTGAATCCTCTCTTTCCTCGCCACTCCCTGCTCCCCCCCCACACACACTTTAAAGGTCCTGATAGAGCCCCACCTGTCAACCTCTACCCCTTCCCACCTCTTGCTGGTGATTTAGCCTCCACCTATGTACACATTAGTGCTATGCCAGAGTGACCTCACCCTCTGCATAATAACCACAGGCACTCAGTTGGTCTAGAAGAAAGAAGTCTAGATTTGGAGTTTTAGGACTTGGGTTTGAAGTCTTTTTCTGCCTCTTTGTGACTTGGGAGAATTCATTTACCTTGTCTGGCCTCCTGCTCCTCCTCTCCAAAAGGCGGGCTTAGAGCTTAGAGCAGGTGTTTTTAAATTGAGGTCCATGAATGTGTTCTTTAAAATATTTAAGTAACCATATTTAAATATACTTGGATTCCTTTGTAATCCTGTGTATTTGACTTTATGCTTTTAAAAATACTAGCTTGGGGCAACTAAGTGGCACAGTGGATAGAGCACAGGCCCTGGAATCTGGAGGACCTGAGTTCAAATCCAACCTCAGACACATAACACTTCCTAGCTGTATGACCCTGGGCAAGTCACTTAACCCCATTGCCTAGCCAAAAAGAAATAATAATAAAATAAATAAAATAAAAATACTAGCTTGAGGAGGGGTCTAGAGGCTTCATCAGCCTGCAAAGGGGTCCAAGACACACAAACACACACACACACACACACACACACACACACACACACACACACACACACACCCTGGAATAGAAGATCTCTAAGTTTCCTTTTCAGCCCAAGATGCTAGGATCCTAGAACCAGGAAAAGGGTGGATCTGGCAATTCCAGAGAGATTGGAGAAGGGAGAGAGGGAGAGGACAGAGAAAGGGGAAAGCTGCTTACTTCCTAAGGCCATTGAATTGGGCTGCAAAGAGAGAGGACCTGAAAGGACGGTCAACTAATGTAACCTTGGACAGGAGAGGAGGATCCATAGGGATAACCCTGAAAGGAACAAAGCATTCAGGGAAATTCATTCAGGTACAAGGAGGGATGTAGAAGCAGAGAAAACATCAATCCCAAAAGCAAGCAAACCAACAACCCCAAAATCAAACTAACTAAGTTTCACCTCCCACTGTCCCCAATCCCCCTAAAGCTCATTGGCATACACACATTTCCCTCATTTAACAGAGAGGGTGTTAAAGACACCCAAAGGCAGAGCAATCACATATCCCAAATTTTCCAGGACGGTCCCTTGTTTTAATGCTATAAAAATATTAGAGGCCTAGGTGGCTCCTGGGTCAGGCCTCTGACACAGAGGGATCAGGGATTGTCTGGCTTTAGGGACAGATTGCAAATCTCCTACCTCCCAGCCTCGCAGACAAGCACCCTCTGAAAGCCCCTAGCAGGGTTCTGAGTCAGCACAGTCTGTGCCTCTACATGTAGAGAGCTGCCTTTCTGAAGGTAGAACGTGGCCACCGTCATGTAGTACTGAAAAGCGCTGTCTGGACAAAACCCGGGGAGTTGGCTAGAGTGCTTGATGATCATCTGCCTGTAATCACTAAGGAGAGGACGTGGGGTACGTGATTCTCGATTGCATACTTCTATAAGGTCGTCCAGCTCTAACATTTCATAAGGTCCCTTCCAGCGCTGCCATTCTGTATTCTGATATTCTATGTTCTAAGGTCCTTTCTAGCCCTGACATTCTAGTATCTGTGAATAGGCTCTCTGGTAATGTTTGTTGACTGAAAGTATCAAAAGAATTGATGAAAAGAGTTCCTATCATTTTCACTCACCCCAATTCCATCTCTCCTTTACATTCTTGCTGAAATAATCTCTTAACTGGTCCCCTCCCCCTCTCCACTGGGGGGAGTTAGTAAGTCAAAAAGCATTTATTAAGAGCCTACTATGTGCCAGTCACTTTGCTACAAAGAATGGCAAAAGACAGTCCCTGCCTTTGAAAGTCTTTCACCATCTAAAGGGAGAGCACTTTGCAGTGGTCAGAGAAACTAGGTTCAAACTCTATCTCTGCATCTTACTACTTCTGTGGCCCTGGGCAAGTCCCTTAATCTATATCTGCCTCAGTTTCCTCATCTGAAAATAAGGATATTAACAGCACTTAACTCCCAAGGTTGTTGTGAGAATCAAATGAGGTAACAGTTGTAAAATGCTTAGCACATAGAGAGCACTTTATAAATGCTAGCTATTATTATTATTATTTCTTCATCTGTAAACTGAGGCAACTTTGAGATCTCATTTAGCTCCGAGTCTAAGCCATTTCCCCTCTGTTATGGCATTTGAGCTATTTCATCATTCTTACTCTATGTAAGAGCCCATGCTAGCTTGTCAAGGAGGTATAACAATGAACAAGAAACAGACCCTGTCAGCAGGAATTTATAATCTAGGAATACATGTGTTTAACACTAAACAATTTACAATTCACTTTCATATCCATCATCCCCTCTGATCCTCACAACCTTGTGAATGAATTGGGGCCAAGTGGCATTCTATTGTGTCTATTGCACATGAGGAAAATGAGAAATGAAATCACTTAGCCACCGTCGCACAGCTAGTCAGCATTTAGGAGGTGCTCATAAGGATGAACACCTCTGGTGTGAGGGCTTGCTGAGCCCTTTTCAGGGTTGCTCATCCACCTTTGGTGTCCATCTGTCACCCAACTCTCACCTGCGGCTCCGAGAAACCGTAGCAGGCACAGCGGCCACGCCCCAGTAAAACCATCTCAGCAGCTGGGCTACACCAGGTTGAGGGTAACCAACAGGCCTCAAACCCATTGGTGAATTAGGGGGACGTCCACTCCAAGCATGTGAAGATTTCTTTTGGCAGAATGGGCAAATGAGAACAATTTGTTCCAATGGCCATGAAGGTGGCAGAAGCAGGTATTGCGGAGTGCTTAGAACTTGGTCAGACATAGAAGACACCAAGCATCCTGGGCCATGGAGAGCCATCTTGACTTTTGTCCTGCCACTGGACTTCAATGACTCTGGAAGAAAAAGTCAGGCTGACAACTTTCTGTAGCTCTACCTCATTTAAATCCAATTCATTCATGAGTCAAGACATCACCCATGATGTCACTGGTCCTCTCTGAAAACAAAGGACGAACAACAATTGGCAAAGGTGGGACTGAAATCTCCAATGAGTTTCCTGACCCATTGGACAGGAGAGGAGTCAGACCTGTGATCTCACTGGTATGGAGAATTCCTGGCTGAAGAAGCTCCCTCTTTTAGTGCAGGCCCACACTTTCTCTTCAATTTATAGTCTTAGAGAGTTGCCTGAGGACACTGAGAGTTAAGAGACTTGCCCAGGATCACAGGGCCAGAATATATGTTAGAGATCTGGGTCTTCATGGTTTAAAAGTCAGCTCTCTAGCCACTCCGAGGTACCAGGGATGAACTGTCAGAGGCATTGACTGCTAGTGCTAAAAGAGATGGATCTTTTCCAACACCCTCACTTAGCTGATAAACCGAGGGAAAACTTCCTAAAGATTAGAACTATCCCAAAGTGGATGAGCTTCTTCAGCAGGTAGTGAATTCCCCGCCTTTGGAGGTATTCAAACAAAAGTTAGATGGCCCTTTGTTAGTGTGTTGTAGGGGAATGAGGGGCAAAGGATTACAGATTGGAGTAGATGAAGTCCCTTCCAGCTCTGAAAATCTATGATTCTGATGCTCAAAAAAATGAAATAATGTCATTAACACTCACTTTCCACACCTGTAAAATTGGGATAATAGTACTTGAATGATCTACTTTTAGAGTTGTTGTGAAGTAATTAATACATTTTAAAGTGCAAGTGAATCTTGAATTATTACTAATCCCTCTGGTCCTCAGTCTTCTCATCTGTAAAAAGGATATTACAATGCTTGTACTTCCTACTTCAGAGGATGACTAAGAGGAAAATGTTTTGTAAAGTTCTACGTAAATATGAGGGTTTAATGTTATTTATTTCAGAGACTGCTTGTTAATATTTAGGAGGTTCCAGGATTCTTAGCATTACATCATATCCTCTCTCCATTTACCAAAGGGCACATTACTTCACTAGTGTCCTTCTATCCAACTGGATGCTTTCCTAGGACCCACACTGAGGCACTAAAAAGACAAAAGGAGTTCCCCTAAGAGTCTGTTTCCTGACTCTGCCTTTTCTTCTGACTGTAATACATGATCAGGAGGGCTCTTGCTCATTCATTTTCTCATAATCCCAGCTGACTCATGGTAACTTGCACCAGAAAAAAAAATCATCATCACTATCACTATTCATTCTTACCCTATTCTTGTCTAGTCCTCATTCAGGTTATTTCCTATGCCTGGATTAGACTCCTTCCACTGCTCCACCTTCTAACGATCTCCTTCTTCTTTAAAGACCCAGACAAAAGTGATATCTGACACTTATAAGTAGTATTATTAATCCAATTTACGTACAAGTCTTTTATTACTACTCTTAGAAGTCTTAGGATGATAGATTTAGAACCTCAGAGGCCATTTGCCACAACCCTTCCATTTTACAGATAAGGAAACTGAGCCTAAGTGACTAGCCCAAGATCATGCATGTTCTAAAAATCAGAGCTGGGATTTGAATCCAACTTCTCTGATTCTAGGCCGCCTCTGATTTGGTGATCTCATCATTTCCTATGGGTTCAATTATCATCTCTGTGCAGTTAATTCCCTGATCTAGCCCTAACATTTCTCTCCTGAGCTCCAGTCTCCCATCACCAACCAGTTTTTGGACATACCAAACAGGATATCATGTAGGTTTCTCAAACTCAAAATATCTAAAACAGAAGTCATTATCCCCTCCTGCCCCCAAACCTTTCCTTCTGAGGATATCACCATCTTCTTAGTCACCCAGACTCACAACCTCGGCACCATCCTTGACCCCTGTGTTGCATTGTCCAATCTGTTACCAATCTTGGTTTTCTACCTTGACGACACCTCTCACATGCTTATTCTTCTCTCCTCTGACACTGATACCAACCTTGTTTGGAATCACCTCATCCCTAGACTATTACCATAGCCTTCTGGCCAATGTCCCTGCTTCAAGAATCTCCCCACTCTAAAGTGATTTTCCTAAAGCACAGGTTTGACTATGTTACCTTCTTACTCTGTAAACCCCAGTGGCTCTCTATTACCTCCAGGATCAAATATAAAATCCTTATCTTAAGATCATTCAAGTCCTAGACAATCTGGCCCCTTCCTACCTTTCTAGTCTTCTTACACTTTATTCCCCTTTCACACATTCTAGCATCCAGCTATACTGGCTTTCTTGCTGTTTCTTGCACATAACACTCCATCTCTCCACCCTTTGCCTCGACACCCTTTGCCCCATACCTGGAATGTTCTGCTCCCTCCTTACCTCCGCCTCCTAGTTTCCCTGCCTTCTGTCAGGACTCATCTCAGTCCCACATTCTGCAGGTCTTTGTCGGTCCCCCTTTCTCCCACTCCCTACTAGTTCTTCTTCAGACAACTTTCCATCAGTAGCACATCTAGTGGATTTGATATCTAGAGTGAATAATTTTTTAATACTTTCCTCCTCTATAGGATGAAATTATTTTAATAGTTATGAAATGAAACAAGTAATAGTTATGGTTAGAAAAGAAATGCAGACAGTAAAAGTTTCCTTTAATGAACTTCACATATATTCCAGTAAAAAAAATTAAAAATAAAATAAATGTTACAGTACAAATTAGGAAAAAGTAATAGATTTATACTTTTTAAATTACATTAATGTATTTTTAAAAGGGGGGTATTATATTATATTATATATTATACCTATTATTGGACCATCATAGTAATGAATAGCAACATTACAGTTTGTTTTCAAACCTTAACTTCTGTAATTTGTCAATGACTTTGTCAAAATTGATCCTCTGTTCATATTCATATCCAATAAACAGTATGGTCAGATTTCTTCTTCAACTATCTTTGCTCTAGCTGATCAAGGAACACATTTTATTAGTTTTAATTTCAAAAAGTTCCATATGAAGCAACAGATATACAAATAGGAAAACTCTTAAATGTAAGGATAAGTTTGCCAGAGATTCATAAAACCCCATTCCACAAGTGAATTTTAATAAAAACCAAAACATCTGCAAAAGGTACAATTTAGGCAAGTATTAAACCATACCACTGATATAGCATTTTATTTTCTTAACTTGTTCTTTAATTTTAAAACAATAATTTTAAAAGAATAAATTTCAAATTTAAAGATATTCAAATTCAGTAAAGAACATTTCATGCATGTCTAAAATTCACATTTAACAAAAAAAATTACACCTTGCAGTTCACATGGTTTCAATGTTTTAAATTTTAAATACAAGTAAAGATTCCAAGTGGTCACATATAATGACAGAACCGAAGTAATTCAAGTTGTTTCTTCATCTTTACAATCATTGTGTTATCATCGTTTACTCTAAATTTACTGTTTAAATGCAAAGGTTAGAGACACAAATTTCCCCAAGACTGATCTCAAGTCATTCCAAATCATTATAAGTTTACTCTTGAAACAAACTTGCATAGCTTGTTCTGAGTATATCCGAGTCTGCTCGTCACAGATCACGCAACAGTTGTTTAGAACTTAGACTGACAAAAGATTTTTTTTTCAAGGAGGAGTATTTTTTCATTGATCTGGTTTAGAATTGCCTCAGCATGATGATCATAAAAATGAAGACTCACTTTTGGTTGGTTTTACTGTTTTAAAATTCTCTACTGATAATGCAATGGACAGAGTGCTGGGCCTAAGGTTATCTTCCTGAGTTCAAATCTGGCCTCAGAGACTTACTAACTGGGTGACGCTGGGCAATTCACTTAACTCTGTTTGCCTCAGTTTCCTCATCTGTAAAATGAGCTGGAGAAGGAAATGGCAAACCACTCCAGTATCTCTAACAAGAAAATCCTCAATGGGGTCATGAAGAGTTGGACAGGACTGAAAAATGACTCAACAACAACAAAACAGGTAATGCACCCATTTATTGCCAGCCCCTAGAGGTGTTGTTTCTAGCAACCTTGCTACTGCTTGTGTAGCAGTCTTGCTACACAAGTGCTTTCTATTTAAACTGTATAGATCGTTTATGTACCCAGTTATTTGCATCTGTCTCTCTAATTAGAATGTGAGCTCCTTGAGGGCAAGGGACTGTATTGTTGCGTTTCTTGGTATCCCAAGGACACAGCACAGTGGCTGATACATAGAGGTAATAAATACTTGCTGACTATGGTCAGCATCTTCACCACCATTAGTGCTGTTGGTGTCTCAGGACAAGCAACTAGGACCAATGGGGAGAAAATTACAGGAGGAAAATTTTGGCTCAATGTAAAGAGAAATTCTTAATAATGTAAGCAGGCCAACAAAAAGATGCTGATATAAGGAAAGTCTTCGTGTAAGGAAAGACCTTGAGTTGGGTCTTAAAAGAAATACAGAATTCTACCAGGCAGGAAAGAGAAGGGAGTGTATTGTAGGCATCGAAGATGGCCAATGCAAAGGCCTGGAAATGGGAGAGACATGGGGTGCCAACTGTGAGGGATGACAAAAACACCAGTTTGGTGAGGAATAACATTGGTTGTGGTCCTTTGTTCTCAAAGAGGACCAAAATGACATCACTATGTTAGAGTCAAGTTACCGCGTGTCCAACTGTGGCTGATGAGACCACAGGTCTACCACAGGTCAGACACAAATAGCCCATGTGAACATTTGGGGTGGATTATCTAAATTTGCGCATCTCGAATTTCTTTTAAGCTGCTCCAATTCTGCTTTGCTCATAGAGCACAGCACCTTTTCTGACCCAAAAGGAAGGTCTGGGTCAGGTTTTCAAGGGTTTTAGAAACCAAAGGGAGAGTTTATGTTTCATCCTAGAGTCACTAGAGGCTAATATGAGATGAATGACCAGACCTGCCCTTAAGGAAAATAACCTTTTTTTTTTTTTTTTGAATCCTCAGGGCCTGGCCTAGGACCTGAATGTAGGGGGCAGTTGATAAATGAATGCTGAAGCAAATTGGATTGAACCCTTGGAAATCCTCTTACTGGCAGGCAGGAGAATGGAAAAGACAGAGCAGATGCTAGTCTGTTGCATTTAATTATGACAACAAGCAGGAAAAGAAGGTAAACCTGACTCAGGGTAGCAGATCTCTGGAGCCTTGGAGGCAAGCTGAGTAAGGGATCAAGAGCATAAATATGCTCATTGCCTCAGGCTGGGTTTCAGAGATCTTCAGAAACTTATAATTTAGTAAAGGAAAAAAAAACAACAACCCTGGGGCGCACAACTAACTACCTGGGGATCCATTCTGAGAAGTCTTTGCCCCTGGAAAGCTAACATATGTCAATATGGCCTAAGGTTCAGGGGGCCTTACACAAAGTGGCAACTTAAAAAAAAACAAAACAAAACAACTGTTAAATGTTGAAATGAATGATACAGGAAAGAAAGGGGGAAGACAACCAGGTCCTTGTGGTAAAAGAGTTTCCAATCCAGTTGAGAAAACAGAACAACTAACTATCCTACCACACACACCAACGAAAATGGTCTTCCAACTTTACCTAACTTCACCTGTTCTGCTCTTTTGTCACTCTCCCTTGTACCAATTATTGTTTATAAAGGTACCATCATGGGATTTGGAGCTTAGAAGCTGACGTTCCAGATCACCCAGTAAATCTCCCTTATTTTACAGATGAGGGGACTGAGGCCCAAAAAGATAAAGGTCATGCCAGCGTTAAGTAAGTGAACTGGGATTCAAATCTATGTCCTCTAGCTTCATAGCCAACCAATCAATTTAATTCAATCAACATTTATTAAGTGCCTACTATGTGCCAGGCACTGTGCTATTTGATGGGGATTCAAAAAGAGTCAAAAGATAGTCCCTGCCCTCAAGGAACTTACAATCTAATCAATAAAAAAGCATATATTAAGTGGTACATGGGAGCAGGTGCTGTGCTAAGGACTTGGGGGTGAGGGGGATACAAAGAAAGAGAAAAATAGTTCTTGTCTTCAAGAAGCTCACATTCTAATAGGAAAGACAGTATATAAATAATTAGGAAAATACTACATATATAAATAAATATGCATACCTATGTATATATTTATGTGTGTACACATATACATATGCATATAAGTATATATTCAGAGTAGATGTAAGGCAACCTTAAAGGGGATGTACTAGCACTGGCAGAAGGACAGCCGGGGAAAGGCCTCTTGTAAGCAGTGATGCCTGAAAGATGCCAAAGAAGTCAGGGAAGTCAGGAGTCTCTCAGGCATGGGGCACAGTCAGCGCAAAGACACAGATTTGGAAAATGGAATGTCATGTGTGAGGAATAGGAAAAAAGCCAATGCATCTGGATAATAGAGCGAATGGAAGGGTGCAACACAAAAGAAGACAGGAAAGGTATGAAGGAGCCAGGTCTTAGAGAGCTTCAAAAGTCAAAAAGAGGGGCTTGTATTTGATCCTGAGGGTAACAAGGGGCCAATGGATCTCGGTTAGTAAGATGGTGACATGATGAGATATACTTTAGGAAAATCATTTTGGCAGGTGAGACTGGAGAAGGCAGTGTCTTCTTAGAAGGCTATTGTGCTGGTCTAGGTGACAGGTGAGGAAAGCTTGAACAAGGGTTAATAAGAGTGGAGAGTAAAGGAGGTACATAAGAGATGCTCTGAACTTAGAAATGACAAGATTTGGCAATGGATTGGATATTTGGGGGTCAGTGAAACTGAGGAATTGAGAATGACACCCAGGTAGTGAGCATGGGTGATTGGGAGCATGGTAGTGCCCAAATCAGCAATAGGGAAGTTCAGGAGAGGGCAAGGTTGTGAGTGAAAGATGAGACCGGAAGCTCCTTGTGTTTGCTTTCTCTTCTGCTATACTCCCACCACATAGCATGATGCTTTGTACATAGTAGACAGATCAATAAATGTTTACTCATCTGAACTAAGTAGTCTAGACCAGGGCTTCTTAAACTTTTTCCACTCACAACTCCTTCAGCACTTCCTAAACTGTGAGTTGCAACCTCATATGGGGTTTCTCTAGAAATTCACCCAGTTCTGATTGCATCCTTACTCTGCACCCTGGCAACATGTATTTCTTTAAGATCATGGGAGCTGTAACTTATATACTAACTTGTAGCTGATATGCCAGAAAATATGATCATAGGGAATGTGAGCCCTGCTGTCATCAGAGATGAGATGGTTCAGGGGAAAGGACAGAAGATTGGGAGTCAAGAGTCCTGGGTACAATTCCTGGCTCTTTCACTAATTCACTTCCCTTTTCTGGGCTTCATTTTCCTTATCTGTTAAATGAGGTTGGGCTAGGTGATCCCCAAGGTCCTTTTCAGCTTTAACATACTGTATTATGTTCCAGCGACTGTGTTTTAAGATCCTGCCTAGCCATTACACTTTATATTCTAAGGTCTCTTCCAGATCTACCACTCTGTGTTCTAACAATTTATGTTCTAATGTCATTCTTTGTTTTACCATTCTGTTCTAAGTTCCTTTCTGGCTCTATTTCTCTATTTTTCCTATTCTAACATTTTATATTCTAACACCCCTTTTGGTTCTAATGTTCTCTCATCTGAGGTCTCTCCTAGTTCTAACATTCTATAACATTAGTTTATGCCTTATCAAATCACATTTACTAGAATATTACTATCAGGAAAAAAAATTGATGCAGAAAAGATCAGGAGAGATTTCCTGTTGAGTTGTGTTGAAGACATCACTGGTGTGGAAGACATTTAATTTATCAACCAATATTGGGTTGGATGATGCAAAATAGGAGCAAAGTCAGGGTGAGAAAGGCCGTTGAAAGCTTTGAGCTCCCAGGTAACCCAGGAGACACTCAGTGCTCCCAGACATTGAGAGATGGGGCAACCCAGAAATGACATCACTCTAATGTCTCAGGAGAGGGTGATAATACAGTCAGTTTGTCATGCTAAAGCCTTGTGTAGGTTGCTCAGCATCCACACCTTCCTAGGTTTCTATTAATAATAAGTAACAGGAAAACATCTTCCCACCCCCCTCCCTCCCCCAACAACACTACTGGTTACTCATTTAATTATGAATCACACTATTACTTTCCCAACGGATGCAACATCTTTTGTGACTAGGGTTGGAGTGGTGTGGGCTGAGCTAATGAATAACACCCTTTTTCCCTTTGGGGAGAAGTTAGGGTGAGGAAGGAATTTATGTTTAGTGTTCTACCTGGCAAATATCATATATTGGAAAGAGTGCTAGAGGTAGAATCAGAAGCCATGGATTCAAGTTCTGGTTTAGGAGATACACTAACGAGCTGGACAGTCCTTGGGGAACTCACTCAATCTCATTTCTTTTCTTTTTTTTGTTCCACTTTAAGTTTTGAAGTATCTCCCTCCATCCCTGCCTTCCTCTCTCCCCACCTCTCATTAGAGAAGGCCATCATTTAACACAGACAGATAGATATAACCATACAAAGCATATTTCTATTTATCAGTTCATTTCATTCTTTGTTATTTCATGCAAGCCTTTCCATGTTTATCCAAAATCATTGAGCTCATCATTTCTTACAGCACTGTAGTATTCTGTTATAAGCATGTACCACAACTTGTTTAGCCATTCCCCAATTGAGGGGCGTCCACTCAATCTCATTAATCCTCAGTTTCCTCAACCATGAAATGGAGATCAAAATGGCAGGCAAGCTACCTACTATGTTCCAGGCTTATATTAGTGCTTATAGACATAGAGATAAAAATGAAAACATCCCTGTCCTCAAGAACCTTCCATTTTGCCAAAGGAAAAAAATACACACACAGATAAATAAAAAGAAAAAATAAACAAAGTAAATAGAAAATAATTTCACATGTTGGGGAGAGCATGAACAAGTAGGGTAATGAGGAATCATATTCACCTAATGATAGCCCTTTCCTGTGTCCACACCTTTGCTCCTCCCATGCCTTACCCTCCCCTGATAATCCTCTCACTCAGCCACCCCTTTTTTCCCCAAATGAAGTCCTAGGAATCTTTCAAGCCATATTTCAAAGGACACAATCTGGCATTGGAAAGAACATTGTGGAACACTGTGGAAGAACAAAGTGGAAAGAACATTAAATTTTGAGTCAGAAGACTCAGGATCAAATCCTGGCTCTTCCACTTACTTCCGATGTATAAGACCTAGGGCAAGTTGTTCCCTCTCACTACCGTTCCCTCACATGTCAAGGTGGAGTGGGAGTGGGGGTTGTGGATTATTTGATCCCTAAGATCCTTTTCAGGTCTAAGTGCTATGAACCTGTGAAATGTCACCTTCTGCTTGAAGACTTAGGGACATCGCTCTTACTGACTTACCATATTCTCCCTTATACTGTACAGTGGAGACTGGTGGTTAGAGACCAGTAGCTAGGTGGCACAGTAGACAGAATGCTGGGTCTGGAGTCAGGAAAACTCAAACTTCCTGAGTTCAAATCTGGCCTCAGGCACTTACTAGCTGTGTGATACTGGACAAGTCACTTAACCCTGTTTGCCTTGATGTCTTCTATAAAATGTGCTGGAGAAGAAAATGGCAGACCACTCTAGTATCTTTGCCAAGAAAACCCCAAATGGGGTCACAAAGAGTTGGATACGACTAAAAAACAACTGAACAACAACAAATGGTTGGGGGCAGAGTACTGTCTTGGCCTTTGGAAGAGGAGGAGGAGGAGGAAGAGAGAGACACAGACTGACAGAGACAGAGAGGGAAAGAGAG